>NC_083228.1:116601520-116912543 GCF_032191835.1 Heteronotia binoei | reverse complement strand
CCCCCATCCACACATGCCTAATAATACTGAAAGGGCCATTGCAGCCCCTAGCTGTAACCGACAGCACCCACAGGCCCAGCCTGGATAACCCAGGTTGTTTTTCAGGGGAAGGAGGAAGAAAGAGGGAGGTGCCAGTGATGATGACAGGCAGCCAGCAGCCATACCAATGCTGAGGTCCCTGTAATGGGAAAGTGATGCTGGTGTGTTGCTGAGCTGAGAGAAGGAATGGTTGCCTTCCTCTCACGCTATCTGAGGCACTCCCAGTGATCTTCCTCATTTGGGGTGCAATTCTGGCTCGCCTCCTCATGGTGCACTCTGGGTAACGCAAAAGAGCCTGGACCAGCCAACCATCCATCACTCAAGGTAAGTCAAAATGCTTCTTGCTTTGTGTCAGATACAGAATAATGTGGAGCTAGGTGTGGTGGTCCACCACTTCTCTTGTTTGAGAGTTGTGTTGTTTGGGGCAGGGCTGGAGAGCTGGCATCTGTAGATTGTGTGTTCTGTGGCAGGGAAGCTGGCACCTGGGTGAGAGACCCAGAGCCAGCATTCTTGTTGTGGTTGGCCAGCTCTCCCCGTGTTGTTTGGGGCAGGGCTGGAGAGCTGGCATCTGTAGATTGTGTGTTCTGTGGCAGGGAAGCTGGCACCTGGGTGAGAGACCCAGAGCCAGCATGCTTGTTGTGCTTGGCCAGCTCTCCCCATGTTGTTTGGGGCAGGGCCGGAGAGCTGGCATCTGGGTTTGCTGCAGCCAGGTCTGCAGAGCAGACCTTGAGCAGATTGTGTTTTGTGTGGCAGTGATGTTGGCAACTGGGTTTATATTGGTTCCAGGCCTGCAGGGTTCATAGAGTAGATAGAGGAATGTAGTGCATTTGGGTCCTGTAGAGATTCTCTGGTGTGAAGTTAGGTTTGGCTTTGGGTGCCCCAGGAATTGGACCCCCTGGTCCAATTTTTTTTGGCCTTGTGGGTTTTATGTGGGGCAATGCCCTGAAGCTGCACAGCAGTTTGGGGGGCTCTCCTCAAAACCTCCTGCTCCCCAGAGCCACTTTTCCCATGACAATTACAGTGAGGAAGTGGCTCTAATTGGTTTTTTCTCACCATTGGGAGCAGTGTTCCTTTTGGGGTGTCCACAGATGGGTGCAGTCTTTTGGGGCCAGGGGGTTTCATGCTGGGGAGTCCCCTGAAGCTGCCCTGCAGTTTTGGGGCCCCTCCCTCAAACTCCCCTCTGGCCAGAGCCACTTTCCCCACAGCAATTATAGTGGAGAAAGTGGCTAATTGGGCTTTCCCCATCATTGTTGGCAATGGGCCTTTTGGGGAGCCCAAAGACAGGGATCCCCTGGTCCAATCTTTTTGGGACTTGGGGGTTTTGTAGGTGAAAGTCCCCTGAAGGGCTCTTCCTCAAACCCCCTCTTTGGGTGCCCCTGGAATGGGACCCGCTGGCCCAATCTTTTTGGGACTTGGGGGGTTTGTAGGTGAGAGTCCCCTGCAGGACTCTTCCTCAAACCCCCTTCCCTCCAGGTGGCTTCAAATATACCCTATTTGCCATTGATTTCAATAGCCCATAGGGTATAATAGAGCCATATATTCAGAAATAGCCGCACATCTACCGTATATGCGGCTATTCCGACTACGGAATTCAGAAATATACGGGATTCCATATTCCCCCCCCCCCCGTATATTTCTGAATCCGTGTACTACCTTTTTTTTTTTTTTGCACAACCCTAATGACTGGCAACTGAGAAATGTCAACACAGTCAAGTTTAACATAACCTTTCATCTGTACAAAGGGATGAGCCTATGTAACTATCCATCTATATGCTACCTACTAAGCAGCTGAAATGTCACTAACTCTGTCCATGCCATCAGCTGTTCAGCACAGTGTATATAACTCACAGTTCGGTGTTCAGTCCCAGGAACAATTCATGCTGGTTCCGAGAGCTGCCCCTGCTTTGGCAAAGGACCATCAATCTCATGTGGCAGATGTTGGAAGCTGAGCATGAAAGGGCTTTCAATGCGGATGAGGTGGTGTTAGACACACAGGAGTGAGAAGGAATTGTGCAGTGGAGGATGGATGGATCCCTAACTAATTTTTTAAAATTTGAAGAGTCTTAAAGGAGTGTGAGGGTAACTAAAGACTAAAGCAAGAGTAAAAATTATATGGGGGGTGGGTGGGTCTCAGCATCAAGAGGCAACTTCAGAGTGGAGGCACTGCTTACTCCCAAGAAATTAAACATAATAGTGGCCCATCACAATATGGTACCACTATGCCATTACAGTTTAAGATCTCAGTAACTCCTCTGGAAGGGGGTTTCCGGTTCCTGGCGGAGCGACGCGGCGGCGTCTCTTAACCTTGCTAGAGACAAAACCGAACAAAGGCTTCAGGAGGGCTAATATCAGCCCGTGCTGGGTTCCAGTTGTGGAACGAGCATATAGAAGGGGCGAAGGCAGTGACTACAATCCTTGGCCGCTGTCATACACCTTTATTCCGAAGCCGGCGGCGTCGTGAGACGAGTCAGCTCCTGCCTACCGGAGAACGAGACTGAGCGCAAAGGCGTTGGCGTGTGAAAAGCGAGGTCGGAGATTTTCTTTTTATTTTGTCTGCGGCTGTGGCTCTGTGTGCTGGGGGAAGTGCATGGTGGTCGTAAATCACCCGAGGAGGGGTGAGAAGTCCTACGAAGCCAGTGGAAGGTGCCGAGAGGCGGTGGGACGGAGCGGAGCTGAGGAGAGAGAGGAGCCGACAACAAGACTGCTGAAGCTGAAGCAAGTCTGTTGGTTAGGCGTTTGGAATTTTACTCTGAAGACGCCGTTTTGAACTCATTGGTTTGGATATTGGTTGAATCTTTATTACTGAGGCGAGGGTTGACTGCTCCGGGGACCTTTAATAAGAAGGTGGCGACAAGTAATCATAAAAGGGAAAGAGATAAAGGACTAAGCAGCTGTCTGAGAGTTACACTTCGACTCCTGAGGTGTGTGGAAGACGCTGGAAATTGGCAGAGGGGTAGGACTGGTCTCTGAAAGTTGCTGGGACAGTCTGACGAATTTGGTGGAGACAGAGTGTTAGAAGTGGGAAACAGCTGGAAGTTGTGGAAGAACGGAAGAGTGACGGAGAGAGAAGGTGTCGACGAGGCAAGAGAGTAGAGTTATTTAAAGGGACAGTAATTTATTTTTCAGGGGGATTGAGTGATGCTTAAACTGTGAAGAAACAGTATCTTTTATTAAGTTGATTATAGGGGTGCGTTGATATATTAATTAATTAACACTCTTGGGCTACTATTTGTATCTGGGCCATTAACTGTTATGTTAAATATTTTTTCCTTTGCTAGATGCTTGATATTTAATTATTAATAAGTTGATATACAGTCTGATATAGTAATAAGAGAGATGTCTCAACAAGCTAAGGCCAAATTCTCCCCTGGTCAACCTAAGGCGGTTGGTACAATGTTATCAATGGATGCTGTAAAAGAAATACAGCAGACTTTTGCAGAAACATTAGGTCAAGCTCAGAAAGTGTTAAGTGATCAAATTCAAGGTTTAGCTTGCAAACTGGAGGGGTTGGAGACTCATTCTAGAGATACTAAAAAGGAAATAGATGAATTATTAAAAGTTACTAAATCAATTGAAAATAATCAGAAAATGTCTGATAAACGTGTAGAAGAGCTAGAGATAAGACAACTAGATCAGGATAAAAAGCTATCAAAATTAGAAATGGATCGAGCAGAATATATATTGAGGTTTTTGAACATCCCGGAAGAAAAAAATGAGAACCTATACGCCATCTTAGCTGAGGCATTGACGGAATTACTTAATATGAGGCAGGAAGAGATAGAAATGGAGTTTGACTATGTATACAGAGTAAATTCATTTTATGCCAGGAAGAACGATCTCCCGCGGGAAGTCCATCTGAAATTTGTAAGGAAAAGGATTAAGGATAAGATTTGGGTAGTCACAAAGGAACAACCTCTTATAATAAAAGGTATAAAGATAAGAATTATGCGCGAAATTCCATGGTCAATTAGAAGCAAAAGGAAAAGTTACAAAAAATTAGTGATGGCCCTACAGGAAAAAAATATATCGTACAGATGGCTCACGCCAGAGGGAATATTGTTTAGTGTGGCTGATACTAGGTATAAGATTGACTCGATTTTTAAGCTTGAGGAGTTTTTAAATAGTCAGACGGGGAGTTGGCTGACAGAAATACAACGGAAGAACCCCAGAGAATTCAACAACAAAATGACTCCGGAAGTAGAGCTGAGTGAACATGAGGAGGGAGAGGTTAGTATAGAAGCAGTAAGAGAGACCAGACAACGAAAAAAAGAAAGAGAGACCGCAATTAGCAAAAGATAAAGACAGGTAATAATTAATTATGTCTACGCAACTAAAGATACTTTCGTTTAAACGTAAACGGATTAAATTCTCCACAAAAGAGAAGACGTGTTTTTGAACAACTCAAAAAATTTAAGGCAGACATTATATGCTTACAAGAAACACACATAAAACAGAAGGATGTAGCTTTACTGCATAATAAAAGGTTGGGGAAGGCAATAATTTTGTCGGACAAAGACAAAAAAAAAAGAGGTCTGGTCACTTACTGTAAGGAGGAGATACAAGCTAATTTGGTTTTTGAAGCAGAAGATGCCAGATATCAGGGCATACACATTATTAAAGGGTATCATAATTTTCTTCTTATCAATATATATGCTCCCAATGGAAAACAAGGCGGTTTTTATAAGAAGCTACAACGAGTGGTTGACATAAATAAGTTGGATAACATCTGCATAATTGGAGACTTCAATGCTGTGACGTGTCAAAAAATAGATAAACAATATGGAAAAGATAGATCAAAATGTAGACCAGTCTCATGTAAAACTCTTTCAGATAGCTTCTTTAGAATGGCAGATGAACACGTTTTAGTGGACGCTTGGCGAACCTTAAATCCAGATAAGAGAGACTTCACCTTTTTCTCAAATCGACATTGTTCGTGGTCTAGGATCGATATGTGCTGGGTTTCTGCGCCACTTATGCAAGAGGTAGAAGAGGTGGAAATTTTACCCAGAACAGTAGCAGATCATAGTCCACTTATGATTCACATGAAAGGCCAAAGGAAAAAGAAAGGTTGGAGGATGGATCAGAGATTATTAAACAATAAGAAATTTGTTCAATATGCTGAAAAAGAAATGGAAGAATTTTTTTCAATGGAATGTTAGAGAAGAAACAACATTTATGACGGTCTGGGAGGCAAGTAAAGCCTTTTTTAGAGGCCTAGTAATAAGCTTCAATGCACAAAAGAAACGCGAAGAAAGTGGTAAATTAAAGGAAATGATAGAAGCAATAAAAGGGCGAGAAAAGAAACTGAAAGATAATCCAACAGTACTGCACATAAAGGAAGAGTTAAAAATTCTGCAACACAAGATACATTTATTTTATTTGGAGAAGATGGAAAAGAATATTAGATTTGCTAAACAATATTTCTTTGAAAATGCTAATAAGCCGGGAAGATGGCTCGCCCATAAGATCAGACAAGAACGAAATAATAAGATTATTAAAATCCTTAAGAATAACGGGGGTGAATATAAACATACACAAGAAGATTTGAAAGAGATAATAAAAGATTTCTACTCCCAACTTTATGGAGCTAAGGAGATGGACAGGAAAAAACAAGAAGATTATTTGCTGAGAAAGTCTTTACCCAAAATAACATTAGAACAACAGGAGGGATTGAATCGCCCAATAGCAATGTATGAATTAGTAGAAGTCTGGAATAAATTGAAGAAAAATAAAGCCGCCGGTCCGGATGGCATTCCACCTGAATATTATATTGTGCTCAAGGAGACATTAATTAACCACTTCAAAAGGCTTCTTGAAGAGGTGTGGTCTAAAGCGGAAATCTTGGACTCTTGGAAGATGGCGAACATTGCATTAATACCTAAATCAGCACAAGGTGCAGATGAAGTTAAAAACTACAGACCGATATCGCTTCTGAACGTGGATTATAAAATTTATTCTGCTATTCTCGCTAATAGATTAAAAAAGGTATTAAATAAAATAATTCATACTGATCAAGTTGGGTTCCTGCCTAAAAGACATATGAGGATGAACTTAAGAATGATACTGAATGTTTTGGAATATTATGAAATAACGGGGAAGAAACAGTTGGCTTTGTTTTTTATAGACGCCGAAAAAGCTTTTGATAACTTAAATTGGGATTTCATGTTGGGTCTATTTGAAGATGATGGATTTTGGACAGGATTTTATTCGGAATGTGGCAGCAATATATAAAGACCAGAGGGCGAAGATAATAGTGAATGGAGATCTAACAGAGGAGATAAACCTAAGGAAGGGGACTAGACAGGGATGCCCTCTCTCGCCCCTACTTTTTGTGTTAGCTCTGGAAATATTACTGGAGTCCATAAGGAAAAATGACAAAATTAGGGGTTTAGAAATCAAACATGAAAGCTATAAAGTGTTAGCATACGCAGATGATTTGGTTTTAATTGTTCAAAATCCAATTGAAGCAACTGAGGAGATTTTACAGGAATTAAATGACTATGGACAAGTGGCAGGATTAAGAGTTAATTATAATAAATCTAAGCTTATAACTAAAAATATGTCTTCATCTGATATACAAACGGTGGTAAAAGGTACTGGCTTCCAGAGTGAATCTAAAGTTAAATATTTAGGGATAATGTTAGATAACAAGAGTAGTAATATATATGCACTTAATTACGAACCACTTCTAAAAGAACTTGAAGGTAAATTAAAAAAATGGCGTTCATTACAATTATCTTTTATGGGTAGAATTGCCTTGATAAAGATGTACATACTACCTAAGGTACTATTTTTATTCCAAGTCGTTAACTTTGCAGCTCGGAAAGTCTTTTTTGTTAAATTAGAACGTATTACCAGATCTTTTATATGGTTAGATAAAAAACCTAGAATCAGAGGGAAAATTCTTATGGATGCTAAAGAAAATGGCGGTCTTGGTCTCCCAGACTGGGAAAATTATCACACGGCTTGCGGTATTCCGTGGTTATTGGAGTGGATAGGGCTTGAAAACAAAAGAGTCTTGACATTAGAAGGTTTTGACCTATTAAATGGTTGGCACTTTAATTTATGGTATACCCGGAAAACGCAAAAGTATTTTGTTAACCATTTAATACGGAAGGGGACATATAGTGTGTGGTTGAAGCTTAAAAGGTTAATTTACAACAAAGTCCCAAGATGGATTTCTCCTTATGAGGCCTCCATACAACCTCAGTTATATGATTATACAAAAACAGTTAAATATTATGATTTGTTAGATGAAAATAATAGAATAAGAGGGAGGGAAGACCTAGAAAAGGGAGGTATAAAGATAGACTGGTGGCCCATGACACAGATATTGGCTAAGTTTAATCAGGATAAGTTGTCTGGGTTCACCAGTTTAAGATTTGATTTTGACAAAATTTTACAAAATAAGGTTGACAAAACAATTAAGTGCACATATAATTATTTGATGCAGCTCAAACTAGAGGATGAAATAGTTAAGGTAGTCATGCTAAAATGGTCCGAAAACTTAGAGAAAAATATAGATTTAGAAACTTGGATGTTATTTTGGAGATTAAATCATAAAATAATTAAGCCGATTAATTTTAAGGAAAATTTTTTTAAATTATTTCACAGGTGGTATGTAACGCCTGTTCAATTAAATAAGATTAACCCGATTACTTCACCAAAATGCTGGAAATGTGGGTCAAAAATAGGCTCATTTTATCATCTATGGTGGACCTGTGTAATTGCAAGGAAATTCTGGGTTAAAATACACGGAATGCTGAAAAATATGCTGGGTATAAATTGGCAGTTTAAACCTGAAATTATGCTCCTTTCTTTAGTGAGAAAGGAAGTCCCCAGAGAGGACGAATATCTTACGATTTACGTACTAACTGCTGCTAGAATTGTTTATGCAAGGTTTTGGAGGCAAAAAGACAGCCCAGAAATAGAGGAAGTAATAGACAAGGTTTATCAGGCCGCTGAGATGGATATTTTATCCAATATGCTGAAAGGGATTTCCAAAGTAGAAGCCACTAATAAGTGGGAAAAGTTTTATTTATGGTTAAAGACAAAAGGCAAGACATAGAGAACGATTGACAAATGATAATGTTAAGTATCTATGGTGGTCAAGTAAATGAAGTGAAGTAATAACTGGAAAGAAGATAGGTGATAAATATGTATTGGGTAATTTGTTACAGGCAATATGTGATGTTACACTGAAGTATCACTGCCCTCAGTCTCAAGCGGAAAAATAGAACCGGGTGAAAGTTTAGGTTAATTTTTCTTACTATAACTTTTTTTGTTAGTTTGTTTGTTTGTCTGTCGGTTTTATTCAATGTAAGCCTTATAGAAGGCGAATGATAAAGTATACAAAAGTTTGTAATTTTCTTTTTGTGGAGTTGAAATAAAGTTTTTTTGCCATTAAAAAAAAAAAAAAAAAAAAAGATCTCAGTAACTCAAAGACAAACTACCTACAAATAAGATCCCAGTTGGGGCTTCAGTATTATTAGTCTAGACATTTGTTTAACAAAGGACCTCTCTGTGCTGGCACACCTCAGTTACAAGCCTTAATGATCCATATCAGAGTGTTTTGTTCTTAAATGTTAGTATCATCTCCGAATTTCACAGAATTCACTGTATATGCCTGTTTTATCTTTCTGTAATGTCTGGGTTGTTCATTGCATTGTGGAGAAAACTTGGGCCTACTTAGACATAATGGTAGCAGGTCTGTGAATGGATCTTCCCACTATTTTTAACAAGAAATGACACCCGCACAAACCCCAACTGAAATCCATGCAAGACGTGTATGGGAGCAGTCGTTAGATCTTCCATCACTGTATGTAGGATTGCTGGGTGTCCCACTATAATGGGAGACTTCCCGCTGGCAGTCTTGGTATAGCAGTAGTGGAAGGAATATGGTGAAAATGGCCCTTGCTTTGTGATGAAACCATAGAGTTTCAGTGGAGCATCATTCCACAATGATAATGCCATTTCTGGGACTGCACTTGGCTGGCAACCCTCACTGTATGGTTTCAGCAATCAAAAATGCCTCCCCCTCCTGCAGTTTTGGAAGGGAAAAAGGCAAAATATACTCAGATGACAATTTTTTTTCCTTCCAAATATAATATGGGGAGGCAGTTTCAGTTGATGAAAGCATGAGAAATAGAAGATTTAGAAATTTCTAACTCCTTCTGTGCAACCTAGATTCAAATCTGATTTCTCATTGCTGTTAATTGTGTTTTTAAAGTGCTGGGGAATATCTGAATAGGACCCCCCCAGCATCTGTTAAACCCCCCCACTCCCCCAAGACTTAATCCTTTAGCCAGGTCTGAATGTGCACTGTCCTAATCAAATGATTGGCTGAAACCATCATCTGAAATCATTATCTGCACGGCCCAGATCAAACAGTTTTTGAAGTTTCAGTGTCACCAGCTCTACATTGGTGTAATTGTTTTAATTGTGTTTTAAATGGTTTTAACTGTTTATGGATGTATCTATTGTGTTGCCAAATGGCACATTACCTATTGTGGTCCACCCTAAGCCCACTTGCAGGGAGGACAGAATATAAATTGGGTTAGTAATTTGCATTTTAGTCAATTGGTGTAGATTACTGGGGAAGGCAATGGCAAACTACCCTGTAAAAAAAGTCTGCTGTGTAAATGTTGTGATGCGACGTCACTCCAGAGTCGGAAACCACTGGTGCTTGCACAGGGGACTACTTTTACCTTTTACAATTGGTTTCAATGATTGTTATATGTATTTTATTGTTGTACATTGTCTAGAGCCTGGCTGGGATGAGGCGATTCTTCATCATCATCTAAATAAATGATGTCACTCTGTTTGGTGATGGAAAGAATGCTGAAGTTTGGAGGATCTTTTTTTTCTCCTGGCCCCAAGTGATTGCTACTCTTAATTGACCAGGTTAGCATGAATGTCACTCTATATGATGTACTGCAGACATAACCAGAGTGTATGTTCACACCAGAACCCTACGGCTGCATTCGCTGGATTGGGGTCAGTATTTAAAACCCCAAATTTGCATACAGGCAGCTGTGCTGTGACATGTACTAACTTCCTCCAAGAGATATTTTTGGAATGCTAATGCAGCCATGGTGAATCAGGTCCATCTGGTACAGAATCCTGTTTCACACTGTGGTCCATCAGATCTTTTCACTTAGCCTGCCACTCTGAATTGAGACATTTCACAATTCTCTGGCCTTCTGATGCCAGGTGTGTAGGCAAAACACACACCAGGTTTTTTTTGGTCTTAAGATGCCTTACATAAGGAGGGGGAGTATCTAGTGTAATATTAAAGCTTGATCAAAGAATGAAGTGCCTAAGGCATTCTCAGCAGAGAGAAGACTGATTTCCTGAATACTCTTGGAAAAGATCAATGAGGTTCTTTTGAACCTTCAGAGATCTTCACACTCTTTCACTATAAACAACTCATGTTTGCAGGATAATAAACAAAGTTTTAGAATTTCCCTTCATAAACACAACCATTAATCTAGGAAGGTTCATTTGCCCATCTCCAAGGTATTATCTGCAAATCTGTGTATTAATGCCACCTTGTCTAAATCAATAATTGTCCATCAAATCCATCTAAGACAGACTGATTCAGGTGTCCCTTCTACCATAGGTTGGCTGCCACATCCTATCACAGCCTTGATCCTGGATTTGCATCAGAGGTCCACCAATAGGCAACCAGAGTTCAGAGTTTTGGACCAATGCCATCATGAATCCTAGTTCTGCACTGGGGGGGGGGGGCAAAACAGACATCTTCTATTTGCATCAGGTTAAACCACAAGGGCATGGCCCACCCTCCATCAGTGTAATTGGTTCACCTTTGAAAACCACCACTACAGAAGTGATATGTGAAGTTACCATATCCTTCCCCATCAAAACAAGCTAACTATGGTTTCTTCTCTCCCATTCTGCCTTTCTTCTAAAAATTAGCCTTCTGTGTCCGTCTTCTCCATTTGCCTTCTCTTAGCTTCTTGCTTAAGACTAACTCGCCTTTCTACCTGCCGCTTGTGTCCCATTGTACCCTGGTTAGAGACTTCTTTATTTCTACCCTAAACTCTGATACTGTCTATCTCACTACACTTTCTGGTCCCAATTTGGGCAGCCACTCACCTGTCTCCTCTCTGGGTTGCTTTGCAATGAACTAGCCAAGTATGTGGAATATTTTTTTAAAAAAAAATAACTTTAGTTGAATATTTAGCTAAACAATTACAAACACAGATTAGGCTTGCACAAAGTAAATAGTTCTATCCCTGTTTCTTTTGTGAGAGAACTCTGGATTTCCTTGTTTCAGTTCATTCTTTTAGCAATACTGAGACTGGCTAACATGATGCATCTCCAAGGCGAAAAGTGTTGGTTAAGGCTGCAGTTAAGGCTGATCCAAGCAGGGGTTATGGCTGATCCAGACCACTGAGTGGAGAATAGCTTCAGCCCAAGTTTTGATATCTGGTTTTTGCAGAGTTTATATATGTGTAGTAATCCTCTATGTCCTTGAGATCCTGGAATGTTTAGCTAGAGGTCTTTATATGATACTTTCCCACTTTGTCAAGCATGACCAAGTGAATTATCAAGCTCATTCAAAGCAACATCAGACAGACCTCAGTTGTGCCATGGACTTACATTCCTGCTTAATAGAGCTGACAGCTGCAAAGCAAACTGACAAATCATACTGGGGTTAGGAATGGCCTCTCTTCTATTGAACGTAAGCTCTGAGTAAGAGATTCAGAGGTGCTCTTCCACAGGCATAAGATGTCATCTGCTCATGAAAGAGCTTCTTTGCCGTTTGTACTAGAAAATTTGATGGGGGAAGCAAAACTGTTGTTCTGCTTCTTCTGCAACTTCTTGTGCAAACAGAAGTTCAAAAGGGGCAACTTACCAAATATTTCACTGTGTAAATTGCTGTGCAAGAATTTGTGCATGAAGGTAAATGACTCAGAGCCAGTTTGGTGTAGTGGTTAAGTGTGCGAACTCTTATCTGGGAGAACCGAACTGGGTTTGATTGGCCACTCCTCCACTTGCAGCTGCTGGAATGGGCTTGGGTCAGCCATAGCTCTTGCAGAGCTTGTCCTTGAAAGGGCAGCTTCTGGGAGTCCTCTCAGCCCCACCTACCTCACAGGGTGCTTCTTGTGGGGGAGGAAAATAAAGGAGATTGTGAGCTGCTCTGAGATTCAGAGTGAAAGACGGGATATAAATCCAATATCATCTTCTTCTATTTTCCTTCTGCTCATGATTCTTTTGGATTTGACCCTACCTACCATTAGTGCTGGTTTTATAACAGCATTGCATGTTGCCCTTGTAAATTCTAGCAGGGTTGTAGCAATGGAATTCACTTTGTACTCCCTAAATATTTGAAGACAACAACACAGGGTAGACTCATAGGACTTCTGATTGTCATTGCTATTGTCATTAAAGATTATTTATTTATTTAATTAGAATCATGCAAAGCAACAGAAGGCAAGACGCAAGCCTTCGCCAATACTTCTCCAAACAATCATTGCTAGCTTTGGGATGCATTGCTCTAATGATGGGACCTCCTACAGCAAAATTCTGTAGAGAGAAAGGGTGTGGCTTCTGAGAAGCAACAACAACAACAAAATCATTCCCCACATGCTCAGTTTTCTTTATTATTATCTTGCATGATTTTATTGAGGGGAAATGACATGGCCCTGACAATTGATCCCATGCAGAAGTGAACCCTGCCTCAAACAAAGACATGGTTCGCACAAATAGCAGATAGGAGGGGAAAATAAATTTTGGACTATAACATATCACCCTTTAGGGGGGAAGGTTTCCTACTTGAATAAGTTTCAATGAAAATCATACAGTCTCCACACATACAGAATGCAATATGTCAGAGAAACAAAGAAAGCTAAGCAAGAGCTCCTCATCCTGTCATCTATTATTCCAGATTTATGGGGAAGTATATATATATATATATATATATATATATACACACTAAATTCTGTATAAGAACATTTATTTTCAAAGCAATAAAAAAATGGTAGTGTGTGATCACTCTCTTCACTGAATAGCAGTTGGATCACAAATTGCAAGTAGCCTCCTTGCACGCTTGAAAACCCATTTCTTGTCTTATCCACTCAGTAATTTGTCTCTCCAGCCTTCTCCATTTCCCTTGTCTGGCTTCCAAAGCTGAGCATGTTCATTGAATGTTCTCAACTGAATTGTTACTATGTTCATGTTTCTTTACTGCTGCCTGGGAATGGTGAGTGTGCTCTAGTAACTTTAGCATGAGTGGCAGCCTGCTGATGATGTCTGCACAGGTGCAAAGGCAGGGACATATATACAACATGACTGGTTTTAAAGTCTTCATGGCTAACCCTAATCTTGGAAGCAAAGAGTGTCAACTCTGGCAAGTACTTGGATGGGAGACATAATTGGAATACCAGAGTCTGGAGGCAGGGGCAGGCTATATTCAGCCTCCTCTCTAGATATCTCCCATGCCCCCAGTAGAGGTCAGTCACCAGAGGGCACCATGTCTTTCAGAAGCAGACATAAAAATGCACACACATAAACTATAGTTAATCTATCTGTTTATCAGATACATTACATATCAGCAGATATAGCACCAAAAGAAGTTAATTTTATATATTAAGGTTTTAATAATTGCTTAATGCTTTATACTAATATTGTTTTATAATAGATTATTGTATTGCATGATGTTAATATGCTGTTAGCCACCCTGAGCCTGTTTGCAGGGAGGGCGGGATACAAATAGAAGTAAATAAATAAATAGATAAAAATAAATACAATCCTTGTGGTTCACCCATCACAACCCAAGCAAGTCAATCAATTGAGAGCATGAGCCATCAGTGGCCGTCATGCTGCATGTTGCCAGCAAAGATGCAGCATACCTTGATGCTCCGCTCATTTTAAATTGAACAACAATCATTGACTTGCGAGAAAATGAGCTTTGCAGACAAGGGAGGTTCAATTTTCAAACACGTCACCTGCATCAGACCATCAATAATTCCAGTTCCCCTTAGCTATGTTGAAAGCTGCTGAAGCCAAGCCCCACCAGCATGGTTCCTTGGCATTTGTAGACACAGCGATTGGCCGCCTTGTCACAAAGAGGGCTCAATTTGTTATTCAAGGGTAATCTCCAGGTGTCCTTTTCTTCGGAGCATGAACTGCTGCTGTTATTGATTTTATACCTTTGCTTTTCGACACGGCCGGAACCTGCAGTGTGAGCAGTTCTGTGCTTGTACATAACACCTTTGCATTTCAGCCTCCCATACCAAGCTTGATCCAAAGCCCATTGAAGTTAATAAAACTCCTCACATTGATTTCAAGGGGCTTTGGATCATAAGCAATCCCAGTGGGTCACCCAGAGTCTCTGCAGCAACATAAGCTAGTCTATGTGTGACAGCAGAATGTCTTTCTTCCTTCAACAGGTCAAGTATTCTATTTTATATAATACAATATCGACGGGAGGAAACATGTATAAGGAAGCATGCAGGGCTTGTATAGCTCTTTTCGACACAAAGGCAACTTCTCTTAAAGAAATATACTTTTACTATCCCCCCCCCCCAGTCTTCCCTCTCCCCAGCTTTATTTCAAGTTATTAACAATGCCACAATAAACATAGCATTTCACCTTGCAAAAGCCCGCAAATGCTGTCAAGAGGCAGATGTCATGTCGAGTGAACACATTCAAGCCAACAGTTTGAACAGGGAGAGTGTTCGCAGCTGCCTTTCCCCCAGCCTCATGTTTCAGCAATTCTACAAGCAACTCTAAAATTAATATTTTAATGTATTTATTATACTTCTGTCCCATCTTTCTTTCTTTTGACAGAAACTCTCCAGTAAGCTAATAAAAGAATTATATCATACCAGTAGATCAACTTGAAAGGGCCTTGCTCACCTTCCATGGCAGATCAAGGTGGGCAGCCATGTTGGTCTGAAGCAATAGAACAAAGTTAGAGTCCAGTGGCATCTTTAAGACCAACAACATGTTATTCAAGGTGTGAGCTTTCATGTGCAAGCATGCTTCCTTGGACAATGAAGGTGGGTCTTCCATGGCAGAGTAACTGAAATGGCTCTTAGCAGCTTTGACAGATTAGCCAAGTGCAGCCCCCTGGGCAGAAAAGATATGGCCATTGGGGCACATGGCCTGCTGATATCTTTACACACTTAAATGGTGTTCAGAAACTTCAGTTGGCATAGAACTCTGCAGCTAGGATGCTGACTGGAGAAGGGGGGCTAGGGATCTCCTGGAATTACAGCAGATTTCCAGACTACATAGATTGCTTCTTTATTTATTACTTATTCCACTTTTCCTGGAGAAAATGGCTGCTTTGGAAGGTGGATAGTATGGCATTGGAATCCTACTGAGGCCCTTCCCTCCTTAAACCCCACCTTCCCAGCCTCCACTCTCAAATCTCCAGGTATTCTTATACCTAGAGTTGGCAACCCTACTGAAGTGAGTCCAGTTTTGAGGATTTTTTTTTTATTGCTCTAATTTTTAAATAGGGTTACACACCACCCATGTGGAGTCTAGAGATTTCCTGGCATTAGAACAGATCTCCATATGATAGATATCAGTTCCCCTAGTGAAAATGACTGCGGAGGAGGAGGAAGTAGTAGTAATAGTAGTAGTAGTTGTTGTAATAGTAGTGGTGGCCAGTGTTCCCTCTTAGCTGAGATAGTGTGAACTAGCTCACAGATTTTTAGCCTCCAGCTCACACATTTTTGTCTTAGCTCAGGAAGGATGATCCCAGAGCACACTAATTTATGCAGTATCTCACAACTTTAATGCCAGCAGCTCACAAAGTAGAATTTTTGCTCACAAGACTGCAGCTTAGAGGGAATATTGGTGGTGGTTTTCATAACCTGCTTTTCTCTACACTAAGGATTCTAAAAGTGGTTTACAATCACCTTCATTTCCTCTCTGCACAACAGGTACCTTGGGAGGCAGGTGGGACTGAAAGAGTTCTGAGAGAACTATGACTGGCCCAAGGTCACCCAGCAGGCTTCATGTGGGAATCAAGTGGGGAATCAAGTCCAGTTCTCCAGATTAGTCTTCTGCTCTTAACCATTGCACCATGCTGATTCTCCTACCCCCCCCCCCCACCACAGACCCCATTTCAATATCATCCTTGCCAGAGTTCCAGACTTATGTTTCTATTTCAAAGATGGAGAACCCCGGTGAGAAAGAAGATCTACAAAAGAAAAGAGGCAGGTGGGGAAGAGTGAAAAACCCTTCGTTTTGATTGCTGCTGCTTCTTCCTGCCAGTTATTCACACACACATCTACACACCTGCATTGCTTCAGAAAAGTGACAGTCAGATTTCTGGCTCCAGTTCTGTTGATGTCTACAGCCAAACAGGTGTCTCTTTAAAGTGATTCAAGAGTTGGACTGTGATCTAGAAGACCAAGGTTCAAATAACCACTATGCCATGAAGCTTACTAAGTGTTCTTGGGCCAGTCAGTCTCTGTCAGCTTACCTTGCAGGATCAATGTGAGAATAAAATGGAGAAGGGCAGAATAAAGTATGCCACCCTGAGATCCCACAAATAAAATACTTTTATACTTTTTAATAAATACAATTTAATAAACAAATGCCATTTATTATGCACACCCAGATGGATTTAGGGCACTTTTGAGCAGCAGACCTGCACAGTGCCAACATAAAAAGAGCTCTGTGGATGAAACCAGTGGTCCATCTAGTCCAGCAGCCCATTTCACAGAGGAAGTAACCAGTTGCCCTGAAGGGCTGACAATAGGGCACAGAGGCCAAGGCTGATGATGCCTCCTGGTATCCATACACAGAGGCTTACTGCCTCTGAATGTGGATCTTCCCTTCAGTCACCATGGCCAGAAGCCACTGATAGGGATGTGCAAAAAAAAAAAATTCGGAATTACATGGATTCGGAAGTATGCGGGGGGGGGGAATTCGGAATCCCCATATACTGCCGAATACCGCACTCGGAATAGCTGCATATACGGTAGATGCGTGGCTATTTCCGAATATACGGCCCTATTATACCCTATGGGCCATTGAAATCAATGGCAAATAGGGTATATTTGAAGCCACCTGGAGGGAAGGGGGTTTGAGGGAGAGCCCCCAAATTTGCAGGAGACCTGCAGGGGACTCTTCCCTCCAACCCTCCAAAGTCCCAAAAAGATTGGGCCAGGGGATCCCATTCCAGGGGCACTCAAAGAGGGTGCCCCTATTCCATCATTATACCCTATGGGCCATTGAAATCAATGGCAACATAGGGCATAATTAGAGGCTACTGGGGGGCAGGGGGGTTGAGGCAGAGCCCCAAAAACTGCAGGGAACCCGCAGGGGACTCTCCCCTACAAAACCCCCAAATCCAAAAAAGATTGGGCCAGGGGGTCCCTGTCTTTGGGCTCCCCAAAAGGCCCATTGCCAACAATGATGGGGAAAGCCCAATTAGCCACTTCCTCACTGTAATTGTTGGGGGGAAAGTGGCTCTGGGGAGCAGGGGGTTTTGAGGAGAGCCCCCCAAACTGCTGTGCAGCTTCAGAGCACTGTCTCACACAAAAACCAAAAGGCCAAAAAAAAAAAAAAAATTGGACCAGGGGGTCCAATTCCTGGGGCACCCAAAGCCAAACCTAACTTCACACCAGAGATTCTCTATAGGACCCAAATGCACTACATCCTTCTATCTACTCTATGAACCCTGCAGGCCTGGAACCAATATAAACTCAGTTGCCAACATCACTGCCACAGAAAACACAATTGGCTCCAGGTCTGCTCTGCAGACCTGGCTGCAGCAAACCCAGTTGCCAGCTCTCCAGCCCTGCCCCAAACAACACGGGGAGAGCTGGCCAACCACAACAAGCCTGCTGGTTCTGGGTCTCTCACCCAGGTGCCAGCTTCCCTGCCACAGAACACACAATCTACAGATGCCAGCTCTCCAGCCCTGCCCCAACCAACACGGGGAGAGCTGGCCAACCACAACAAGCCTGCTGGTTCTGGGTCTCTCACCCAGGTGCCAGCTTCCCTGCCACAGAACACACAATCTACTCTATAAAAACAAGAAAGTGACCCAGCCCACACAGCCCACACACACCCTCGCCAACCCCCACACCAACCAGATGTAATTTAAAAAAACCAAAACAAAACCAGCAGAATCACAAAAGGCCAAGTGTTAAAAAAAGGCCTTTTTACCAACAAGAAAGCTCAGGCCAAATCAGTCAACAACACCCCCCCAAAAAAACCAGAACCAGGAAAAGGGGGGCAAAAGTGGCCTTTTAAACAATGGAAATTAGGCCAAACAGCACCCCCCCCCCAGAACCAGAAGAGAAGAGTAACAGCAGCAGCACAACACAGCAGCAACAAATCAAACACTGAATACTTTTAAAACAGTAAAAAAAAATAACTTTTAACAATACAGGAACTTTGCCAACCCCTCCCCCCTAAAAAAAACCCTTCACCCTAACCCCAAGAAATCCAAGCCACCCAAATCAGGAGAAGTAAAAGGACACTGCACTTTTAAAAGTCCTCTCACTAAATTAAGATATGGGCAATTTGGCAACCCCCCCACCCCAGGCCCCCTCCCCAAGGAGAAACCCCTAACCCCCTAACCCCAAATAAGCTACCCCACCACCACCCAAATCTGGATAAGTAAAGGGACTCTGAGTCTTAAAAAGTCCTTTTACCAATAATAAATAAAAACAAGAACCCCAAGACTGTCTTACCTTGTCTTCTCTAGTCCAGGGAAGTCTGGTAAGGCTGAGAGAGAGCAGCAGCAGCAGCTGAGGCCAAGGGCCAGCCAGCAGCAGCACAATCTCTCACACCAACCAACACAGCAGCAATGGAGAAGTCCAGCCAGGAAGACTCCTTAAAAAGGTTCTCTGGCCCTACAGAGAGCAGTTTCAAGAAATAGCACTGCTCTCTGATTGGCCATACAACAGTGCTTACTTGGATACCCAAGTAAGCAAAAGATCAAAATAACAACAATGTTGCTTATGGCTGGGCCATCAGCTACACAACAGCCCTGCAAAGCATGCATTTGCAATGCATTTTGCAAATGCATGCTTTCGATTGGCTGCTGGGGCTCCTCTTTCCCCTCCCCCCCTCCCTGATCCCAGGGAGGCTATGGGAGAGGCGGGAAAAGGCTACCAAAGGTGGGAAAGTAGGCAAGCAGCTCCCCTGAGGCTGCAGAAGCCACTTTCCCGCCTTTTGCATTGACATCTGTATACTTCCGAATATCTATTCGGAAGTATACAGTGAGCCGTATTCGGCTGCCGTATAATGGTCCCCAATGGGAACTGGCTGCAGCCGATTCCGTATACAGCCGATTCGGCTGTAAATACGGTTCAGCCGAACCGAATGCACTCCCCTAGCCACTGATAGACCTACCTGCCATAGCTGTCTAATCCCCTTTAAAAGCAAATATATCCCCATTTGTCCTGAAAAGTCTCCTGAATGGGTTGAAACAGTTTTGAGATATTTTGGGAAGGTCAAGACCCTTTATGCTTGAAAGGCAAAGCAGTTAATACACAAACATTTGTGCATTCATGTAAACCAGCTTTAAGCTTTCAGAAAGATAAGTAGGATAAAATTTGTCAGTGAGGGCAATTATTTTGACTTGCTTTATTAGATTTTTTTTTTCACTTCGTTCTCTGCAGTGTGCATTTGGGGTAATGATAATCCCATTATTGCCCTTGCAAGAACAGGTGCTCGTGCTTCTTTTCTTCCTATTTTCTGTCTAAATTTGTCAACCAAAGCACTATGGTATCTGTCTGTAGCTTCGAGTGACAAGAGTGGCAGGTGGTGTCAGCAAGGTGCCTAATGATGGGAAAATTTGTTTGTCTTTTAATAGAATTCAAGAAAGCGTAAAGGAAAGACAAAACAGCAGCAGGTACAGTTTTGGAAAGCCTGAGAAGTCACCTTTGCAAAAAGTTATATTCCCCTTGCAGCAATAGTTTTGATTCTGCGATGAACACCGTTAGCAGGCTCTCCTGGGATGCCCCTGCCACACCACCTGTAGGGTTGGGTAAGCCCATCCTGCTTTTCAAAGAGTCTGCTCTAGAAATTATTACTGACCAGACTGCCCATCCCAGGATACACATGGACACATGACACTGCCATAGACTAAATCAGACCGTTGGTGCATCAAGGTCGGTGTTGTTTACTCAGGCTGGCAGCAGCTCTCTAGAATCTTGGGGGGTGGGGGCAAGGCGAGTATGAAAAGCAGAGGAGGGTGCCATCTGAGATCGCACTCTTCTAACTTCTTTTCTAAAAGCACTGGTTATTTCTTTATACTTATCCTTGGTTAAGGTCCTCCTTCCATTTCTTAAATGAGTCTTTTTTTATTTCTCAAGTCCTTAGCGAGCTGCTTATGGAGCCACCTTGACTTCTTTAGACTCCTTTTTCATAGGAATTGTTTGTGATTGTGTCTTCAATAGTTTGCTTTTAAGAAACTCCCATCCCTCATGAACTTTCTCCTCCTTAAGTATTTCTGACCATGGGATTTTACCCAGCATAACTCTACAATTGTCAAAATTTGCGTTCCTGAAGTCCAACCTATATGTCTGACTACATGCAGCTTTTCCCTTCACCAAGACTGTAAATTCCAAAATCACATGATCACGCTACTACTCAGGTGCCCACTACTTCCACTTCATCAACCAGTTCTTCCTCGTTGGTGAGAAACAAATCCAAGTCCGTATTTTGTTTTTATATGTCACTATTTTTAAAAATTATGGCTAGGGACTGTGGACTTCTAAGAGGAGTTGCGAAAACTACATAAAATCTTTTTAAAATAAAACAAAGTTGAAGATAAAACAAAAACATTTGGTAACCATAGTGATGGAAAGTGCTTTCAAGTCACAGCTGACTTATGGCAACCCTGTAGGGTTTTCATGGCAAGAGACCTTCAGAGTTGGTTTGCCATTGTCTACCTCCAAGTATCCAGATCTTACATTTTCTGTAGCCTTACGTAATATTACACATATCAGATTTCTGAAACCACAATGTCTAAATTTGATAATATCATTCATTCATTCATTCATTCATTTATTTATTTCACTTTATATCCCGCCCTACCCCACCGAAGCGGGCTCAGGAGGGCTCACAATACAAAATTCTAACAATAAAAACAAAATTTAAAATACATTAATAATGTACACAATTTAAAAAACACAATTGTCAGCGTGCTATGCTACAGTGCTTTATGTGTTTTTATGTATTTTATAGGTATTTTATGTATTTTATTGTATAATTATAATTATTAATGTATTTAAATTGATTTTGTTGGTTTTTATGTTGTAAGCCGCCCTGAGCCCACCTCGGTGGGGTAGGGCGGGATATAAATCGAATAAAATAAATAAATAAATAAATACAGTCTTCCTTAAAATTCAGATTTTCAGATATACAGATGCCGGCCAGTTGTATGCCAATCGGAATAGGGCTGTCTTATAGGCCCTGTGGAACTGCCCAAGGTTCTGCAGGGCCCTCACCTCCTCCGGCAGTTGGTTCCACCAGCAAGGGGCTGTGATCAAAAAAGCCCTGTCCCTAGTTGACTTCAGATGGGCCTCCTTTGGCCCAGGGATTGTAAGGAGATTCTGAGAATCCAATCTCAGCACTCTCTGGGGAACATCTAAAATAGATAATAATAATAATAAAATTTTATTTATATCCTACTCTCCCCGCCGAGGCAGGCTCAGAGCAGCTAACAACATGTCCATACAGTAATTTATACAAAACTTTAAAATCAACATTAGTCTTAAAACCATTCTAATTTACAGTTAACATTAATTGGGAATAACAATAGGCATTTCTGGTGCTATTCTGTCAGTTAGCATGATGGTGAGAGTCACTTAGGCGAGAGTCACTTAGATGGACCCATCAATCCATCAATCCTTCAATCAGCAGTCCGCAAAGGCCATCCTGAAAAGGGTGGTCTTGCAGGCCCTGCGGAATTGGTCGAGGCTCCACAGGGCCCGCACCTCTTCCGGGAGCTGGTCATCTAAAATAGATTTTCTTAGTGACTTTGTCGATTGTATATATTGCACTGTTGGTTTTGTATCATGAGTTTTTGTTTGGATAAATAAATGTGGCATGTATTTGTTTGAAGGTACATATGTTGCTTATGAATTTGTAACATATATGGAAAGTTGTGAAAATTCTTCAGTTGCAAATTATACTGAAAGGGCAAAATGGTGACACATGAGTCAGCCACTCACCCTCTATGCACTCCAAGGATTTTCTCAGGAAGACAAGCTAATCTCTCTACACCTAACCTGAGTAACCCCAGAGGGTTATGTATATATAAACGAAATGAACAGTATGTACACTGTACTATGAAAATATTTGCCCTTTGTTCAGTGGAAACTGTTCTAGACATAAATCACAATCAAACATCCATGGAGTTTAAGAAAACTGATCGGCTGCTATTGTGAAGTGACAGGATGAGATATAGACAAACCAAAACTTAAATTGCAACTAATTCAAGGGGAAATTGGGTTGCAGGACCTTTTCTTGTTTTCCTTTTTTGTCTTTAGTTCATAGTTAAAAAGAACAAAACTAAGAATATATGTAGCAAAGTAAATTTAAAAAATCCGTAACAAACTATAAAATACTTTTGTATTGGCATCTGTCATATTGATGTTCCAAGTCTTCCCTTTCTTATCATTCTTTCTTGTCATTGAAGGGCATTAGTAAGCAGCTTGACTGCTCTTTGGTAAAGACAGAAAAAAGTCACAATTACCCACATAGTAGGGGAAGTCTGAATCAGGTTTGAACAGTGTGAGAATACGGCCCCGCCCTGGCCGGGCCGTGTTAGCGGCTATGCACCGCGGGGCCGCTGTTTGCATCCCCGGATGGATGCATGCTGACTCACGCTGTCCCGGGCATATGGGAGCTTCTTCGGGGGGCGCGGCTGGGGCTTTATATAGCCTCAGCCCACCTGTTTTTGGCCAGTTTTGGAAGCTCTCAGCCCACCCACCCGGCCTGCAGTACTACAGGTTTCGACTGGTCGTCTTATTAGGGGCCGGGTAGGAATTTTTTCTCACTCACCTGATTGGCCAGTGGTGAGGTGTTTTTTGCCTACCTTGTACTATAAGCTGCGGTGTGGCGTTAGGTAGGTAGTTTAAGTCGGTCACTTGGCGGAAGGAGCAAGGGGTTTATACCCTGCTGGTGAGCACCCAGGCCTCTGCACCTGTTTTGTGCAGTCAATCCGTAGGACGTGGCTATGTTGCACAACATGCGCAGCACAATAACAGCACCTGTAAGTGACATAATCACGCTGGTTACATCATGCAGGGGATACTCTAGCATTCAGGTAAAAACTCTATGGTACCTAGACCGTCCTTGATGTGACATGTCCAGTGTGATGGTGTCATTTCCGGGTTATGTCATGGCGTCACACATGCTTAGTGCATGCAGGAAAAATCCCCCACCAAAGCAAAGGTAGAACTTGGCAACCCTACCATGAAGTGCTCTAATTTGCCCACTATCTGGGGAAACAGATCACAAAATATATTCCTAAATGTAAAACAGCAGAATTCTTTCAGAATACATGCTTTCCTGTGCCACTATAGTTCCAAAAGAGAACCTTCTCTCTCTTTTTGTTTTAAGGGAGATAGGTTGTGGTTTTTTTATTTTTAACAGGGCTTTTTAACAGGTGGTGAGGAACAAAAAAAGGGATGAAAAGATAAAACCTGCAAGACGAATGCAGCAGAAAATCCTTTTCAGTGCTAATGCATATCAGACATTGTCCCACAGTTCATCTGTGACCCTTATAATACCGTCAAGGTCAGGGAAGGCTGGTCATGCAAGTTAAAGCTGCCTGAGGGTTCTTTTGCCTTACACAGCAAAAAAAAAAAATCTAAGAGTTCATAAAACTTGAGAGAAGAAAAGACAGATACAACTTGAAATGGCTAGGCCAGCTCATTACATTAAAAGGGAGTACTTTGGTTACCTGTTTCTGAGAGGCTTTACTTTCCTCTGTGAGCCATTTTCAAAATCCATACAGATGCAGGATGCAGATTTTTACAGTGCAAAGCCAGAGCAAGGGAGACATCCATACATAAATGTCCTCAATTCACAATCAACTTATGGCAATCCTGACAAGGAGTTTCAAAGACAAATGAGAAGCAGAGCTGGCCTGCCATTGCCTTCCTTTGCAGAGTCTTCCTTGGGGGGATGTCTCTCATTCAAGTTCTGACCCTAGCTGCCAAGATGTGATGAGATTGGGCTATGTTATACTACCTAATGTTGTATCCCCTTACCTAAATTGTACAAAAGAACTCTGACACTGATAATAGTCCAAGAGTAAACACAATTGAACATCAAGCACCAACACTTCCTCTCATGTGTAAGCATAACTTCTGAGGGCATCGTGGACTCAGAAAAATGGGACTGGTACTTCTCATAGCTTCTTAAATCAGCTAAAACATAAAGATTAGACCACATGGCCCTCTGTGGTACTAGCCTGGGTCCACAGTCTTACCCTGATGCTGGGACGCAAATCTAGCCCCTGGGATCCAAATCTAACTCTGAGTAGTAGCCATTGGGCTGCTATGACAACAGTTGTCTGTTGCTGTCAGAGCTTTAGGGCTAAGCTAAGCAATATCCATACTATAGAGACAGTACTGTTCCCATGCAATGTACTTGTCTATTTACAAACATTATTATATGTGCATTTTGCGTACTGAGTTGGTAGCATGCCATTTTAGGACTCTACCTCAATAATCCCATGATAATTTCAAGGGACTGTTTGCCCTGTGTATATGGGGAACAAGACATGTGGTATCTTCCAATATAGAGCTCTGGTTCCAAGTTTCTGAGAGAGCTCTGGTTTCTGAGAGAAAGGAAGAGTACCTAGATGCGTGAAGGTGCTGACTTCTACAATTTCCTATAGGAAGACTGCAGTGACTGATAGTCCAGGAAGCTCTAGGGTAGAGGGAACATCCAGACGCTATGCAATGTTAATTAATGCCTGCGGAAATCAGCAGACATTGTTAATGTCCATCTCAGCCATTACCTCGCAACCTGGAATGTGGTAAATGTTATCACTTAGCCTTAGAAGCGTTCCTACTTAAGTAATCTAATTAGACTTGCATACTGTCTCACCTAAGTTGTGGGAAAGTATTGTATTATTGAATGTCAAAAATGGGGGACAATATGGCAAATGATGTTCAGTTACACCTTAAGTGTAAGGTGATGCACATTGGGACAAAAAAATTCCAGCTTCAATATAGGCTAATTGGGGTCTGAACTTACTGAGACTGAGAGGGAAAAAACGTTGGCATTGTAGAGGATAGTTCAATGAAAGTGTCAACCCAGTGTGCTGCAGCAGTGAAAAGGTATACTCTTACATTAGAATTTATTAGGAAAGTAATAGAGAATAAAATGGCCAATATTGTAATTCCCCTGTATAGATCTATGCCGTGGTCTCATTTGGAATACAGTATACAGTTCTGGTCACAGTATCTCCAAAAGGACATTGCAGAGCTGGGAAAAGTACAGACAAAGTCAACCAAGATGATTGGGGGGGGGGGGGTTGTAGTACTTTCCCTATGAGAAAAGGCTAAAGAGTCTGGAACTCTTTAGTTCCAGACTCAGAAATGAAATCATTGTGAGGGGAGGGCATGATAGGTGTTTATAAAATTATGCATGGGGATACAGAGTTGACAGAGAATTTTTCTTCCTCTCTCAAGACACTAGAACTCAATGACTTACAATGAAACTAGTCGGCAGTACATTCAGAACAGACAGAAGGAAATACAACTTTACACAGAGAGTGATTAAAACGTGGAATTTGCTGTCAGAGGATATAATGGTGGCCACAAGAATAAACAGCTTGGAAAGGGGGGTAGATAGATTTATGGAGGATAAGTCTATCAAGGGCTACTAGCCATAGTGACTAAGGGGAACCTCCATGTTCAGAAGCACTAAGCCTCTGAATTCCAGAGCCAGGAGGCAACATCAGTGGACAGCCTTGGCCTCTATGCCCTGTTGTTGGCCAACCAGAGGATCTGGTTGACCACTGTATAAGACAAGATGCTAGACTAGATGGACTGATACAGCAGGGCTCTTCTTATGTTCTTAATTCATTGCTATGTGAAAAGTCCCAAGAAGAAGGCCAAATACATCTTTCTAGAGGAGAAACAAGAGATTCTGTTGCTTCCTGGGACCATTTGTCTTGCCTTCAAACTCACTTTGGTCTATACTGATACCAACTGCTACCTTATGCAGAACTGAGGAGCCCCATGGCACAGAGTGGTAAGCTGCAGTACTGCAGTCCAAGCTCTGTTCATGACCTGAGTTTAATCCTGGTGGAAGCTGGGTTCAGGTAGCCAGCTCAAGGTTGACTCAGCCTTCCATCCTTCCGAGGTCAATAAAATGAGTACCCAGCTTGCTGGGGGTAAAGTGTAGATGACTGGGGAAGACAATCGCAAACCATCCTGTAAAAGCCTGCCAAGAAAATGTCTTGATGTGATGTCACCCCATGGGTCAGTAATGACCCGGTGCTTGCATAGGGGACTAACTTTACCTTTTCTTTTTCTTTTTTTAACCTTTAAGTTTAATGTTTTCAGACTGGGGTAATTTTTTCATAGGATTGCAGTGAAAAGATTTATGATAGAAGTACAGCCAAATGCCCCTTTCGAAGTCTACTACATTCTACTACATTCTAAGTTTCTTATTCTATTCCTTGTCCTTCCAGAGGAAACTTGAGGTGACTCATTGCCTCTTTAATTCAGTATCCTTCTAAAAAGTTTCATGCATCTCTGAAGTGTTTGGACATGCATGTGTATTTAATTTGATTCCATTGGTTAAAAGCCAGACAGTTAATAAACTTCTAAAAGTTCTATAATCAGTTGCCAGATTGCTGTCAATGTTATGACAATGGATGTGATCGCATAGCCAAACATGAGCAGCTTTGGTTTTCAAGGACAACTTGTCCTCTTTAGCTGAACTTTATATTTTGAAAAGTTTGGATCAAAACTTGAAAGGTGACAAGACTTAATATTAAATGAAAAATAATCTGAACTTGCCAGTCCAATATTTTAAGGGTTGTGATTCCGTAAATGTTCAACAGATGAAAGGAAAGTCGTTGTTCAAGAAAGCCGCCAAGAAGTTCTACTTTGTAATTCATATCTATTTCGCTGAGCTTGAACCAAGGAAAGGCCCCGTGGATTGTGGCCTGTGATAATAAATAGCTGTGGAAAGGATATATCAAGAATCCTCACAAAGACCCCTTGAACAACCTGTCAGGGACTGCTTCTGCTCTCTGATTAGTTCCAAGATGAATTTACTTAGCATACAGTTTACCCACCTTCATTCAAAACAGGCACACCTTCCTTGTCCTTGAACTCTGATGACATCTTCTTATTTCTGCCTTAAAATCTCTTCCCCTCTTTGCTGCTGCAATTCTGTTTTTATAGTCTTCCCTTTTTTAGGGAGAAGGGGTTATAACTCAGCTATAAAAATTTTCTCCGGCTGAATCTTATAAGAGACTCTCAAGCCTAGAAGCAATTTTCAAGAAATATTAAAGAAATTCAGAGGAGTTTTTAAGTTAACAGACTTTACTGGCTTCAGATGTATTTTGTACGTTGATAACTCAAAAGATGTATTGGTTTAAAAATGAAATGACAGAGAAGAACTAGCCCTTTTTAATATTATTTTAAATAATAAACTAAATGCAGTACATACATAGATATTGCTGCATTTCTCAAATCAGTAATTCAGGTGCAATACTATTGGTTGAATTGTTTTTAACAAGTCTGCTCCAGAATAGGTCTTTTGTGTTTTCACTTTTCTGGCCTGATTTTTTTGACTCCTCAAGGGATATCACCCTTGCAAATTCCATTTATTAATATACATTTGCTGGATAAATAATTTAAGAGTTAAGGTTTGCAACTCTTTGAATGAGGGCAGCCAGGTTTCCCTGGAGCTCCATCCTCCTCCCTGGAGTTCTATCCCCTGCCATCGCTTGCTGGGCTCCAGGGGGAAACGAAGGGCAAAATGCAGTTGTACAGCACAGTGATGTTACTTGTAGCAACATACCTGGAAGTGACATCACTGTGACATGCTGCACTCTAGGAATTTCCCCAATCAGTATGTTTTCATGGAAATCCTAGAGCGTGACATGCAATGGTAACTGCGCTGCCAGCCATGCAGCCACAAATGTAGTCACAACATTGTGTGATACCATTTGCCATGGGTCTGTACCTGTCAGTCTCTCGGGGATTTCCAGTGCTGGGATGGCAACCATACTCTAGGGTTGCCAGGCCTTACCAGGTTGCCCAGGTCACCCAGAAGTGATGTAATTGCACTGGAAATGTTGTATGGGGAGGTGCTAGCATTTTGATAAAAAATAATTAAAAAACCCAACCCTCTATGGTGTCATAGAGTTTTTTACCCAAATGCAAGAGCATCCCTGGTACAATTACATCTCTCCATTACATCATCATGCTGGGCACGTTGTGGGTAGGTCAATCCTGGGCTGGAGGTCCAAAAATCAGGGAAACCTCTGCCCTGAGTGGGAGGATGGGACTCCTACCATACTCTGAATTCAGTATCCATGTAATTTCCCTTTTTGTCCTATGTGGGAGATAAGGACAGGTTTAGCAAAAAATAGAGAATGAGGCATAATGGTGTTAGGATGCTGAACTATTGGTTCCTTTGTGTACTTTGTGTTCCTTGTGGGGGAGCAGGAATTTAAGTTGACTCTGGTCTTGTGGCTTAACTATTCCATTATAATAAAATAATATTGTAAAGAATAACAACCAACACATCTTTATGCTTGAAATGTTACAAAACTCTATAATGCATTATATAATAATATTTAATATAGAGTGTCCATGCAACATGTGGGGGTTTATGCAAGGGTTTCACTTCCATGCCCATTCATAATATGCTTACAATCTGTTTATGAATGTTCAGGAATGCAATGTTAATTTAATAGGCAATCACATTTCTTGTCTGACAGCTTTAATACAGATATTCATCATTCAGTTTTATTCATGACAAGATACAAAATTAAAAAGAAGCTAACATCCACTACCTAGACAGTGGTTCTCGAAGTACTGGGATGATGGAATTTTCCAGAAGTAGTCAGTAAGACTCTGAGGTAATATTGAAAGCGCTATCTTCATATGCATAAGAGGAAGAGTCAGGGCTGAGGATCTGTGGCTCAGGGCAATAATATACATTCTATTTGATACATGTTGGGGCATATATGACTGACCCAACTAGCAGTCCAATGTTAGCAGGGACTAACCTTTAAAGAGCCAGTTTGGTGTAGTAGTTAAGTGCGTGGATTCTCATCTGGGTGAACTGGGTTTGATTCCCCACTTCTCCACATGCAGCTGCTGGACTGACCTTAGGTCAGTCATAACTCTGTCAGAGCTGCTCTCAAGAGCAGTTTCTGTCAGAGTTCTCTCAGCCTCACCCACCCCACAGGGTGCCTGTTGTGGGAAGGGGAAGGAGATTGTAAGCCAGTCTGATACTTTTTTGGGTAGTGAAAGGTGGGGTATAAAGCCAATCTTCTTCTTCTGAAATGGTTAAAAGCAGGCCTTGAATTCAGCATGAGCTCCCAGGAGCACAGCTCCTGAACCTTTCCATTCCCCCTCCTGCTACCCACCTACATTGTCCATTGAATAGTAGATGCAGCTGCATAACAATCCCTGGATTAGGAGAGCAGGCAGCCAGCCAGCCACCAGGGGCTTTGCCACACCCCAAGCAGCCCTCATTAACCCCTGGAGAAGCCCATGCCACCCTTTCTCCACTTTTTATATGATTTTGGGTGGTGGGTAGCTTGCTGGCCTTTTGACTGTGGCGGGGAGAAAGCCAAGAGAGCCCCAGGTGAGCAAGACCTGCTTGGGCTGGTTGGATCTCTAGCCAGACCAAGCAGGCCTCACTCGCCTGGGGCTTTCCTTTCTTGTGTTGGGTTGCTTTTGGCTAGTGGGGGGTGGCATATGCTAATGAGTTATGCTAATGAGTTCCACCACCTATTTTTCTACAAAATGACCCCTGATTAAAAGCATTTCCACATGGTCACACTACTACTGTTTGCTTCTTCCTAGATATCCATTCCTAGATTGTATGGGGAACATCTCAACAAGTTTTCTAAAGGTTTGTCCTTGCTCTAGAGTTTGATCATGAGTCAGATCAGGCAGCCATGTTGCTACACATGTCAAACAAAATATGTATTTTGGCCTCCTATTGTACAGCATCTGCTTGGAATGTAGTAGGTCAAAGATCAATTGTAGGCATCTCTAGTCAAAAGGACCAGGTAGTAGAAGATGTAGAAGATCTTGGAAATCAAAGTAGATAAGACAGCCTACAACTAACATTTGACTGCCATACAGGTTGGGGATCCCAAACTTGTGAATTGTTTAATTGTGAAAAAGGACTCAAGGTAGCAATCTTAGCAAGAAGAAGAGGAGATTGGATTTATACCCTACCCTTCACTACCTGAAGGAGTCTCAGAACAGCTTACAATCTCCTCTCCCCTCCCCAAAACAGTGGCTAAGAAAGCTCTCCAAGAACAGCTCTGAGAGAATTATGACTGACCCAAGGTCACCCCAGCAGTTGCATGTGAAAGAGTGGGGAATCAAACCTGATTCTCCAAGATGTCCACACACTTAACAACTACATCAAACTGGCTCTCAGGAAGGAACTACAAACCAAAAGTTCCTGATTCAGTCTAATCTCAGCCCTAAACTTACTACTCAACCTCTAGGGCAGGACCGGATCTATGTGTTTTTTGAGGGGGGGGAGGCAAAATTAAAAAATGGTGCCCCCTTATGGGCCATTCTATCTTATGTTCCCATAGAATACAATGGACTCCATACCCAATTTGGCGGGCCCCCCCTCCGTCGGCGCCTGGGGCAAGCACCCCCCCTCTGCCCCCTCCCTAGATCCGGCCCTGCTCTAGGGCTGCAAAAAACTGCACATTTTCAGTTCTTTGGAGGTACTTTAATATTTGAGGAGTCCTGCTTCATTCCTCATGAGCTCTTCTTTCCTCAAAAGTAAAAGCCAGATGATTCTTGTATGCTAGTGTTATGTTTGCTTTACACTAGTTTTTTTTCATGTCTTTTAAAGCGTTTTAGCTTTCTGCTTTAAGACATCTTAATCCATTAAAAATGTGTTCCATCTTGTGAAGTGTTGAATCCTTTATGTGTTTGAAGTGAACATCTCCTTTTTCACCTTTACCAAAGATTAGGGCCATTTGTCTTCAACCTGCTCCTCCTACCATATAATATGAAGATATGAATAATATTGGCCTATTTTAGAAGATTAGTGAGATAATACATATGAAGTACTTTAAAGGACTTTAAATGCTAATAATTATTAACAGGGCACTCTCAGGTGATCAATTTGTGGATGACCATCACAATTTTAAGAAACTGTTTTGCTACTAGGGGAGGGACAGTGGCTCAGTGGTAGAGCATCTGCTTGGTAAGCAGAAGGTCCCAGGTTCAATCCCTGGCATCTCCAAAAAAGGGTCCAGGCAAATAGGTGTGAAAAACCTCCGCTTGAGACCCTGGAGAGCCGCTGCCAGTTTGAGAAGCCAATACTGACTTTGATGGACCAAGGGTCTGATTCAGTATAAGGCAGCTTCATATGCTCATATGCTCATGTACTAGCTCCTCCATTAAATTCATACTAAAGTTATGTTGATCATTGCAAGCCTTTATGAATTATGAGGATATGGGGCACAAGTATCATTTCTCTGGGCCTGGAACACACTTTGTAACAAATCACCACATACACACAATCCCATCCCACATCCCAAGAGTCATAAAAGATGAAATTGTGCTTGTAATGACATAAAGAAACCATATCATGTACTGAGCATGCAACCTGAACATTCCCTTCTTCAGGCCATTAGGTCCTGAAAAGGTATAGCCATTTATTTTTCCATGCTTTTGAACCCACCAGCATCAGTTTGTGCTTAGCATCCAAAGGTGGTACTTTCTCTCCCAGTCTCAACATTTTACTAGTTAAGGAAAGGTGTCTTATAAAATGGCAATATAAGGGCTGATCAAATACTCTGGTGTAGAGTGAAGCATGATCTGTGTGAACTATTGCATGATGCAAGGAATCAAAGTTTCATGAACAGGCACTGAAGGATTCAAATGCGTACCATATATGTATGCATATTTCTTCCTCTTTCTTTCCAAGTCTTCTTGTAGCCAACTGTTGCCATTTGTGTAGCCAGGAGAAGGGATCAGAAATATTCCAGAAGGCAAGTTTGGCCTTCTAGGAGGAAAGAAAAGGGCCCTTCTGCCCTTACATTCATGGCACGATAACCTCAAAAAGGGTGTTTGCTCATATTTTTCTCCTAGAATAAGTATTTTCAATATAGTTGCTTCATCTTCTATATCTTCTTCTGGGGCTTCCTCTACAGTATTCCAGTGCACATCAACTTCAAGAAGTTCTCTTGTTTGAAGGGAATAAATAGTCACATCCATTGTAAATGTTCTGGGGATAATCTGGTGGTCAAATGCCTATCTTTATTTCCTGATGAGATATGCCCACCACAAATGGAAGGATGGACAAATTGTTTCATTATGATAGATAAAATGGGGAAGTTATGGAGATAATGTGTGCCAAGACATTCTGATTTCCTTCATTTTAGGCACTAAATATTCCACCATCATCAAGAAACTGAAGGTCAAGTTTGAGACTCCTAGCTTCATTTTCTTATGTGTTTTGCCTGCCCCCAGTGGATGGATGGACAGATGGATGGATACACAGATTCTTTTATTACTATAAAAATTACTGGCTTGGATCCCCTAATTTCCCCCCCCCCCCATCTCTACCCACATAGCATGACTTTCTCACTTCCAGCCTTCCATGCTACCCCAAATGCCTTCTGATGCTACTCCTGGGGAGATAAGAGACCTTCAGCAGCAGGGGGAGGAGAGTAAGACCAATTTCTCACTAGGCTTATTCTGGGTAGAGAGCCCTTTTGCTCCCAGGGCTTCTCTCCATTTTCACACAAGTTGCCCCAGAGCTGTGAGTTGGCCCACCGCTTTTCCACAGCAAGCAGAAACCGCTTGTCAGAGAATCTTGCCTGCTACGGAAGAGCAGCGAGCCAACTGGCAACTCTGGGGCAACTTGTGTGAAAATGGAGAGAAGTCCTGGGAGCAAAAGGGCTCTCCACCCAGAACAAGCTTAGTGCAAAATCGGTCAGTCTCACTCTGTGGGCAGAAATCCTTCCATCCACAGAAAAACTGTGATGGATCCAAGCCAGTGCCCAGTGATGGAATACAAAGATTTCAGCCACTCTAGTTATACTGATCGCAGCTGGATGACATGCAGTTCAGCATGAGTACGACTTTAGTGGGCTGCCAATCATCATTAACTCGGTCGTTGATACTGGGGTTCTGCTTTGCTCTTTTGCAGAGGATCTTGCAGTCTGGGTCAAGCCCCCCACACATAGCGCCTTAGAAGCCAGCTCTCTGTAGTCAGGGTAATCACATACAAAAATGATAATACAGTATGCCAAAATAAATAGGAGAACAGAAAAAAAAATGAAACCTTGTCAGATTATTAAAAAGTCTCATGCTGCTCATAAAGTGATTTTTAAAAAAATAATCTAGTTTCCATAACGTTTCAAAAGATTTGAGACCAAGGAATGTGCTAGCTGGAGCTTCTCAAGTCACACAAGTCTAGAATTATCTACAAATAATTTCTCTCTACTGGTGAGTAGCAGCAGGTTGCAGTTAATTGAAAAGTGGCTTATCTCTCATTATTATTATTATTATTATTATTCAGAACAGTCACATTGAAATTAATGCACAAAACTATATTTTAGTAACGTCAAGTCTGCCTGACAGATCAGAGGAAGCAAGGATGTTCAGAAGTGACTCACAATTAGTACAACTGAAGCACTGTGGCAGATTAGCGGTGTGTAATCTCATGGAATTATAATTTCTTTTTTCCAGACATGAAATTAGATTGGCTCTTTCATATTTGAGAATATGTGGGAATCCTTAACTTGGCTGAAATCTACCGGAATGTTTTTTAACAAATATTATATTCCAGCTTTTAAATTGAAACAATATGCCATCCAGTTACAACTGATTCATGGTAACCCCATGATGTTTTGAAGAAGAAGAAGAAGAAGAAGAAGAAGAAGAAGAAGAAGAAGAAGAAGAAGAAGATGATGATGATGATATTGGATTTATACCCCACCCTTCATTCTGAATCTCAGAGTCTCAGAATGGTTTACAATCTCCTTTACCTTCCTCCCCCACAACAGACACCATGTGTGGTAGGTGAGCCCAAGAGAGCTCTCCCAGAACCTGCCCTTTCAAGGACAGCTCTGCAAGAGCTATGGTTGACCCAAGGTCATCCTAGCAGCTAAAAGTGGAGGAGTGGGGAATCAAACCTGGTTCTCCCAGATAAGAGTCCGTGCACTTAACCACTACACCAAACTCTCCCAGAACCTGCCCTTTCAAGGACAGCTCTGCAAGAGCTATGGATGACCCAAGGTCATCCTAGCAGCTAAAAGTGGAGGAGTGGGGAATCAAACCCGGTTCTCCCAGATAAGAGTCCGTGCACTTAACCACTACACCAAACTGGCTCTGTTTGCTGCTGCTATCTCTGCATAGCAGCCCCAGTCTTCCTTGGTGGTATCTCATCCAAGTATCAATGCTGCTTAGCTTCCAAGTTCTAGGGTTGTCTGGTCCAATTCAAGAAATATCTGGGGCTTTGGGGGTGGAGCCAGGAGACTTTGGGGGTGGAGCCAAGAGACATTGGGGTGGAACCAAGAGCAAGGTGTGACAAGCATCAATGAACACCAAAGGAAGTTCTGGCCATCACATTTAAAGGGACTGCACACCTTTTAAATGCCTTCCCTCCATTGGAAATAATGAAGGATAGGGCACCTTTTTTAGGGCAACTAGAATTGGACCCCCTCATCCAATCCTTTTGAAACTTGGAGGGTTCTTTGAGGAGAGGTATTAGATGATATGATAAAAATTTGGTGCCTCTACTTCAAAAAACAGCCACCCCAGAGCCCCCCCCCTCAAATACCCATTATACCCTATGGAAATCGGTCAACATAGGGAATAACAGAGACCCCAGCAGACATTTCCCCCCTTGCTGTCTGATGATCCTGAAGTGGGGGGAGGGCCTCCAAACTAGGGGAACCCCTGCCCCCACCTGAGGATTGACAACCCTACCAAACTCTGATGAGATCTGGTGAGTCTGGGTTATTAGGGATGCTAATTCCAGTTTTTACAGTGACAAAAATATTTTGCATCTTTTGTTATTTTGAGGAGCAGGAGTGGGAGGGGTGGGGGAAGAAGAAGAAGAGATTGGATTTATACCTTGCCCTTCACTCAAAGATTATTATAATCTCCTTTCCCTCCCCACAACAAATATTGACCGATTTTACACTCACCTTACGCTGCTCTCACATCCATCTTCTCAGCATGGCGTCCTCCTGATTTCCCACTATTTGCGTCGGGGCTGCAGCAAACATCGCGGTTTTCATGCAGCAAACAAAAACTGGTTTTTAGCGGTTTCCGTTTGCTGTCTAAAACCCGCAATGTTTGCTGCAGCCCCAGTGCAAATAATGGGAAATCAGGAGGACGCACTGAGAAGACGGATGAGGTTGAGTGCGAAATCGTCATCCTGTGCGGTAGGTGGGGCTGAGAGAGTTCTTTTGAGAACTACTTGTGAGAGAGCAGCTCTTTTAAGAACTGTGACTAATCCAAGGTCACATCAGCACTTGCATTTAGACAAATGGGGACTCAAACCCAGTTCTCCCAGACTGGAGTCCACCACTCTTAACCGCTTTACCAAACTGGCTCTTTTAAGATAGAAAAGTGGTGGTGGGGTGCCATGTTCCCTCTAAGCTGCAGAGTCTTGTGAGCAAAAATTCTACATTGTGAACTACTGGTATTAAAATTGTGAGCTATTGGCATTAAAGTTGTGAGCTACTGCATAAATTACTGTGCTTCCTGAACTAAGACAAAAATGTGTGAGCTGGAGGCTAAAAATCTGTAAACTAGCTCATGCTAATTCAGTTTAGAGGGAATACTAGTGAGGTGTTAAGATTACAAAACCAGACCAAAATACTGATGAGTTCCATCCTCTCACCAAACTTTGTCCTCAGGCTCTGCTCCAAATCTCCAGGAATTTTCCAACCCAGAGCTGGCAGTGCTAGTCCAATGGTGCCTTAAAGACTAACAACATTTATTTCAATAACTTTGGAATGCCCTTCCCAGGGAGGTTAATCTCTCCTCCATCATTGTCTCCTACCAGTGGGTGAAGACTTTTTCATTTTGCTTGGTTTAAAGAAAACAACAACAAAGCAGACCAAATAAACAGTTTGCAAGCCCACATTTTTGTGATTTCCCTGGGGCAATGGTATAGATAACTTTATTCATGGGAGTTGCTGAATGTATTTTTTATTTATTGACTGATTGATTGATTTGATTTATATCCCGCCCTCCCCACCGAAGCAGGCTCAGGGTGGCTCACAACATAAAATCCCACAAACAATTAAATTAATAAGTATTAAAATTACACATTCAGTAATAAAATAGATATGCAATAATTAAAACAGTTAAAACAGAATATTGAGTTGGTGCTATTCTGATGGCAACAGCCTTCTTCCACTTCTCTTAAATACTGGTGCTGAGTCAATTGAATGCCAGCCAGAAGAGGACAGTCTTGCAGGACCTGCAGAACTGCACAAGGTTCCGCAAGGCCCTCACTTCATCTGGCAGTTGGTTCCACCAGCAGGGGGCTACAATTGAGAAGGCCCTGTCTCTAGTTGATTTCAATCGGGCCTCCTTCGGCCCAGGGATTACTAATAGATTTTGTGATCCCAATCTGAGTACTCTCTGGGGAACATTTGGGGAAAGACGGTCCCTAAGGTAGGCAGGTCCTAGGCCATATAGGGCTTTAAAAAGTAATAACCAGCACCTTGTAACAAATCAGGTATACTATTGGCAGCCAGTGCAGTCCTTGCAGTCCCAGCTGAATGTGCTCCCACCTAGGGAGCCCCAATAACAGCTGGGCAGCCGCGTTCTGCACTAGCTGCAGCTTCCAGGTTTGGCACAAGGGCAGCCCCATGTAGAGGGCATTATAGTAGTTCAGCCTCAAGGTGATCACTGTTGTCAGGTTGCCGCACTCCAGGAAGGGGACCAACTGCCTTGCCCGCCTAAGATGGAAAAACACAGATTTAGCAGTGGCTGCTATCTGGGCCTCCATTGACAAGGCAGGCTCCAGTAGCACCCCCAAGCTCTTGAGCTTGTGCGCCATTGCCAGTGGTGAACTGTCAAACACCAGTAGGGGAATTTCCCTTCCCAGACCGCCACGACTCAAGCAAAGGACCTCTTTGCTGAATTGAGCTTCAATCTACTCAGCCTAAGCCATCCAGCCATGGCTTGTAGTGCCAGGTCCAAATTTTCTGGGACACAGTCAGGCCATCCATCCATCCATCAGTAGATAGAGCTGGGTCATCAGCGTACTGGTGACAACCCAACCCATACCTCTAGGCAATCTGGGAAAGGTGGCGCATGTAGATGTTGAACAACATTGGAGAGAGCACTGCCCCCTGAGGCACCCCGCAGTGAAGCGTGTGCCTCCGGGACAGTTCACCCCCAATTGCCACCCTTTGCCCCCGACTATCAAGGAAGAAGGAAAGCCATTGCAAGGCCAACCCCTGAATCCCTGCGTCGGCAAAACAGCGGGTCAGCAACTGATGGTCAACCATATAGAATGCTGCTGATAGGTCCAATAACATCAGTACCACTGAGCCGCCTCTATCCAGATGCCACTGGAGGTCATCCACCAGGGAGACCAGCACTGTCTCCATCCTGTGACCTGGGCAGAAGCCGGACTGGTGAGGGTCTAGGACGGAAGCATCATCCAGAAAGCTCTGTAACTGTACCATCTCTGTAACTGTACCATCTCAATAATTTTACCCAAAAAGGGTAAATTCAAGACCGGCCAATAATGTGCCAATTTGGCCAGGTCTAATGTCAATTTTTTTCAGGAGAGGGCGGACCACAGCCTCTTTAAGAGGTGTTGGAAAATGCCCTTCTGCAAGGGATCTATTTACGATATCCCATACAGGATATCTGTGCTCCCTCTGGCAAGCTTTAATTAGCCAGGAGGGGCAAGGGTCCAGATCACAAGTTGTTGGGCATACAGTAGAGAGGATCCTGTCAACTTCCTTTAGGCTGAGTGCATTGAAGCGGTCCGAACAGAACCAGAAGACAGGCACAGGGCCTCGAGTTCACATACTGTCTCCAATTTGGCGGGGAGGTCATGGCGGAGCGACAAGATCTTATCTGCAAAAAAGTTCGCAAAAGCCTCACAGCCAATCTCCAATTCCCTAGAATTTGGCCTGCCTTGTGGCAGTGTTGTAAGGGTCCGAATTGTGTTAAACAATTGTGCTGGGCACGAAATTGCAGATGCAATCTTGGCCGCAAAGCAAGTTTTCTTTGTGGCTTTGACTGCCATCCCATAGGACCTCATAAACTCTCTATAAGATGTTCTAGTCGCTTTGTCTCGAGTATGCCACCATTGCCTCTCTAGCCGTCTGAGTCCTTGTTTATGATGTAACTATCTGCTATAGAATTTCAACTAATGTCTCCAGACTAACACAAGGAAATGAAAGTAAATAAGTAGAGAGAGGTCCATGGGGTGGAGTTTTCCTCCATCCCATACTCAGGTTCTAGTTAACTCTGAACTATCCATTTCACTATCCATTATACTATACCACTTCTGAAACAAATGCAAAACAAACAGAGGGACTGTACTCACTCCCTCTCTCACACACTCACTGGGAAGAGTCACATGGCTCTGCCTGCTCTTTCTCCTGCCTTCCAAAGCTTTAGTCTCACTGAGATTTAAAGACATATAAATGTTCCAAAATACAAAGCAGTTTGCAAGCTTCTAAAGATCAAAAGGCATATCATGGCTATTGGGGCAGGTCTTTCCCTGCCAGCCAGCAGGCTGGTAGTAGGAAGGAGCCTGCAAAACTGGGGGATCCCCCACCGGGACCTGGGGGCTGGAAAAGGTTTTTGCATGATTGGCTTTTGCATGATTAATGGAGGAATTGCTTCACATTCTTTGCATGCCTACAGAGTAACACACTCTCATCAGTTTGATCCAGATTCCATTATTTTTTTCATTACTAGACCCATGCTAAGATGTGCAAGTGTACAGGGATCCAAGATGTAAGGACCTTTGTGAGGGGGAGTCCTGTGGCATCATGGGTAAAGAGGAATGGGGCAGTGATCACATGCACTAAATAATGCACTTTCTCTAACGTACTGAGACGGGAGACGTTGGTAGGGCAACATGCTTTAATGGAGACACGTTACAAGAGAGCGAGCACGCGGGCCGGGTCCCGCTTATATACATTCCCGGAACTTCTTCCCCGACAGGCCAGCCCAATCCTGGCCTGTTGAACTTCCCACCGCTGCTGGTGATTGGCGGGCTCAGCGCTTCCCGCGGAGTCGCCTGGGTGTCCCCAGTCGCCTCCGCTGTCCGTCTACGCGGACTAACGCTATTGCGTCATAACGAAATGGTTGCTGTATTGCGTTATAACGAAATGGTTGCTGCATTGCGTTATAACGAAATGGTTGCCGCATTATGCTATCGCAATACGCTACACTCCTCCCCCCATAGTTAATGTACATAGTCCTGGAGGTAGGCGGGAGGCCGACGCTCCCGTGTTGACCTCCTTGGTGCTGCTTGAGGTATGGGGGCAGCTTCTGCGGTCGGGGCATCTCCGGGGGGTGATGCGTTGGCTTGCTGCTGTTCTGGCTCTGTTGATCGCCCGGCCTCCGCTGGTGTGGGCAGGTGCGGTGCTGGCTCGGCGGCCTTGGGTAGTTCCCTCGCTGGCTCCCCCCCGGGCATTGCTTCTCCCGCTTCGGTGGGCCCCTCCGGGAAAGTGCGGCGGCGCATTTGGTTGATGTGCCGCCGTAGGACTTGGCTCCCCTCTGTGGACACCTCATAGTGGCGGGACCCTATTACCCGCAGCACTCGTCCTGCTAGCCACCCCGGTCCCCCGGCATAGTTACGGGCGAACACCGGGTCCCCCGCGAAGAAACCCCTGGCGGCGTCCCTGGTTTCCGGGGACCCCCTGATGTCGGAGGCTCGGTCGGGGTGTAACCTGTCGAGCCTCGTAATGAGTTTGCGCCCCATGAGGAGCTCCGCTGGGCTCACTCCCGTGACCGGGTTGGGGGTTACCCTGTTGTCAAACAAAAAGGCGGCCAGCCTGTGGTCCCAGTCGCCCTGTACTATCCGGCCCAGGGCTTTCTTGGTAGTTCGGACCATGCGCTCTGCCTGTCCGTTGGTGGCTGGGTGAAACGGGGCTGACCTTATGTGTCTGATCAGGTACCTCTGCAGGAACGCCTAAAATTCCCCGGAGGTGAAAGCCGCCCCATTGTCAGAGACAATAGTATCTGGAATCCCGTGGGTGCTAAGTGCCCTGCGCAGTGCCCGGATGGCGGCTGCTGATGAAGTGGACGCTACTGGAATGACCTCCAGCCATTTTGTGAAGGCGTCCACCATAATCAGGAAGATCTGTCCCTGGGAGGGCCCCGCGAAGTCTAGGTGGAGCCTGGACCAGGGTTTCCTAGTGCTTTCCCATCATGTAACCGGGGCACTGGGTGGCTCTGGCCGCGACTCCTGGCACACGCTGCACCTCCGAACCCAGTTCTCGATCTCTTCATCCATCCCCGGCCACCAGACGTAGCTCCTGGCTAAAGCCTTCATTCGGACTATGCCGGGGTGGGTCTCGTGAAGCGACTCTAGAACTCGCTTCTGCAGCATGGGGGGAACCACCACCCTGCTTCCCCACAAGATGCACCCTTTGTGAGCTGCTAGCTCCTCTCTCCTCATTTTGTAGGGCCTAAACTCTTCCCCCATGTTCCCTTCTGGCCACCCCCTCACCACCCAGTCGAGAACCCTTGCCAGTGTTTTGTTCTTCCCAGTGGCCTTCGCAACCTCCGCGGCGTGGAGGGGCGGCTCCGGGAGGGACTCGACCAACATGACCAGGTGTGCTGGGGCTGGGTCAGGTTCTGTGTCGGGCAGTGGCAAACGGCTGAGCGCGTCAGCGTGGCCCATAGCCTTGCCGGCTCGGTGGACTAGTGTGTACATGTAAGAGTTGAGGAATTGATTCCACCTCAACACGCACTGTGAAAGTATTTGGGGGGGTTGGCGGTCAGGGGCCAGCAGACCTAAGAGCGGCTTGTGGTCAGTGGCTAGTGTGAACCTCCGCCCATACAGATAATCATGAAAATTGTGGACCCCCGCCACGATTGCCAAGGCCTCCTTATCTATTTGCGCGTAATTGCGCTCGGCCGGTGTGAGTGTACGGGAGTAGTACGCCACCGGTACCTCTCTCCCGTCCGGGAGTTGGTGCCCCAGGACTGCGCCCACCCCGTATGGTGATGCATCGCAAGCCAAGATGACCAGGAGGCGCTCATCAAAATGGTGGAGCACCACATTGGAAACTAGAATGTCTTTTACCGCCTGAAACACGGCGGCTTGCCGTTTGCCCCATACCCAAGGGGCTTGTTTGTCCAGCAGCCGATGTAGGGGTTCTGCAAGGGCTGCCTTGTGGGGGAGGAACGAGTGGTAAAAATTAAGCACCCCCAAGAAGCTTTGTAGCTCCGCTTTGCAGGTGGGGGCCGGGGCTTGCACGATGGCTCATGTCTTTTCCTCCATTGGGTGGATTCCCGCTGCGTCTATGGCGAATCCTAGGAACTCCACCCTCGGTACCCCCAGCAAGCACTTCTCCCTCTTGACCTTGAGCCCCGCTGCTTGGAACCAGCGGAGCACTTCTCTTAGGTGGTTGCCGAATTCTTCGGGGTCCGGGGCGGCGATCAAAACATCATTGAAGAACGGCTGGACTCCAGGGATCCCTTTAAGGAGAGCGTCCATTATACTCTGGAAAATCCCCGAAGCGACGCTGACCCCGAACTGTAGCCTCCGCACTCGGAAGGCCCCCCTGTGTGTCACAATGGTTTGGGCCTCTGCCGTTTTAGTATCTACCGGAAGCTGTTGGTAGGCCTGTGCCAGCTTCCCAAAGATCTTTGACCCTGCTAGGGCTGCCAGGACGTGGCTCACCACTGGCACGGGGTAGGGGTTATCCTGCAGTGCCTTATTTATTGTGCACTTATAGTCGGCACAAATCCGCACCTCCCCATTTGGCTTGATCGGGGTTACAATGGGAGTCTCCCACGTGGCGTAGTTCACCGGTTCCAAGACCCCTTGCGCAATGAGGCGGTCCAGTTCGGCCTCGATTTTTGGCTTCAAGACGAACAGGACCCGCCTGGCCTTGAGCCGGATCGGCCTGACCGTCGGGTCGAGCGGTAGGGAAATGGCCGGCCCCTTGTAGCTCCCCAGGGAACCGTCAAACACGTCAGGGAACTCTTGGCATACCTCCCCAACCCCCCTGGGTGTTAGGGTTTGCCCCACCCCCTCCACGTGGATCCCCAAGGGTTTGAACCACGCCAGTACTAGCAGGGTGGTAAGCTGGCGCTTCACCACCAGGATGTCCAGCGGGCCGCTGAAGGACCCCCTCTCAACTTGCACCCGGGCCCACCCCACGATTTGAACCGGGTTCTTCTGAAAGTCCCACAGTATGAAGTCCGCCGGCCTTAGTTGAAGCCGCTGGCGGGGGCACAGTTTCCTCAGGGTCTCCTCTGCTATAATGGAAATGGAAGAGCCTGAGTCCACCTCCATTTGGCATGGGGCTCCCTCAATGAGGACCGCCATTTTGATCTTGTCGGGGGTGGTAAGGGGCAAGTTCAGTACCTGTAGTGTGGTGGAGGCCGTGGAGTGGAACTCCGCCGACTCGTGGTGAGTGGTCGTCCTCCGGCGATTGGACTTGGCCCGGCAAGCCCTCGCTATGTGGCCGGTCTTTCTGCAGCTCCGGCAGTCCCAGGTCCGGTACTGGCAGTCCCTTCTCTCGTGGGGGTCGCCGCAGCTGGCGCACTTTGTGGCTGGTGCTCTCTCCGCCGCTGGGGGTCGATCGGTGGCTCAGGATCACTGTGGTGTGCGGTTGGTGGCCCTTGCTGGGCGGCGCAACTGGAACGCTTCTCCTTCGTCCTGACAGTCGGGGTCCAGCTCCTCGTGGTGGACTGTGTCAGTCTTCGCCCTGGAGAAAGTCCTCGAGGTCCTCTCGAATGTCACGGCTTCGCTGAATGCGCTCTGGAGGGTGAGCTCTTCCTTCGCAAAGAGCTTCTGCTGGAGCCTCTCGTCGCGAAGGCCCCACGTGAACCGATTGGCCAGGGTCTCTTCCAGGTGGGGGAAATTGCAGTTGCCTGCAATCTGGTGTAGGGCCGCCAGGTAGTCAGCGGCCGATTCCCCTGAGGCCTGATCCCTCCTATGGAAGAGGAACCGGTGGGCCACTCGCGACGGTTGAGGCAAGAAGTGGCCGGTGAGGAGCCTGACGACCTCCTCGTAGGACTTCTCCGTGAGTCGGGCGGGGGCCGAGAGACCTTTGGCGATCTCGAATGTGGCTGCCCCGCAGATGCTCAGGAGAACGTCCCTCTTCATGCTATCCTCTGTGATCCGGTTGGCCCTCAGAAAGCACTCAACCCATTCCGAGTACAACTCCCAGGCCTCGGGATTCGCGGGGTTGAAGGTCTCGATGTGGCCGGTGGTGCCGCTCTGGTGAGCCATGCTGATGGCAGCGGCGATCGTGGCCTGTGGGTTGCCCTGTCTCCGGTGTAGCCGACGTGGCTAGAATCCCATCCTCGTCGCCACTGTAACGTACTGAGACGGGAGACGTTGGTAGGGCAACATGCTTTAATGGAGACACGTTACAAGAGAGCGAGCACGCGGGCCGGGTCCCGCTTATATACATTCCCGGAACTTCTTCCCCGACAGGCCAGCCCAATCCTGGCCTGTTGAACTTCCTGCCGCTGCTGGTGATTGGCGGGCTCAGCGCTTCCCGCAGAGTCGCCTGGGTGTCCCCAGTCGCCTCCGCTGTCCGTCTACGCGGACTAATGCTATTGCATCATAACGAAATGGTTGCCACATTGCGTTATAACGAAATGGTTGCCGCCTTATGCTATCGCAATACGCTACACTTTCAATGCATTTTCCAACTGGATTTTGCAAGTTCACACAGTAAAATCCAGTTGGACAGTGCATTGAAAGTGGATTGAAAGTGCATTATTTAGATTGCAGCCTAAGAGAATTTTTTTAATAATACTAAAAAGAATCTATCCAGAATATAAGAGAATGAAGGCTACAATCACATTTGGCTATTGGTCTGCATTCATTGCATTTATCTAAAGAATCTGAACTGAAACCTGGATGGAATTAATTCTTTTTTAAAAATACATTTGGTCAGGTCAAAAGATCATTCTCTCTTCTGCCCCAAGACTCATTTCGTGACTTGGTTTCTTTAAGAACATTTATCAGATTTGGAGAACAACTGCATAATCACCTTAATTAAAGGCCAGCTATCTGGACTAAAAGATGTGAATGAGAGTTCACATCTTTCAGATCAGCAAAAAAAACAAAAAATCTCTGAGTCAACACAGTGCAGATTGAAAGCCTAATAACTGTCACCATCTGGCCTCCATATTTGTTGGCCTTCCCCTACCTTAAATCTTAATGCTAAGAGCAGCTCTTTTCTTCCAGTCACAGGAAGCCTGCAAGTGCATTTAGGGCTGTTTCCAAGTCATAGTCTAAGAGCCAGCCCCATTGACACAGACACAAGTTTAGGGTACAAGCATCTGCCCAAACTAAGGTTGACAGGTCTGTGCTGGAAAATATCTGGAGACTGTGGGGGTGGATCTGGGAGAGGGCAAGGTTTGGGGAGGAAAGGAGCCTCAACATGGAACAATGCCATACAGTCCACCCTTCAAAGCAGGCATTTTATCCAGGGGAGCTGATCTCTGCCAGCTGATCAATTGTAAAAGTAGGGGATCTCCAGGCCCCCCTGGAAGCTGGCAACCCTAGCCCAAACCCACATGATAAAAAAGAGAAGATTAGGTATTCTAGTGCCTCCACATCTACCAGTCCGAAACATGTCAGAAAACAGATGGCAGATACTCCAATAAAAATAAATAAATGAAAAGGACAGCATGTACAGGACACAACATTTGCACAATAACCCTCCTTCACCCAACCTCAGAAATCTGGGTGGTAAAAGGTGAGTGATCCTTTTTATCCCCTGAGCTATCCTATTTTTTGTGGGGGGGGGGGGGGTGTGCTTTGGCACATTCACCAGGTTGTTGCGCAGCATCCTCTTAGTGCAGTTTGGGTTTCAGTGAGCACCTAGAGCAGATTGGTGTGTTCACACCACCAATCCCTCTCATTTGCATGCTCCCACATTCAGATGCCCAGAAAGACAGATAGAGTGTGGCAGAAGAATTTGCTGCCACTTCCCAAGTGGTAGCTATTTGATCCGTCTCAGAGACATCAGAACACGGGTGAGTGTGAGAGTGGGATAGGCAACAGCTGTGCCTGTCTGACCTTGCTTTTTTTTTTTTTAAAAATCCACCTGTGGGCCAAGCCTATGTTGGCTCAAACTGGCCATCTGAATTCAGCTTTTTTGTCCTTCTTTGCAAAGCCTGGTAAAGCAGGGATATCCTCACCAAGTCTCTTCTAATGTCCTCATTTGGGTTCTCAACCAAATATTCAGCTTATCTGTCTGAAGTAAGCAGGAAAGATTATTTCAGAGCACTGTAACAGGCAAAATGAAAATAAAAATGGGGAAACACACTCAACAGAAGAGAGAAAATTCCCAAACAAACCACTTCCAATTACATATGGGAAAGTAAACAGTAGCATAAATTTAACATTGACCCCTCTTGACACAGTAGCTACTGTAGCTGAAAAAACCATTTGTCTTCATGTAGGAAAGCAAAGTCAACATTTTTAAAGGGGGGGGGCTCTTGCTTCTTACTGTGCCAATAACAGAAGTGCTAATTCCTACTGTTAACAATCAAAAGGCTGAAAGTGGCCATTAATTAACCTGCTCAGACAGATTAGGTAGTGCAGAGTTAGTGAGGCAGTATTAAGTTAATTTACAAAGATTAAAGTTTTTCTAGCCCTATCCACACAACCTTTTTGGGGGGAAACAGATACACATGGTAGGAGAGTGGAATCACTGCAGCAAGTTCCAACCCCTAATTATGTGGTATAACAATTCTATGCAAGGCACAAAGGGCTCATTATTCATAAATTATGTAAAATTGGGGTGAGCATTACAATGACCAACTCTGCAGATGATACCCAGTTATTCAGAATGGTGAAAGTCCACGTGGATTGCGCAGATATCTAGGAGGATCAATTGAATTTCAATATAGGTAAGTATTTGGGGTCATTTTGTAGGAAAAATAGGTGGTGGAGCTCGTCCAGGGATTGTTATGCAGCTGCACCTAGTATTCAATGGACAAGGTGGGAAGGAGGAGGTGGAACTCTCAGAAAGGTTCAGGAGTTGCGCTTCTGTGAGCTCCTGCTGAATCGAAAGGCTTGGTAAGTATAAAGGTGATGCACATTGGAACAAAAACTCCTACCTCTAAAAAGATGCTGATAGTGTCTGAACTGGAAGAGGTTGAGAAGGAAAGAGATCTTAGGATTGTAGTGAACAGTCTGATGAAATTGACTCAGCATATAGTTATAATATAGTGGGTTCCACGCAATGGTGAGGTGGTAGTGATCATAGCTCTTTTATTAGATACAGCATAGTATAGCACTGCACCCAAAAAGACTGAAGACTGGGCCAATGGGACCAGCTATATATACACTCAAGGTTCCCGCTCTAGCATGCTATTGGACTATTCAAACCAGCAGGGGGCTTGTGATTGGAGCAGGGCAGCAGAGATTTGGATCCTGGTGCCTATTGTTCCTGAGTCCCCAAACTCAGTCCTACAGACTCCAATGAGCCAGGAAATAATTCCATATATTAAGGAAAATTGCCAGTCTTTTTTTGAATTGGTCAAACAAGAAAATTTGGAGAATATATGGAGGAAATTTAACCCTGAAGTGTGGGACTATACCTTTTTTTCAGCAAGACATAAAACTTTTTCCAGAATTGACATGTTGTGGGGCACTAAAGATTTAGGTCTTATAACAAGGAAAATAGAGATTTTACCCAAAATTGGGGCTGACTATAACTCAATAATGTGGATTACAAAATTGTCTAAGAAGTTGAGAAGTTGGAGATTGAATGAAGACTTACTACAGAATAAAGAAATAGTGACATACCTAGAAAATGAAACTAAAGCTTTCTTTCAAGTGAATGACAAAGGGGATATAGAATTTCAGACGGTCTGGGATGCCTATAAAGCAGTAATGAGAGGAATATTGATTACTTTGAATAATAAAGACAAGACAGCAAAAGAAAAACAGTTGTTGGACATTCAAAATGAAATAAAGAAAAAAGAAGGGGAGTTGAGAAAAAGTCCAGGGAAAAAGAAAATTATAAGGGAAATTACAAACGCAAAAGAGACATTTGTTAAATAAAGAATTGGAATGGAATTTTAAAAGACTGCAGCAGAAATCTTTTGAGGGAGCAAATAAACCTGGAAAGTATTTGGCTTGGCAACTGAAGAAAAAGAGAGAAAATAAAATTATTAATAAAACTGTGGTAGATGGAAAAGAGGTGGTTAACCAAGAGGGAATAAAAAGAAAATTGTTAAAGTATTATGCCAAGTTGTTTAAAGTTGTTAAAATAAAGGAAGAGAAGATGGATGAGTATTTACAAAAGATAAAAATAGAACCCTTAACAGAAAATATGCGAAAAGTTTTGAATGATCCAATTGAAAAAATAGAAATTGAAGCAGCAATTAATGCAATGAAAAATGGAAAGCCACCTGGGCCAGATGGATATATAGCTAAATATTTTAAAACCTTTAAAGATTAGTTAATACTGAAATTGCAGGAGTTGATAACCATGATAAGAATGAAAGGGAAAATACCAAACACATGGAAGGAAGCTGTTATTTCATTGATACCAAAGGAAGATAGAGATGTCACGAATGTTAAAAATTACAGACCAATTTCGCTATTAAACAATGACTATAAAATATATACAAGAATCTTAGCAGAATGGCTTAAACAACATTTGATAAATTTTATAAAGGAAGATCAAGCTGGGTTTCTTCCCAAAAGGCAAATAAGAGACAATATTAGAACTGTTGTAAATATTGTAGAATATTATGAAAGACATCCAGAAAAGGAAGTAGTATTATTCTTTGCGGATGCAGAGAAAGCATTTGACAATTTAAACTGGGACTTTATGTTTGCAGTAATGGAGAAAATGGAGCTGGGAGAAAGCTTTATAAGAATGATAAAAGCAATATACACTGAACAACATGCAAAGCTTTGTATAAATGCAGATCTTACAGAAGATATGATAATTAGCAAAGGTACAAGACAAGGTTGTCCGCTTTCCCCATTGTTGTTTATAATGACTCTTGAAATATTGCTGATGCAGATCCAAGAAGATAAAGAAATAGAAGGATTAAAAATAAAAGGATTTACTTACAAATACAGAGCATTTGCAGATGATATAATGTTTATAAATGAAAACCCCATACAAGTCACACCTTTGTTGTTAACTAAAATACAAGAATATGGAGAGTTGGCAGGACTTTGTATTAATAAAGAAAAATCAAAACGTCTATGTAAAAATATGCAAATAAATAAGCAACAAGCATTACAGAGATTAACGGGCTGTGAAGTTGATAAATGGCAAAGAAAAATTTCAGAATTTGTGTGGGCTGGGAAGAAACCAAGGATCAAAATGAAAATTTTGACAGATGCAAGAGAGAGAGGTAGATTTCAACTACTGAATTTAAAATTACATCAGGAAGCAGTTTGTTTAGTGTGGATAAAAGAATGAATAACGCTGTTAAACAAAAAACTCTTAGTGCTGGAAGGTCACGGAAATAAATTTGGCTGGCATGTGTATTTGTATTATGGAAAAAAGAAGATGGACTTTTTTTCTCTCACCATTATATAAGAAATAATTTGCTAAATACATGGATGAAATATAAGAAATATGGAGATGAGAGAAGACCGTTATGGATAGTGCCAGCTGAAGTAATAAAAATAACGGCTGAGATAGGTGAAAGTGGCAAAATAGAATTGAAAACTGCTGAAGAGCTGAATAATAAATATGATTGGTTCCAAATACAACAAATAAAGAGCTTGGTGGAAAATGATATTAAAACTGAAGGAATAAGAAAAGAGCAAACAGAAATGGAAAAAGTTTTGCTTGGAGACAATTAAAAATTAATTTCAAAAATATATAAATTACTTTTAAAATGGTCTACGGAGGATGAAGTAGTGAAATCTCAAATGATTAAATGGGCAATTAATGTAAATAAAGAAATACAGATGGAAACTTGTGGAAGAATTCTATGAAGCTTTTGATGTGTCATAGTATTAAAGAGAATTGTTTTAAAATGATATATAGATGGTATATGACTCCTAAAAAATTGGCAAAGATGAACAATAAGATGCCAGATAGATGTTGGAAATGTAAAAAACATGAAGGTTCTTTCTACTATATGTGGTGGACTTGTGAAAGAGCAAAAAAGTATTGGCAGATGATTCAGCAAGAAATTTCTAAGATCTTGGGATATGAATTTGAAAGTTGCAGAGACTTTTCTGTTGGGATTACAAATGGAAAAATTTCCAAAAGAAGATAGAACTGTAATTTGGTACTTGCTTTCAGCTGCTAGGACATTATATGCACAGTTGTGGAAGCAAGAAAAAATACCAGAGAAATGGGATTGGATTATAAAAGTTATGACATGGAGTGAAATGGACAAATTAACAAGACTATTAAGATACTATGATTTAGAAGTTTTTAAGGCGGAGTAGAAAAAGTTTAGAAGATACGTTGAAAAAGAGTGGAAAATAAAAGGACATTGGACAATTTTTGATAATGATTAAGTTTTAGAAAGAAGAAGAATATAAATTTTTGTTTTAATAGTTAAGGGTACCTTTAAATATTAGCATTTTAAGTAAATAACACCGGCGGGGGTCAGGTAACGGGGGGAGGGGTGGGTAGAAAGTAATATATGGGATAGATAAAAGAAGTTATTAAAGATATAAGAAATAGATTTATTACCATATCTTACCAATAAAAATTGTTAAAAAAAAAGAATTCCATATATTAGTCACAATTCCCATCACATATACAACAATGGTAGTAGTGAGAAAGGCAAACTCCATGCTGGAGGCATTAGGAAAAAGAATGGAAGCAAAATAATTTTAACACCCCTGTGCTCATTTGGAATACTGTGTGCTATTCTGGTCTCTATATCTCAAAACGTTTTTTGGATAGTAGAAAAGAGCAAGAGTCTTGTAGCACTTTAAAGACTAACATTTGTGGCAGGATATGAGCTTTCATGAGTCACTGCTCGCTGCTTCAGATACAGCTATAATGTAAAGTTTGAGCCCAGTGGCACCTCTAAGACCAACAAAGCTTAATTCTGGGTGTAAGCTTTCTTGTGCATGCACGCTTATTCAGATATGTACAAAAGCTCACAAACTCACAAAAGAGACTGCAGCTTTTCTGTTTAGAAAAATATGACCAGAGGACATACACATTATGGAGTTTCATACAATTAAGTAAGAATTGGAGAAAGGACATGGAGAGAACTTTTTCTCGCCTATAATTTTTTTCTTCTTTCAGTTGTAGCCAAAACTTTTATTTTTGTTTGTTTTACATTCCTAAGGGAGTCATAATTTTAAAAAGTCCGGTCCACTGCATGTTACTGTCCTTTTATTCAGTGCAGATCTTCATCCTCTCTCTGATAGATTCAAGAATCAAATGGAATTTTTAGATAAGGGCTGGGTTGCTTCTTCAGAGACAGCAGTGGTAAAGGAGGAGAAGGAGAAGAGACTGGATACCCCGTCCTTCACTCAGCATCTCAGAATGGTTTACAATCTCCTTTCCCTTTCACTCCCCACAACAGATACCCTGTGAGGTAGGTGGGGCTGAGAGAGGTCTGACAGAAACTGCTCTTGAGAGAACAGCTCTGACAGAGTTATGACTGACCCAGGGTCATACCAGCAGCTGCATGTGGAGGAATCAGGAATCAAACCCAGTTCTCCTAGATTAGAACTGACTAAAGGTGGGACCCAGCAGCTGCTTTCCACTCTTGCTGCTGGCAGTCATTTTATAGAGCAGTTTAACATGCAGCAGCATTTACACAGCCACTTTGGAAGGGATTTTAAGCAGCAGCCCCTTTAAAATTAATTGAGGTGATGAGTAGGTGGCATTTTGAGAAGCAAGGTTATCAGAGAGAGAGAGAATTTTTGGGTTGGCAAGGGTTGCATATTGTACAAATAATTAAAATCAGTAAATTGGGGGGGGGGGTACTTTAAAGCTGGAATTAATCCTTAAGATACATGGAATCAATTTTCCAGTTTCATGCACAGCAGTAAAAATAAAGCCCTGGAAATACATAAACAACATGACAGTGTTTTGTTTCAAATGACCCCGACAAGGTTACAAAAAGCTTTCCATTACAAATTCTTATATATAGATGGGACCAGGAGCTTGAGCACAGAAGCAGAGCTAGGGATGCCAGCCTGCATGGGGGACCTGGGAATCCCCTGGAATTACAGCTCATCTCTAGACTACAGATATCAGTTCCCCTGGAGAAAATGGATGGTTTGGAGGGTGAACTCTATGACAGTGTATCCCACTGAATCTGGCAACCCTACCACCACTCCCATCCCCACTGATGCCCAGGGAAGACCTGTAACCCTGTGCCAAACAGTTTGGGACCAGTGTTCCCTCTAAGCTGAGTTAATGTGAGCTACTCACAGTTTTTTTAGCCTCCAACTCACACATCTTTGTCTTAGCTCAGGAAAAATGGCCCCAGAGCAAACTAATTTATGTTGTAGTTCACAACTTTAACGCTTGTAGCTCACGAAGCAGAATTTTTGCTCACAAGACTAGTCAGTTTAGAGGGAGTATAGTTTGGGACATGTCTGGGTGAAAAGACCCGGAGTTTTCTTCATGGTCCCATTGTTGCTGGGCTTGTTTTGTTTCATTGCAGATTCATATCAGTTTTTAGGCATGTTTAAAAATGCAGGTGAGCAGCTTTTAAAGTCTTTAAACAGCGAGTGCCCCCATGACCGACAAAAGTGTAATGTTCCTATCTTATTTTATTTCATTTGCCATTTGAAAAACAGTAAGATTTGCTGAAATTTCCTACTAGAGACAAAAAAAAAATTGAATGCATTTGGCAGAACAAATTTTATGTTTTAGGCTAATAGAATTTGCCCCCCCCCCCAGTCAGAATGAAGAGGCTGACACAGTGTTGGATGAAAACTGGGCCGCTTAATTAACATAACTTGAACGAGTAGGAATGGCAAGAGGTCTAGGCGTAACAGGACAAGCCCTGGGGTCAAACTCAGGACCCCGCCTTGTCCTGCGAGGGCGAGCCACCCTGCCCCCAGCACAAGCCCAATATCATCTGGCTGGTGCTGAGCAGCCAGGCCCAAACTCCACCTAGGCCGACATCCAACCCACTGGAAGGATCCGCCCCGGTGAGGCTTTGTCGTGATCTGCACTCCCCGCATTGAGCCGTAAAGCCCATCTGCAGTTCGTACAGACCACCAGCACCAGCTGGTGCAGAGCCATAGGTGCTCCCCTAAAATACTATAGCCAATACCTCATCCTGCCAAGCGACCGAACTAACAACTCCCCCCTCAAACTCTACACTAACCAGCAGTACAAGGTAGGCGAAAAACAAATTCACTTATGCCAATCCAGTGAAAATGAAAAAATTCCTACCTGGCCCCTAATAAGGCGACCGGTAAAAACCTGTACTGCATAGGGCGGGCGGGTGTGCCGAAAGCACAGAAGAACTGTGTTGGTTGGGGCGGGGCCAGGGAGTTATAGCCCCGACACCACGCCCCTCCTCCTTCCGGGAGGGCAAAACCCAGCCCCCAGCCTGAAGCGGTGATGCCGCTCGGCTGGGAGGGGGCCGACTAGTTACCAGCATACCTAGGAAGAGGAGGCTATAATTTACTACAGACAATTTTTTCTTCTTAGATGTCAACATTTAAAAGGCAAACGGATTTTGAAATGTCACTGCTACCCTTAAAGAATTCAGCATGTGCCTTTCAATAATGGTATATAGTTCTTTCAGTGTGAAAACAGAAACTTTAATTGGAGCAGCTCTGAATGGCAAAGGAAGTTATGTTGTCAGCTTTACCTAACTTTGCCATTAGAGAGAAAAAATGGGATATCCCTAGAAAACGCCAATGAAAAAGGATGAAGATGTTGAGATCTAAAGCTTTCTTTACATTCAGTAGTAAGATCAGTTTTGAGTCTTTAATTCAGGTAGTTCAAATTGTTATTGGTCATTCATCAAGTAGCACAATGCTGTTGTTTTTAATTCAGATTATATTCCCCAAAAATGTTGATATTTTACTTTATTGCAACTCTTAATTCAAGATTTCTGTGGTCCCTTTACAACATAAAAACTAGCAATAAAATTAATCAAAATCTAATTCATTGGATTACTACAGTTATTTGAAAATTAAATGAAAACAACAGCATTAAATAAGTAATTTGGAATACTTGCATAAGCAATCCATTAACTAGCAGTAACACAAACAATTAAAAGGATCAGCAACAAGAAATAATAGATATTTAAAAACTCATTGTAGTGGTTATAAAAGGTATAAATTAGCTCTGGCAATGAAACAGCTACCAAAGATATTTATTTCAAATTATCTGATTGGGTATACTTTCCAGTTCCTGAGAACAGATACAGCTGTAGAGATGAACAGTTAGGGTTACAGTTAGCCTGAGCCTGCACCGGCGGGGAGGGCGGGATATAAATCTAATAAACTTAAACTTAGTCACCATTTCAGGCTGGTGTATTGATTACATCTTGGAAAGTTTTTACCTGGGAACACAGACATTCCTCATGTCCATCCTATACCATTAGATATACTTTGCTTGTTTATTTAAACATCTATATTCCTCTGTTCTCCCTCTCTATGATTTACAGAATAAATGTAAGAATATGATTTAACAGGGCTTTTTTAAACAGGAACGCACAAGCACACAGTTCTGGCAGGCTTGGCATCAGGAGGTGTGGCCTAATATGTAAATGAATTCCTGCTGGGCTTTTTCTACAAAAAAGCCCTGTGTCAAACAATGGTGACATCAGAAGAGTGGTCTAATATTCAGATAAGTTCCTGCACTGCAACTTAGACCAAAAAAAGTCCAACACATATATAATATGATGTTCCAACATTTTAAAGTATTTATTTAAATATTTATATTCTGCTTTTCCATAGTGTCCACATTTATATAATCACTCCCTCCAAAATCTAGTGCTGCTTTGGTGTAGTGGTTAAGAGCACCAAACTCTAATCTGGAGAACTAGATTTGATCCCCCACTCTCCACATGCAGCCAGCTGGGTGACCTCTGAGTAACAGTACTCTCAGAGCTGTTCTCTCACACACAGGAAAGAAAATCTAGAGCCAGTCTGGCATAGTGGGTAAGTGTGCAGACTCTTATCTGGGAGAACCGGGTTTGATTCCCCACTCCTCCACTTGCACCGCTAGCATGGCCTTGGCTCTGGCAGAAAGGGCAGCTGCTGTGAGAGCTCTCTCAGCCCTGTTTACCTCACAGGGTGTCTGGTTGTGGGGGAGGAAGGGAAGGAGATTGTAAGCCACTCTGAGACTCCAAATGAAGGGCAGGATATAAATTCAAGTTTGGTTTACTCTCTCTCTCTGCTGTCAAGTCCCAGCTGAGTTATGGTGATCCCATGGTGGTTTCAGAGGTGGTTTGCCATTGCCTGCTTCACAACCCAGGGTTTCCTTGGTAGTCTCCCATCCAAATGTTAACTGGGGAAGACACTGCTTAAGCTTCCAAGATCTGACAAGATTGGGCTAGTATGAGCTAGATCAAAGCAGTTAGCAGTGTAGAGATGGGAGATGCTAACGGTCATTGCAGGCTGAGTCTGCATAAGAGGAACTTCATTCTCATTGAGTTTCATTTAAGATCAAACAGAAAGATATACAAGACAACTGATGAAGTCTGATACATGAAACAGTCATCTAACCATGAGGCATGTCCTGTTTTGATCTGCTTTGATACATTTGGCAATTGCTTGACATAAGAAAGAAGGACCATATTGCAGCACTGCCAGCTGCTGAAATATCTCCTGCCTCTGAGAGCAAGTATCAGTAAGCATATATTGCCATGTGCATTTGAGCTACATTGCTGATTCATTGATCTGCTTTGAGACATTTGGCAACTCTGACATAAGAACCATGCTGCAGCACTTTCAGCTGCTGAGATATTTCCTGCCTCTGTGTTCAAGTATTGGTAAGCATATATTGACACTGTGCATTTGATTTGGTGCTGTGCATCTGAGAATCATTGTTGAATGATGTATGGCAGGGGTGGCCAACGGTAGCTCTCCAGATGTTTTTGCCTACAACTCCCATTAGCCCCAGCCAGCATGGCCAATGGCTGGGGCTGATGGGAGTTGTAGGCAAAAAAAATCTGGAGAGCTATCGTTGGCCACCCCTGGTGTATGGGAACTCACTCCAATGACTAAGAGACTTCAACAGAGATAGCATATCTGAATATCGCTGTTGAACTTTTCAAAGGAAGAGACTGCCATAGTCTGGAGCAGGGGAGGCCAAACTGCAGCTCAGGAGTCGCATGTGGCTCTTTCACGCATATCGTGTGGCTCTTGAAGCCCTGGCTGGCTGGTTTGGAGAAGGTATTTGTCTCTTTAAATCACTTCTCCAAACCAAGCCAGTTGGCAGCTTGGAGAATGCATTTAAAGTTAAAGTTGCTTTCTTTATACCTCTCTCTCCTTCATCCCTTCCCCCATCTATTTGCCTTCCTTCCTTCCTTCCTTCCTTCCTTCCTTCCTTCCTTCCTTCCTTCCTTCCTTCCTTCCTTCCTTCCTTCCTTCCTTCCTTCCTTGTGGCACTCAAACATATGACATATGGCTCTTATCTTAAGCAAATTTGGCCACCCCTGGTCTGGAGTCTTCAACTGAGATGGTATTTTATATTGCTGCATAGTGCCAATGTATATGTATACTTACAATCTTATTGTTCCACATCTGGTCTTTGACCATGGGCCACTTATGATATTATAAAATACAATACAGATTATATTTGCACTTTATTGGGCAGTACAGAGACATCTGTTATGAGCTTTTGGTTGATGGTCTATTGTTCAGTGAAATTGTTTTGCTTTGTACCCTATGCACCAGCAATTCCCTCTTCCTCCTACTCCTTAACAGCTGAGTAGGTATAAAGCAACTGAGTTGGTATTAGGCTTGCATTAATCAATCCATTCATGAAATCAATGCAGCACATTGGCTTTTAGACAATATAGGAAAAGATTAGGTAAAAATTCACAGAAACAAGAGGACCATCATTTTAAAATAGAAGCAAAGGGAAATAAGTAAAAAGTAACATAATTTTAAATCCTCAAGACTCCAAGACTCACCAGTTTTGCTTCTTGGGTATTTCAAGGCTGAGGAAATGTCATTAGCTTGGATTTTTAGGACTACCGAAATATATTTAGCAACAACAAGAGTGGTCCCACTTTCATTTCCAGATTTCCAGGTTAGGTGTATGGAAGTCATCCAAATGAGCAGGAAATATTGCAAGAAAGGCTAGGTCTGGGAATTTTGACCACAACCCCTTTCTCTCTGACATCTCTTTTAGTAGGTTCAATGCCTAAAGCACCCATAGTGTCCTCAGGTTCCTAACTTTCGTCCTGCTGCTCTGAGCCATTGCTGAAATCCTTCACAGGACTAAATTTAAACACATCAGCCAGCCAAAACCAAACATACATTCCTTTTCTCCATCCTGATCTTGCTTGTGCTAGTTACACAGGATGGATTTTTTTTTTCTTTTTAGTTTAACGATAAAGTTTAAACATTTCTTCTGTGGAAGGGAAATACTCTCTCACACACAGTAGGAAACCACAGCTCAGTCGACGCATTCAAGTACAGATACCGTAACGAAATGCTGAAGCAGCAAAAGAGTAAACCAGCTGATGTCTCATTTCATTTGCAGACTGTTAAGGATTGTCAAAGAGTTTATTGGAACCAAATGCCATAAACAGTCTCTACAACCGTATTTATTTAACATGATTCTAAGCAGTGCATTTTTTATTGTCTGGATTACTTTTTACTCTGAACAATTTGTTCAGCTTCCACATAGAGCCAATGAATCTCATCTAGTTTGTTAGTGATGCTTTCATTTTCCATTTGTTGGAAATGGATTTAAAAAAAAACAGTCCGCAATCTTCAGCAAAGGTGCAAAAGGGATAACCAATGTGTAACTATGTCCATGCACCATTAAAAAGAGCCTATATGTAAACATCCAACAGCACACAGACTCTGATATGCACAATATGGCAGTCATGGAGACAGATTAACCAGATAAAGCATATTGCACTTGGCATTCATTTTCATGTGAAGTAACCTCCATGCAAATACAATTTTGAACATCCAGAGTTTAGGAATAGGACAGGAGAAATTCCAATCAGTCCCCTCTATGTGTTCTTTGGTACTGCTAAACAGTGTATTCATTCATTAGTTTTTAAACATTAAGTACTAGTAAAATGAATGTGATTAAAAAAAAATGGATGTGGTTGCCAAATGCAAAAGACCAGTGCAATACTCCGGTATCTCAATAACTGTGTGTAAGAGGGGCTTTGGGCAGATGCATACTGAAATGCAGAAATATACACTGGTTGAAATCTCCTCTTGTACACATCTACTGCATCAGGGACCAATCTTCCTTAATTTCTGGTCACCTAAAAGTGGATACCCACTTACTTAATGAAGAATAGAATTTGGGAAAGCACAGATAGTTTCACTGTGAAATGTTTCTTGGGTCCAATGTAACCAGAGGTCACTCACAGAATACCTTTGCTTTTTCTCTGTGGGGGTACAGTCCAGTCCCACTAGTGTAAATAGACAACTCCCAGAGGTCTCAGAAGACCTCTGTTTTGGTTGCTCTGTTTTGCTTGCCAGTAGCAAAATCTCCTTTAATGGGGGAATGTGTGATCTATGCTGCTTCCTTATTTATTTATTTGTTTATTGCTTTTATATCCTGCCCTCCCCCCACACACACACACAAGCAGTCTTATCTCCATCTAGTGACACCAACTGCTGATTCTCAGAGATAATTTATATCCAAAGGAAAGGCATAACTGGGTGAAAGCAAATTCATACTAGCATCCTCCTACTCCCTATAATGGCCACTCTGGCCTTTACCTGAAGCAATGGGACTACATTAGCATGGCCAATTACACTGCTTTTCCTGTTGTCAATTACTCAGAGAATCCCATACAATTCAACCTACTCACATTATTGTGAGCCCCCAGAAATGTACCTTCCATGGTGTTATGCAATAATTATACAGTGCCTAAATCTAACCTACTTACGTTGTTAACATAGTTGTAAAAATTAGTTCTCTTTGCGCAATTGTCTTGGACAGCATCAATTGAATGTCAGTTTATGTTCAATAACAATGTAAAGCTTCAGAATAATAGTCAGTTTTAGAATTCAAGAGGGGTCCTCAGTGCCCTTGATGCAAAGGCATGCTGTGATTGCTAAACAGCAGGGAACAGTCTATGCCAGATTATTAGTATTGTCAAACATGAGGAAGTTTGAGAGATGAAAGGGCTTTTTTCAGCCTCATATTAATGCACAAGCCATGTAGCTGTACTTTGCTTTTAATATTTATATGCTATTTTGGAAAGGAAAAGCTCTTCACAATTTGCAAAGCCCTTAAAAACTCTGACGTCGGACAATGGGTGATTTTGAAGTCAGTTCCTCACAAAAAAAAAAAAAAATCAAACTAGACTGAAACAATATATTCAGAAAATCCCCTGCTTCCCATTTACAATAATATTGAATAATTTTAAATTCCTTTACCACATCAATAACCCATGCAGCCTAGGATTCGATAACCTCCTTTCATTTCTCCTGAGACACATGCTAACTTTTATATAGAGCACTCTTAATTAGATCTAAAAAGTCTCCCATAATGAAGATTCCTTTTGACTTAATTCAAGGTGACAGCTTGTGTTTACATACACCATGAAGGATCTTCCAAAATATTTGCATGAGAAACATCTGCCTGGGACATGAGCGTTAGCATTTTTCATGAGACTTTGTCATCAGCCAAACTTTGTTCATGGAGGGTGTAGTGTATCGCCAGCAACACGCGCCATGCGCAGAGGCGACTGGGCTGTCCCAGGCGCCTCCAGAGCGGAGCGCGTAGTCCCCCGCCAATCACCAGCTGTGGCGGGAAGTTTAACAGGTCAGGATTGGCCTGACCAGCCCAGTAGGCTGTACCGGGGGTTGTACATAAGCGGGACCCGGCCCGCGTGTTCCCTCTCTTGCAACGTGCTCCTAATAAAGAATGTTGCCCGACTCGCGTCTCCTGATCGAGTACGTTACTCTGGCGACGAGGATGGGATTCTAGCCTCATCGGCTACGTAGGAGACTAAGGGCACCACCAGGCCACGACCGCCGCCGCAGCCACCATGGCCACCCAGGGCGGAACCACCGGTCACGTCGAGCCGTTCGACCCCGCGAATCCAGAGGCCTGGGAGTCCTACCTGGAACGGGTCGAATGCTACCTGAGGGCCAACAAAGTCACAGAGGACAGCATGAAGAGGGACGTTCTCCTGAGCGTCTGCGGGGCGGCCACATTCGAGATCGCCAAGGGTCTCTCGGGCCCCGCCCGCCTCACGGAGAAGTCCTTTGCGGAGGTCACCAGACTCCTCACCGGCCACTTCTTGCCTCAGCCATCCCGCGTGGCCCGTCGGTTCCTGTTCCACAAGAGGGACCAGGCTGCGGGAGAGTTGGCCGCCGACTACTTGGCGGCCCTCCGCAGAATCGCCGGGAACTGCAACTTCCCCCAGCTGGAAGAAACCCTGGCCGATCGTTTCACGTGGGGCCTCCGAGATGAGAGGCTCCAGCAGAAGCTCTTTGCCAAGGAAGAGCTCACCCTCCAGAATGCCTTCAACGAGGCCGTGGCGTTCGAGAGGACATCCAGGACCTTTCCCAAGGCCCGGACAGACGCCGTCCACCACGAAGAGCCGGACCAGAACCGCCCGGAGGAAAGAGAAGCCTACCAGCTGTGTCGCCCGGCCGGGCCACCCAGCAGAGCAGCCCAACGGCCCCGAGTGGCCGAACGCCCTCCAGCAACGGAGAGAGCCCCCGCCACCAAGTGCGCCAGCTGCGGCGACCCACACGACAGGAGAGACTGCCAGTACCGGACCTGGGACTGCCGGAGCTGCGGGAAGACCAGCCACATCGCACGGGCTTGCTGAGCCAAGCCTAGCCGCCGGAGGCCGACTGCACACCACGAGTCGGCGGAGTTCTACACCGCAGACTCCACAACCCCGCAGGTACTGAACTTGCCCCTGACCACCCCCGGCAAAATTAAGCTGGCAGTCCTCATAGAAGGGAACCCCTGCCAAATGGAGGTGGACTCAGGGTCCTCCCTTTCCATCATAGCCGAGGAAACCCTGAGGAAACTGTGCCCCCGCCAGCGGCTTCAGCTAAGGCCGGCGGACTTAACACTTTGGGACTTCCAGAAGAACCCGGTGCAAATCGCGGGGTGGGCCCGGGTGCAAGTCGAGCGGGGGTCCTTCTATGGGCCACTGGACATTCTGGTGGTAAAGCGCCAGCTTACCACCCTACTAGGACTGGCATGGTTCAAACCTTTGGGGATCCGCGTGGAGTGGGTGGGGCAAACCCTAACGCCCCGGGGGTTCGGGGAGATATGCCAAGAGTTCCCTGACGTGTTCGATGGTTCTCTGGGGAGCTACAAAGGACCGGCCATTTCCCTACCCCTAGACCCCATGGTAAGGCCGATTCGGCTCAAGGCGAGGAGGGTCCCATTCGCCTTGAAGCCAAAAATAGAAGCGGAACTAGACCGCCTCACAACCCAAGGGGTCCTGGAGCCAGTAGACTACGCCACCTGGGAAACCCCCATTGTAACCCCAATCAAGCCAAACGGGGAGGTGCGGATCTGTGCCGACTACAAGTGCACAATAAACAAGGCACTGCAGGACAAGCCCTACCCAGTGCCGGTGGTGAGCCACGTCCTGGCCGCCCTAGCGGGGTCCAAAATCTTCGGGAAGCTGGACCTGGCACAGGCCTACCAACAGCTCCCAGTGGACGCCAAGACGGCGGAGGCCCAAACCATTGTGACACACAGGGGGGCCTTCCGGGTGAGGAGGCTGCAGTTCGGGGTTAGCGTCGCTCCGGGGATTTTCAAGAGTATAATGGACGCTCTCCTTAAAGGGATCCCCAGAGTGCAGCCATTTTTCGACGACGTTTTAATCGCCGCCCCGGGCCCCGAAGAATTCGGCAACCGCTTAAGAGAGGTGCTCCGCCGGTTCCAGACAGTGGGGCTCAAGGTCAAAAGGGAAAAATGCTTGCTGGGGGTCCCACGAGTGGAGTTCCTGGGCTTCGCCGTAGACGCTGTGGGAATCCACCCAATGGAAGAAAAGACTCGAGCTATCGTGCAGGCCCCGGCTCCCACCTGCAAAGCGGAGCTACAAAGCTTCTTGGGGGTGTTGAACTTTTATCATTCATTCCTCCCCCACAAAGCAGCCCTAGCAGAGCCCCTTCACCGGCTGCTAGACAAAAAAAACCCGTGGGTTTGGGGGAAAAGACAAGCCGCCGCATTTCAGGCGGTCAAGGACGTCCTGGTGTCCAATGCGGTGCTCCACCATTTTGACGAGGGCCTCCCCGTCATCTTGGCATGCGATGCGTCGCCCTACGGGGTGGGGGCAGTCCTGGGGCACCAGCTCCCGGACGGGAGGGAGGTTCCGGTAGCATACTACTCCCGCACACTGACCCCCGCCGAGCGCAATTACGCGCAGATAGACAAGGAGGCTCTGGCGATCGTGGCGGGGGTTCGCAAGTTCCATGAATATCTGTACGGGCAGAGGTTCACGATTGCCACGGACCACAAGCCCCTCCTAGGTCTACTGGCCCCAGACCGACAAACCCCCCAAATTCTCTCACAGCGCGTGTTGAGGTGGAACCAATTCCTCAACTCTTACACGTACACACTGGTTCATCGGGCCAGCAAGGCCATGGGCCACGCGTACGCGCTCAGCCGTCTGCCGCTTCCAGAAACGGGCCCGGACCCCGCCCCCGCACACCAGGTCATGCTAATGGAGAGCCTCCCGGAGCAGCCCCTCCACGCTGCGGAGGTCGCCAAGGCTACACAGAAACACAAAACACTGGCACGGGTACTCGACTGGGTGGTGAGGGGCTGGCCGGAAGGGAACATGGGGGACGAATTCAAGCCGTATAAGACCAGGAGGGAGGAACTAGCAGCCCACAAAGGGTGCCTATTATGGGGAAGTAGGGTGGTGGTCCCGCCTCCGCTGCAAAGGCGTGTTCTGGAATCCCTACACGAGACCCATCCCGGCATAGTCCGAATGAAGGCGTTAGCCAGGAGCTACGTCTGGTGGCCGGGGATGGACGGGGAGATCGAGAACTGGGTCCGTAGGTGCCAGACGTGCCAGGAATCGCGGCCTGAGCCTCCCAGCGCCCCCGCCACACGGTGGGAGTCCACCAGGAAACCCTGGTCGAGACTCCACATCGACTTCACGGGGCCATTCCAGGGGCAGATTTTCATGATCATCGTGGACGCCTACACCAAATGGCTAGAGGTCATCCCCGTAGGGTCCACCTCGTCCGCCGCCGTGATCCGGGTGCTGTGCAGGGTCTTATGCACACACGGTATCCCGGACACTATAGTCTCAGATAACGGGACCACATTCACCTCGACGGACTTCCAGGCGTTCCTCCGCCGATATCTGATTAGGCACATAAGGTCTGCCCCCTTCCACCCGGCCACAAACGGGCAGGCGGAGCGGATGGTCCACACAACCAAAGAGGCATTAAGCCGCATCGTGCAAGGCGACTGGGACCACCGGTTAGCAGCGTTCCTTTTCGATAACCAGGTCACCCCCAACCCGGCCACAGGGGTTAGTCCGGCAGAGCTCCTCATGGGGCGCAAGCTCATAACCCGATTGGACAGACTACACCCCGACAGGGCGTCAGACATCCGCGAGAACCCAGAGGTCCGAGACGCGGCCAGTGGTTTCCTTGCGGGAGACCCCGTATACGCCCGGAACTACATGAGGGGGCCCGAGTGGGTGCCGGGCCGAGTGTTACGAGTAACGGGGTCCCACCGCGGCCAGGGGTTTCTTTGCGGGAGACCCCGTATACTCCCGGAACTACGCGAGGGGGCCCGAGTGGGTGCCGGGCCGAGTGTTATGAGTAACGGGGTCCCACCGCGGCCAGGGGTTTCTTTGCGGGAGACCCCGTATACGCCCGGAACTACGCGAGGGGGCCCGAGTGGGTGCCGGGCCGAGTGTTACGAGTAACGGGGTTCCACCACTACGATATCTCAACCGAGGGGGGCCAAGTATTACGGCGGCACATAGACCAGTTACGCCGCCGCACGCTACCGGAGGAGCCTGCGGACACATAAGAAGCAAGTTCCGGGGAGGAGCCCACGAGGGGCCGACCAGAGGATGTGGCCCCAACACCGGTTACACCGACGCAGGAAGCGCCGGGACCAACAGAGCCCGAGAGACCCGCGGAACCAGACCCGCAGCCGCCGGCAGCGCCACGGCCCACCGATGCACCAGCAGCGGAAGCCGCGCCACCCCCACCGGACCTCCCCAGGCGGTCCACCAGGGAGCGCCAACCTTCCGCATATCTCAAGGACTATGTTCATTAACCAGGGGGGAGGGGTGTAGTGTATCGCCAGCAACACGCGCCATGTGCAGAGGCAACTGGGCTGTCCCAGGCGCCTCCAGCGCGGAGCGCGTTGTCCCCCGCCAATCACCAGCTGTGGCGGGAAGTTTAACAGGTCAGGATTGGCCTGACCAGCCCAGTAGGCTGTACCGGGGGTTGTACATAAGCGGGACCCGGCCCGCGTGTTCCCTCTCTTGCAACGTGCTTCTAATAAAGAATGTTGCCCGACTCGCGTCTCCTGATCGAGTACGTTACAGAGAAGCTAATGGTAAACATTCATCCTGAGTCTCTTAGCACATTCCACTGAAACTCCCACTTGTGATCCCCCCCAAAAAATTAATATTAAACTATTGAAGCACAGTAGAACAGTTAGATTCGAGTCCAGTAGCCTCCCCGCTTCTTACAACACTTCCTGCATATATCCAACACTTTTTACCTCCTTCCCTCCCAATGTAGCTTAAAATGTCTGCCTCAATGTTGTTTGTGGGGATCCCCTATCCTCCGGGCAAGAAAGTCACACTCTGGGTTGAAAGTAACAATCTTTAATTTAAGATTTTGGGGTTAATATGACAATAGTCATGAAAGCTTCAGGCTAAAGATTGGGTAGAAGTTGTTCAGACCTTGGAAACATTTCACTGGATCAAGCCAATGCTTGGATGGTAATCTGATAAAATGAGCAATACCTAGATGTACAAATCCACAACTTTGCATGAAATAGTGACATCGTAGACAGGTATTTGGTTGTTTAAATGGAGGAAAATTGTGCACAGGATTTGAAAATATATGAATCCCTTAGAATGGTGAGAATGTAGAATGTTCCATTTGGGCTGCAGTCATATTTATGTCTAGTAGCATAATTTGTGCATAGTTTGTTGTGCTGTGTTCAATGGACCTCAACTAAATATGTACAAAATCTCAACCTTAATTGGTTATACTTCAATTGGTTATACTTCAATTTTTGGTTATACTTAATTGGTTATACTTCAATTTTTGAGCTAGGTAAATATTATAAACATTATATAAATCAATGTCATCTTTGAATAGCCCTTGAAAACAATATTGTTGAACTGCTTAGAACATTGTTGTTATTTTTCATTTCAAAACTGGTAAACTGCATTACATGTCACCAGATTTTGAATTCAGCAGGAGCTCACAGGAGCACAGCTCCTGAACCTTTCTGATGGCCCCCCTCCTCCTCCCCACCTACCTTGTCCATTGAATAGTAGGTGTGGCTGCATAACAATCCCTGAATTAGGAGAGCAGGCAGCCAGCCAATCACCAGGAGCTTTGCCACTCCCCCAGCAGCCCTCATTAACCCTGGGGAAGCCCTCATCAAACCTTTCTCCACTTCTTATGTGATTTTGGTGGCTTGCTGGCCTTTTGACTGTGTGTGGGGGGGGGGGCAGCCAAGGAGAGACCCAGGTGATTGAACCTGCTTGGGCTGGCTGGATCTCTAGCCAGCCCAAGTAGTCCTCACTCATCTGGGGCTCTCCTTTCTTGCATCGAGTTGCTTTTGGCTGGTGGGGGGCAGCATATGCCAATGAGTTAGGCTAATAAGCTCTACGTCCTATTTTTCTACAAAACAACCCTGCACGTCGCACTTAAAACACACTTTTCCTTTGTTTTACATTTCAAGTTAAAACTCATCTAATTGACCCTGAGTGTTCCACTACAGGGTTGGGAGCTAACTTTTCATGCCACCATAAACAATTATTATTTTCACCACTGGGGAAAATGTTACACACAATTTGTTTACCTAGAGCAGAGGTGTCGAACTTATTTGTTACGAGGGCTGGATCTGACATAAATGTCACTTTGCATGCCATAAAATGTAACACAAGGTACAGGAGATATAAACTTTATAAAGATAATTTCAGATGCCGAATGGCATACCAGATTAATTACAAAAGCAGGCTTGATTGGATTAGGTGTGATATGCAGAGAGGTAGTGTTGGTGTTGAGATAGCAGCATTGATAATGAGACAGGAAACCTAGGTCTCAATTCCATCCAGGAGGGTTTGGTCCAGGAGAATGCAAATAATAAATGGGCATAAATCTGACATTAGAAGCCACAGTATTCAGTTGCTGAGCTAAGAGGAGCAGTGCTCTTGCAAAGGAATTTCAAAGGGAGATTAGAAAGAGAGACTGCTGAATTGCAGTTGATAATGAAGCTCATTCTCCTGGACTGCATCCTCCTAGACTGAATTGAGAGCTAGTTTTCATGTCTCATTACCAAATGTTTGCAATTATCATTTGGCATCTGAAATCACTCCACTCTCCAAGACATAAGGACCAATCCAAGTGTCCTAATTCCTAATCAGGGTCTTTTTGAAAGAAAATAAATCCAAATAGAAAAAGAGAAACCCATTTAAAAATACCCAGCTTTTCAGAATAAGTCAAAATAATTTTCTGAATATACATTGTACTTGTCAGAAGAAGTCACCCACCTACCCAGCCTCCCTCCCTCCAAAGAAGAAGTATGCTTGCACACAAAAGCTTATACCTGGAATAAAATGTTGGTGGTCTTAAATTTGCATTGGAGTCCAACATTGCGCTCTCTCTCTCTCTCTCTCTCCCACTTTGTCCTCAAAAGAGGAGAAACAGCCACAGAGAAGCATTGGGGAAGGGGGTGGGTGAAGGTGGGGATGTTAGAAGGGGCAGAGAGAGAGAGAGAGAGAGAGAGAGAGAGGCTTGTTTTTATAGCTCTCATACATAAAGCAGTCACTGAGCTCTCCATGTGCTTGGGTGTGTGAGAGAGAGGGGGGAGGGGGAGGGGAGGGAGGGAGGCAAAAGGTAGTAAGCAGGAAGCAAAGAGCCACTGAAGAAGCTGGGGAGGGGGGAAACAAGGCATGGTGCGACTGCAGCAGCAGCCCTAGAAAGGAAGCAGGAAGATGAAGTTGCTTGGGGGACAGATTTGAGCTCTGTGTGGACCAGATGCATCTCATGGGTTGCACGTTTGACACATTAGAGGTTGCATGCCCGCTGTGGTATATGGTCTGAAGTTACCCACTGTTGACCAAGAAAAGATACTTAGACACTAGAAAAATATATTCACTGTATGAATTACCATATCACTGCAAAAGCTGAAATTTCTGAAGTCTTTTAACGCCAGTCCCATTTGATCTATCCTGACCTGTGATTTTTCAGGCTGATAGGGGAAAAGAAGCAGATGATTCCATCTCCTCTTGGCTTTGGTTGCTAAGATCAGTCATGAGGAAGAAGATAAAAATATTATGCCTGGTCTTGGAAGTTCAGGAGGCTCACCCTGAAAAATAAGCGTGAGGGCTAGTGGGCCTGAATAAGATTTTGCTGAACCAGGTTCAAATCTCCAGAAGAGAGGTGACTTGGTGCCCACTATTGTGCTTCAGCTTCATAGTGTTGTTAGATGACAAAAACAGAGGAAGGAGGGGAAAGGTGTGCCACCCTGATCTCCTTGAAGAAAGGATAGGCAGTCCAGTCTTAGGCAAAGTTGATGGTAGAAAGTCCTGTCAAGTTGTAACCAATTTATGGAGCCCTGTAGGGTTTTCAAGACAAGAGACATTCCAAGGTATCTTACCTCCTTCCCCAACAGAGCAGTGTAGGCACATTCAAAGATTCCTTTGACCTTACAAAAAAATTGTGCAGGAGATTATGGACCCAATCCATGTGGGACAGGATGTGTAGTAAGACAAGGATTTGGGTGAGTTAGAGGGGGAAATAAACTGGCTGGATAATAATGAGTTGAGAGGGACATTTCTTCCTTTAGGATATGTACTTATTTCTTTTCCCACTGTTGCCTCTGGTCAAAGAAGTTCTGCACATTTTTGAAACAGCAAAAAAGCCTCTTTAACAAAGGTGAAAGTGTGATTGTGTATGTACCTTGAGCGACCATCCATCTTCCAAACTGTCTTTCACCACTCGGGAAGAAGCTACCATCTGTTTTCAGCGTTAATTGAGGCATCTGTTTTTTAAAAATAAACGGACTCCTGGGAGGAGTCAGGGTGGATCTTGTGCTTTCACTTATAATCCCAAACCACAGTAGAGAACCATCATTTTATAGTGGTCTCTACTATTAAAATTAATAGCCCAATATAATGCAATTATGAACTGGGGGGGATGAGAGAAATTAAAAAGCACCAAGTAGAAGAAAACTGGCATTGTCTTACACAGCAGTATGTTAATGGAAGTGAAGTGCCACACCACATGGTTTCTGTCGGTGAGTGTTTAAACTAAAGCGTTAAGTGTTTTCTTCCACCAGGTCCTTTCATTTGTTCCAGTGTCTTCCAGCTCTTGCTAAGTGCTGCTAATGGAGGCATGGTGATGTCATGCAACTCCTGCACCCTAACAAGGAGCCTGGTGCTCAGTTTACTTCACTTTAATTACAATTAAGGACAAATGAATGCTTTGTGTCTAAACACTCTGGCGGCCCTCACTTTCTCCACTTGACTGCCTCATTTTCATCTATCGTTCTGCTTCTCAAAGTCACCACTGACTTTTACCCCCATCTCCCACAAACATTTTCTTGGCTCCTTCCTCAGGTTGCTGTCCATCTAAAACGAAGTAATAGACAAAATTCAGAAATCCACTGCCAAATGTAAAGTGTAATGATGATCCAAAGATCTTATCAGTCTTGTTGTAAAGAGAAACTTGTCAGCAAGAGGTAGCTTGAGGAAGCAGAACATGAATTAAGAGCCCTATCTCTGTGGGGGATCCCCCAGAATTACAGTTCATCTCCAGGCTACAGAGATCAGTTCCCCTGGAGAAAATGGATGCTTTGGTGGACTCTGTAATCCACTGAGGTCCCTGTCCTCCCCAGGCTCCATCCCCAAACCTCCTACCTTGATCTGTCAACTATCCCCCTATCCCCCATTGGTGGCCAGGGGAACCTGTTAACTCTAACGTCCACCATCACTTGCATGAGGGTTAGGCAGGACATTCCAGGGCAACATAGATTATCAGGTTTTACCAGCAGATTTTGTCTTTGATGTAACATAGAAAAGACTGAGTCAAATGATAGATTTTCTGAAAAATGAGGAGTGCTTCATAAAAGTTAGGAGCTCACGGTGACTTTCAGTGGTCCTGAATATAGTTAGCAAGTGGAATTAGTTGCCAAGACAAATTTGCTCAGCAATTTCATTAGAGGTTGCCTTGAGGGTCCATTGAACCAGTCACTAAAAGTTTGGCTGGGCTTCACTGGAAGCCCAGCCACCATTTTATTCCTGTGAATTCTATCTGTCCCTCTACCTCAGTATTCCAGCCATTGTAATTACTACAGGGGTAAAGAAGAATGAGCCCAAGCAATTGTGAGTGTTGGTGCTTTGGATGGTAAATTTAGCTGTCTGCTTCTTGAAGCCCAGACAATCAGCACCATGGGGATTGAGACAGCTATTTTAAAGTAATTCCATACTTGAATGCCAGGTCTGCTGGTGAGTATTATCCCAACTTCCCTGTCTTCATAGCAGCATGTGGGAACAGATAGTCACTTCAGAGGTGGGCAGAAATGTTTTGGGTTCTCAAATTTTCTGGGAGAAGAGCCTTTTTTTGCCCACTACACATTGCCATTAGGCGGGGGGTAAGTGGAGGAGCAATTAAATAAGCATGGTATCATGAGATTGGTTAGCCCTAACTAAGGTTAGCAGGATTAATGTGGGTTACATTTTTCAGTTAAAGTTAAGTCAGATTGACAAGTACTCTGAGGTGAATACAAATGAGGAACTCAGTTGGATACTTCTTGAACATTGGAACTAGAAGGCTGAGCATCATGACTTGAACCTTCATTCTCACTTACATAGGGGCATCTATCCATGCAGGTTTATGTCCAGGAAAGAATAAGTGGACATTGGTGACAGTACCATCCCAAGTCTAGAGACAGGATAAGAGTTACCCAAACATTGGGTAACTAGCAAGCACAGATTTCCCTTTATCTACCGGCAAGTCTTTTTAGCAATTCCAAACTACTAAGGAATCCACAGTAAATGGATAGGCAGAGTGACTAAGTGTGCAGTTGAACTATTAATTTTAATAAATCGTAACTCTTTTACAGGTCCTGTGTCTTGATTTCAGGGTGTGGAGGATCATTTTAAAAAAAAACTGTATTAAAGCATACTGGATTCTTATAAAGCTCCACAGACTTCTAAAGCTATTAAATTTCTCTACGTGACTGTGAATCAGAACCCTTTTCATTTAACTTATTATATCATCCAAAAGTGAAAAGAAGAATGATTTTTTTTATTTGATCTAAGGTGAACAGCACATTGGGGTGAAATGGCAGATTGTCATATTTCCTATAACAGAAAAGTCTTCTGGATATTTGATCGACTAATATTCTCTTGATTGTATGAAAAAGGGACATTTTCCTTTTCAGGTAGGGTGGGATTTCTCCCTTTGTCTGACTTACTGGATGACCTTCAGGATGTCACTTTATCTCTCCATTCTCCATGGGGGGGAAACTGGGATAGTCATCCATCTTGACATTACAGAGAGTTTTTTGACAACTGATTAAATAATCCTGGTGAGATGAGATGACAGCAGTAAAGGGCAGTTTATTCATACCCATAATAAGAATGTACAAGCTGGTGAATCAGCACGAGTTCAGGACTGTATGCCATCTTTTAATTTCAGATATCTTGGCTTGACTTTTATGAATTGCAAGCTGAACAGGGCTCAGACAGATGAGCCTTTCTCAGATCCCCATTCTCCAACACCCCAAGTCATAGATAACATGGGATGGAGCATGGGGGCTACAGTGTCAAGTGGATGAAATTGTCCCTTCTTGCTTATCTGCCAGCAGACTTTCCATTGTAGCCCCATGTGTCCCATGGCATGCTTCCATGACTCTCCTGAAAACCTGGGTATCAATTATTAGGAGGTTTTCCTGGACTGCTGCCAAAACTGGGAACTGGAAAGATCCACATCTGTAAGCAATTGCTCGGATACCTGGAAGACAATGGGGAAGAGCTAGGAAACAGTCAGAGCCTGACCATAAGAACATAAGAGCCCTGCTGAATCAGACCAATAGTCCATCCTGTCTCATACTAGTTCATCTGGATGGCCAACAACAGGGCATAGAGGCTGAGGCCTTCCCCTGATGTTGCTTCCTGGCTCTGGAATTCAGAGGCTTAGTGCATCTGAATGTGAGGGTTCCTCTCAGTAACCATGGCTAGTAGCCATTGATAGATTTATCCTCCTTTTCTAACTGTTAATTCCTGCGGCCATCACTACATACTCTGGCAGCAAATTCCACATTTTAATAATTTTCTGCGTAAAATAGTATTCCCTTTTGTCCACCCTGAACTTACTGCTCATCAGCTTCATTGGATGCCTTTGAGTTCTCGGATTCTGGGAAAGAAAGTTTTTTCTCTTTGTCAACTCTTTCCACTCCGTGCATAATTTTATAAACATCTATCATGTCCCTCGCCCCTTAGTTGTCTCTTTTCTAAACTGAAAAGTTCCAAACTTTTTAGCCATTCCTCATAGGGAAAGTGTTCTAACCACCTAGTTATCCTAGGTGGATGGGGGACCTCCAGGGAATACCAGGGTAATGACCAGAGGCAGGCAGTGGTAAACCACCTCTGAATGTCTCTTGCCTTGAAAACCACACCGGGTTGCCATAAGTCAGCTCTGACTTGATAGCACTTTCCACCACCACTGTGAGTCCATGGTGGCTCTGGGCAGCCCTGCTTTGAGTTGTTCCTAGAAACAGATGGGCAAGCAGTGCAGATCTTCGAATGGGGTGATATGAGCCCTGCAACCAACCCCTGACTGCAGCCTGGCCAATTGAAATGTTGGAACAACTGAAGTTTCCAAACTGGATGAAGGATAAAGAGATGCTGAAGGGGGAGGGGGAGGCAGAAAGACTGCAAGAGGACTGCATTTGGTCAACATGGCTGTGAGATGCACAGGCTGTAAAGCCTCTGGAGGCTCAGAGAGCTGGAAGGGAAGAGCATTAAACCAAAGATAGCTTTGGAACTGGCATACAAACTGCACTAAGACAGCCCTGAAGAGACTGGGCCTGATGCATGGCCAAACCTGAATCGCTGGGAGCTCTTCCAGATTTACAATAGCTTTCTAGACTACAGAAATCCCCTGGAGAAAATGGCTGCTTTGAAGGGTGGATATTATGGCATTATACCCAGCTGAAGTCCCTCCCCTCCCCAGTCCCAGCCCTCTGCAATCTCCAATGATTTCCTAACCAAGAGTTGGCAAACCTGTCCTGAGCACATGCAGTCTTAACTGTTGAACTGGATACTGCAGAAGACTAATGAAAGAAATGAAAGGCTATATTTTGAATTCTGCTAACTGTGCCATTCCTGAGAAGGCTGCACGCATCCTTGTTTTCCTGCCCTGTTAAACTACTTGTGGTTGGTTAGCTGCATGCTAGTGTAGTTGCTTGAAAGAACTCACCAGGGCTGCTAACACTAGCAGAAGTTGCTAACACCGAGGTGCCTTCAGCTCTTGCCTCCAGTCATGGTTGCACAACCAAGATGCTTGATTTGTGTTCTCATTATATTAAAAATAGGTCCATAAAAGTGACTGGCTGACAATCCTTCTTTTTTTATGAGCCCACCTGTCTATGCGTACCTATGTTAGTAATTTGTGGCAGATCGACCGCCTGAGGGAGAGAGAGAAAGCAGAAGAATCTCTATATTTTATTTTTTTAAAGGTTTTCCTTCCTGGTTGCCTGGAGACTATTTGGCTAACATGGGCAGCTAATGGGTTATTTGTTATCAGTGTGTCCCCATGTGGTAAAATTTGAGATACAACTATCACTAAAATGCCAGGGGTCTTCCACATTTATGTAATGATATAGTTTCATTATTTAAGGAAGAGATGCAGAGGCCTCAAAGATTATCAGTTAACTCATAAGGTTCAGACTAGCAAGCACAGATTGCCCTTTATCTACTCGGAGATCTCCTGGTGGGTTGGTGCTCTGGAGATCAGTGATCTGCAATGCAGTGACAACATAGCCCTCCTGGGGCTACTTGAGTGTATAGGCTGGGGGCCACTGTAGGTTCTTGCTGGTTTTGGGCAGCTCTTCCTAGGTGGCCAGATTTCCAGCTTTGGTGGGCAACCTCCTACCTTTTGCTACCTTAGTCCCCTGCTGCTGGAGGGCCAGTTTGATGTAGTTGTTAAGTGCACAGACTCTTATCGGAGAGAACCGGGTTTGATTCCCAACTCCTCCACTTGCAGCTGCTGGAATGGTCTTGGGCCAGCCATAGCTATCACAGGAGTTGTCCTTGAAAGGGCAGCTTCTGTGAGAGCCCTCTCAGCCCCACCCACCTCACAGGGAGTCTGTTGTGGGGGGAGAAGATATAGAAGATTGTAAGCTGCTTTGGGTCTCTGATTTGGAGAGAAGGGCGAGGTATAAATCTGCAGTCGTCTTCTGCTGCTGCTGCTATTCAAAAGGGCAGTGGAGGGGAATGGGGAACTGAAATGGCATCCCATGACACAGCAACATCACATGGTTGCTCAACTGGAAGTGATATTATTGTATTGTGGAACACTCTAGGATTCCCCAAAATACTACAGCATCCCACGGCATGATGACATTACTTCCAGTTACTCAGCCAGAAGTAAAGCTTGCAGTGTTGCAGGATGCCATTTTCATAATTCTCTGCCCCACCATTCTCACATGTATTATTCTTATCCTTCAAATTAGACATAATGAGGAAATATTTGTTATCTCCAGAACGTATTTTGATAAACAGCATCCTGACAAAGCTACCATTTAGACAGAGGCTGTAGAACTAATGCACTACAAGTACTACTACTACTGCACTACTATCTCCAACCTCTCCTTTTCCTCCCTCAACCTCCTCCCCATTGCTTCTCAGACACTCTAGGCTTTCTATCCCCTTCCTTTTGGACTGTGCTGTATAATGGCTTCAGAGAGCACCATTATAACTTCCTCAAGGCAGCATGTGGGAATTAGCAACAGCATCCCCCGTATCCCTTCCATTTGATACCAAGTCAGCTTCCTTGGGTCACCTTCTGTGGCTCCATCAGACCAAGTTTCCTCCAGAGGGACCTCCATAACTCTTTGTTAGGTTGCCATTCAGCTGAAATGGGGTAGTTCAGATTCATTGAATAGACAGAACCCCAAATAAAACAATTCATTTCAGGTCTCTCTTTTTCTTTTCTTTTCTTTTTTTGGGTGGAGGAGACGGTTTGGGGTTTTTTTGTATATTTGTGTGTCTGCTCCTGGAAGTCATGTTGACCTCTGGTGACTGACTCCTACTGGGGGATCTCCTGGTGGGTTGGTGCTCAAAAGATACTCAGAAGTGGCTGAATAGAGCCTTCCCAATTGAGTATTACAAGAAAGTCTCCCATCCAAGTACTAACTGTAGTTGACCCTGCTTAGTTTCTGAGACCTGATGAGATCAGACTTGGGACTATCCAGGTCAGGGTTCTTTCTTTCTTTCTTTCTTTCTTTCTTTCTTTCTTTCTTTCTTTCTTTCTTTCTTTCTTTCTTTCTTTCTTTCTTTCTTTCTTTCTTTCTTTCTTTCTTTCTTTCTTTCTCAGGTGCCTGCCTTCTTTCCCTTCTGTGGTACTCTTACAACTAAAGTAGAATTACAGGGAATAACTTGGGATGATGTTTCCAAGGAAAGCAATGTTTCTTATAAATTTAGCCTCTGTTGTGAAGCTCAAAGCCTTGATCTGGATTATTTCATGAGCGAAATCAGTAACCTTTTCCACACACAGTTTACCTCACAGTCACAATCCTGTTCCCTCCGCAGCATCTGTCGGATTTCCCACCATCTGCGCCGGAGTTACAGGAAGTGAACTGGGTTTTAGCGGTTTATGTTTGCTACGCAAAAGCTGCGGCACTTCCTGTAACTTCGGCGCAGATGGTAGGAAATCCGACCAGACACTGCGGAGGGAACAGGATTGTGACTGCGAGGCGAGCTGTGTGCAAAAACGGTCAGTGTGACTTCCCAGTTCGGAGCTAATTTAGAAATTGGCATAACTGTTGTTATTGATCCATTACAGTAACGTATATATGCCATACTTGGCCAATTTTAAAGAATCCACTCCAAAATTTACTTCCCAGAATTATAGATATTTGCCAGGAAACTGCTCCTGGCAACCCTTAAATAGAATGCTTATGTGCCACTTAAGTCACAGTACAAATCCAAAGACTGTTCATGATGACAGGTTGTTAAAATACACATCACGGGGGGAAGGGATCAAGACTGATTCCACAGTTAGAAACAGAGAGGGGAAAGTTAGAGAAAAGTAAACAATGTTATAAAACCAAATTTTTTTTTGACATTTTTTATCTTTGTCATTTTTATCATTCTCCATGGCAGCCTTTGGAAAATAAAGTGCCAAGGATGGGAGGAAGGCAGTGTTCATCAGATTGCAAACTCCACTGATTTCTTTCTAAGTTGTCATTGTTATTCGATCTTACTGGGGGAAAGCAGGGAGGAAATGCAGTTCCCTAATACTCTGTCACACTTTACTGTGATCAGAAACCGAGAACCCAGGATAATGTTATACAGGTACTAGCGACTTCAATCTCATTGGCTTTTAAATCCCTAGAAGGTCACTGTCCTGCTAATGATATTGCTTTACTTTGACTGACAGAGGATGACTTTAAGGATGAGAAATGTGCTGCAATGAGGCACATTATTTCCATGATATCAAAACCTGTCCAGCCTCTTATTTTATCTTCAGCAGTCCCACCTTGGCTGGCAGAGATCTAACAAGGAATGCAATTTGTCTCTTTGCACTGGACATGCACACACCCACTGTAGCACTCTATGGGTCCCTGAGGTATACCAGAACTATCCCACATATGTGCCAACCCCATCATCATGGACCCCTTTCCTCCATTGTCTGACACCAATTAACCCTTCAAAGGAAGAGGAGGGGAGGCAGCAATTGTCAGATTCATCTTCTGCCCAACAACTAGCGGCCAAAGTTGAAAAAAAAGAAGCCACAGCCAGGCACCTCTCTATGTATACTGTTCCTTTCCGAGGGACATTTTGGATTGACGTTTCTTGGAGCCCTGTAGTGCAGAGTGGTAAACTGCAGTACTGCAGTCCAACCTCTGCTCACAACCTGAGTTTGATCCTGGTGGAAGCTGGGTTCAGGTAGCTGGCTCCAGATTGACTCAGCCTTCCATCTTTCTGAGGTCTGTAAAATGAGTACCCAGCTTGATGGGGGTAAAGTGTAAATGACTGAGGAAGGAAATGGCAAACCACCCCATAACAAAAAGACTGCCAAGAAAATGTGATGTGACATCACCCAATGAATCATTAATGACTTGGTACTTGCCTGTTCCCCCCCCCCCCCACACACACACACACACTTCTATTGAAATGCTATTTGAACATGAGTTAGTGGCCTTTGGTTCAGTGTTGCTGGGAAGCAGATCCCAACCCCCCTTCTTAGCCACAGGACCATAGTACATTCATACACTTCCTAGTGTTTCCTTGGCTTTTCTCCAATCTTTCTCAAACCTGTTTTGCTGTGAAGTTTTGGGAAAGATTTCAGTAAAGTCTGGATGGCTGCCTCATTGGTGGGAAAGTTCAGTTTTTTCCAGGGCTTTTTTTGTCGCAGGAACTTCTTTTTGTAGCAGGAACCCACCCACCCCCTATTGTAGCCAACCCTCCAGGAGCTTGCAGGGCTCTTCTTACAAGGGCCTACTGTAAGCTCTTGAAGGATTGGCTACATCAGGGGAGTGTAGCCTAATATGTAAAGGAGTTCCTGCTACAAAAAAAGCCCTGGATTTTCCCATCCATGTAAAAGCCATTTTCCCTGATCATGGTATCCATTTCCTTTTCTCACCACCAGCACTTGAATATAATTACATTGATATAATTCACTATCATTAATATTGCAACAGTTATAACAGTATCAGGTTCTTTAAATTCCCCCCTTCCATTTTTTAAAAAAGTCTCTATCTCCTTTTGTTGTGAGGATATAAACGGAAAGGCATGTCTCCACGATAACACCAGAAACTTACTTATTTTTAATGAAAGTGAATATTCAGAGCTCCTGGTACATATTTTGTTAGTATATCAATATGATGATATTCAAGTGCCAATACTTTTAAAAATGAGGAAAGCGCCATTGGGATGGGAGATGGAAGCTGCTGGGGACTGGGGCAGGGAAACTGTAGAGAAACCTGCCATGTGGAAGCCCCATAGAGACCTGGTTCTAGCTGATCCTACCCAGCAAACCTAGATTATTAGGCTAGTTTTCCATAGCCTTTGCAGAAAACCAGTTTCATTTGAAAAACACCTCCGGCTGAATCAATAAAAGTTAATCAGAACCTCACATTATATAATAATACCCAACTGTGTGAGTAAACACTTTCAATTACACTGAAATGTGCCTTCCATAGGAGAGCCAGTTTGGTGTAGTGGTAAGTGTGCGGACTCTAATCTGGGAGAATCGGGTTTGATTCCCCACTCCTCCACTGGCACCTGCTAGCATGGCCTTGGGTCAACCATAGCTCTGGCAGAGGTTGTCCTTGAAAAGGCAGCTGCAGTGAGAGCCTTCTCCAGCCCCACCCATTTCACAGAGTGCCTGTTGGTAGGTAAAGGAGATTGTGAGCCACTTTGAGACTCTTCGGAGTGGAGGGCGGGATATAAATCCAATATCTTCCTCATCATCTTCATCTTCTTCTATTAATAGAGTGTGACTCTCAAATGCATGTCGTATGGTAGGGGCACCAGAGGAAAAGAAGGACATTCACTAACTTTATCCCCTTGACTGGTTTCAAAAAGCTTCTGATCATATCTCATTCCATAAGCACAACATTCTTTTTTTCATTATATGTCACTTTATCTTGGCTTTTTGCCAGTCTCAAAGTTTGGAAAAAACATGATAAAGACAACTGAGACAATGGGCGTTTTCGCACTTACCTTAAGCCGGAGCAACGTCCCTCTTCACCGCGCAGCGTCTGCACGGTTTTCGCACTAATTGCTCCGGAGCACCTGGAAGAGCCGCAAAGTCCCACGGCTTTTGCGGCGCAAATGTAAACCGGTTTTTGGCGGTTTACATTTGCGCCGCAAAAGCCGCGGGACTTTGCGGCTCTTCCAGGTGCTCCGCAGCAATTAGTGCGAAAACCGTGCAGACGCTGCGCGGTGAAGAGGGACGTCGCTCCGGCTTAAGGTAAGTGCGAAAACGCCCAACGAAAGTAATTTTTGATGGTATTAATACGTTTTACTCAAGATTCTTCTCAGGACCAAAAGACCTGTTCAGTGGAGGCTCTGGTTTGAAAACTAATGGATGGGGGGAAGCAATAGGGAAGAAGAGCTCAGAGAAGGAGAAGGTTGCACATACCTCTTCTCACTTCTCCTACAAATCGCATCCTCCGCTGGCAATTTTTAAACATTTTTCAGAAGACCCAGTTTCCTAGATCTTCTGCCAGTTCCCCACCTTATCCATTGATGTAGCCATTTTCTCGTACATTCAGGATTTATAGAACTATAGAGTTGGAAGGTACCTCCATGATCATCAACCCCATGCACAATGCAGAAAATTCACAAATACCTCCCCACGCACACCCCCAGTGATACCTACTCCAGAAGATAGAACCCCATCTCCCCCCACCCAAAAAAAAAAGCCTCCAGGATCTCTGGCAAAACTGGCCTGGAGAAAAATTGCTGTCTGATCCCAATGTGGCAAACAGCATTCCCTGGCTGTGTTAAGAAAGGGCCATGAGCACTAAGCACTGATGCAACCCTTCCTGCCTCCTTCTCATGATCTGCCTAATTCACAGAATCAGCATTTCTGTCAGATGGCCATCTAGCCTCTGTTTAAAAATTTCCAAAGAGCCCACCACCTCCTGAGGAAGCCTGCTCCACTGTTCCACTTATACTTTCTGTACATGCAAACCTACTCTTTATTTATAAGTAACATCCAAATATTTGTTTTCCTCCTAACTGTATAATAATAATAATATTTAATTTTGAATCCCGCCCTCCCCGCCAAATCAGGCTTGGGGCAGCTCACATAGCATAACATAATATACAAACATTACAATAGTTAAAAAAACAAACTGTTTACACAACATATTACAACTCACTTATATATACTATTATTGTACTTCATCAAACTCTGTTTTTGAGAACACCCAGAGGATCTTCCAAGTTCTGGACATGATTCAGGCATCTCATTATATCTTATATTCTAATAGCAAACTCAGTCAATTTTTGGATACTTTTTGACTGGAGCTATGAACAGGCAAGATAGATCCTTCTACTAACCTGAAAAGGAGCCCAGATTTGCAGAAACATGTGGAATCTTTCAAAAAAAATCACTGGAGATGTTATGTACTAAGTTAATGGCTGAGTTTGAAGCAAACGTCCATTGAAGGCCAGGATCCTGATGCCTATATTCTGATTTGGTCATTCTTCTAGAACTGGCCAATCAGGAAGTGAGGCATTTTGGAGGGAAATGCAAATTAAGGATCCTAGAGGACACAGTGGGATTGGTGAGTGCCTTCCTGAGTAGGGTTGCCAAGTCCAATTAAAGAAAAATCTGGGGACTTTGGGGGTGGAGCCAGGAGACTTTGAGGGTGGAGCCAGGAGACATTGGGGGTGGAGCCAAGAACAAGGATGTGACAAGCATAATTGAACTCCAAGGGAGTTCTTGCCATCACATTTAAAGAGACAGCACACCTTTTAAAATGCCTTTCTTCCATAGGAAATAATTAAGGATAGGGGCACCATATTTTGGGGCTCATAGAATTGGACCCTCTGGTCCAATCGTTTTGAAACTTGGGGGGTATTTTGGGGAGAGGCACTATATGCTATACTAAAAATTTGGTGCCTCTACCTCAAAAAATAGCCCCCCCCAGAGCCCCCAATAACCCACGGATCAATTTCCTATTATTCCCTATGGGAATCGTTCTCCATAGGGAATAATAGAGTGCCTAGTAGACATTTCCCTCCCCCCCCCACGCTTTCTAAAGGGGGGGAGGGCCTCCAAACTAGGGAATCCCCTGCCCCCTCCCTCTCACACACACTTACCAGATCTTCTTCCGGACAACTCTACTTCCTGTGAAAACGAAAGCAAAAGAAAGGGAAGGGCCGTTCTCAGAATCCCTTTCTGCTTCCTGCTTCCTGCCCAGCCTTAAAGGGGCAGACATTTTGCAAACGGCTCAGGAGCTCTACAACATGAAGCCTAAAGGTATGTTCTCCCCCCCTCCATCCCCCACCCCCGCTTCCAGAGTTTTGAAGAGCGGGAGATGAGGCTGCGAACCCAGAAGTCTCCCGCCAGAGCGGGAGGTTTGGGAAGCCTATTCCTGAGGGGGTGTGGTTTTCTATGTTCTAATTGTATATATATGTTCACTGCCGGTTTGTGTTGTGACTTTTTCTCAATAAACACGTTCTTACTTACAAGAGCTGACTGACCCCACTTTATAACAGGAGGCTTTTAAAAAATCATTTGTTATCTTCTAAATTGCATTCTGGTTTTATGTTATTAGAGGGCATCTAGAATGGTTACACAAAGTGTCAAATTTTCATAGTGTCTATATCACCATCTACTCTCCAAGCCAAGAGGCCACCACATTGTTGCTGCAAAAAAGCAGGGACCTGGACTCACCCTGGTCCCATTTTGTGGTGCCGTAGGGAGGGGCTAGAGAAAGGACAGCCTTTTGCTGGGTAGAGGGGGCAGGCCAGGCCAAGCGTGGGAAGCAGAGATCGCCTCCAGCCTGATGCTAGTCCTATGGACTATCTATGGGGTTAGTCAGAGAGCAGGGATGGCCAGCAGCTACTTAGGACCCAGCACCGCTGCTACCTGCTCTCTTTTGCCATCAGATTGCTTGCAATACTGTTGCTGCAAAAAATCATAGTAGACAAATCCAACAGAGTAGTAGAGGCTAAAGGAGACACACTAAGCAAATCTTGCAGAAATCGATCTCTACGCCTGTAATGTTCTGTGATGCATCCCTTCCTGTCTCTCTTATTCCACTTTCATATGAAGCTGAACATATGAAGCTTCCTTGTACCAAGTCAGACCATTGGCCCATCTTGCTCAGTATTGTCTGCTGTGATAGGCAATGGCACTGTAGGGTCTAGGTAAGGAGCAGACTTTCCTATTGCTTGCTCTCTCACATCCTTTATGCCAGGAACTGGGTATGGTATGTTTTGCAAGCAAAACATTTGTTCTACTACTGGACCATGTGCCCCAAAATGTGGAGTATTGCTGAGTTTGAGTCCAGTGGCACCTTTAAGGCCAACAGAGTTTAATTCTGGGTATAAGCTTTTGTGTGCATTCACACTTCTTCACATACAAGTATCTGAATAAGTTTGCATGCACATGAGAGCATAAGCTTTGTTGGTTTGAGCCACTGAACTCAAACTTTGTTATATTGGAATACTGCGTGTACTGGAGGAACTCCTAATTTTTTTCCTTAGCATTCCTCTGCCCTACAAAGCAGTTGCTAATATCTCTTCTACGAGTAGGACCCCACAGGAATCAACATATCCAGGATAATAAATATACCGTCTCTATGAACAAGCAGATATCTCCTTTTCTAAGACTTCTGTAGTCTCTGTACTTTCAATTATCGTATCTTTTTCACCTCCTCTCCCCCCATTTAGTCTTCTGAATCTAGACTCCAAGGTCATACCCTGAAACCTTTCTAGTTTCTCCCTAACTCTCACAAATGGGTAGGATTTTATTATGAAGGTCACCAGCTTTCAAATGTGCTTCTCTTCCCATATTACCCATTTATGACAACTCTTCTGTATAGTATCAAGCTGGCTAGAATCCTGCTACCCAGAAAAGCTTTTTTAAAAATATGTTGGCCTGGATTTTATAAAGCCAATAAGGTTCAGAATTCATACAGATATTGTAATAACCTTAATATTTTAGTCACTCTATCAGTAAACAGGTCTACACTTGTGCTAGGAAATATGTCATTGACCTAACCCAGGAAAATACTGTTCCAGTAAAAGAGCCTGACATGTAGTAATTTCAGGCCACAGATCATTCTGGCTGTTGTTCTCTTTCATCTTGGCCTTCCCAGAACACAAAAGAAGTTAATGGTCCATTTAGGACAGGAATTGTTGAGTACCGGTCAATATATTTTGCTACTTGCAACCCAAAGGTGCCAGCAGAAGTACCTGGCCTATATGACTTTCTTGGATCGATGACAGGAAGAGATTTCAGGAGCAGGTCTTGAAAATCTCCTGGGATTGTGGCATTTAATCATAAACTGCCTTGAAGTCCTGGTCCTTGACCTTTTCCTTGAAGAAGCTGTCATCTGAGGCAGGAGGTCAGGGCATCTGATGAAAAAGAGTCAAGTGAGGCTAGGGTTGCCATCTCTTGGTTGGGAAATTTCTGGAGATTTCAGGAAGGTGGATCCTGGGGAAGCTGGGGTTTGGAGAGGAGAGGGACTTCAGTGGGGTGCAATGCCATAGAGTTCACACTCCAAAGCAGCCATTTTCGCCAGGAGAACTGATTTCTGTCACCTGGAGATCAGTTGTAATTCCAGGAGATCTCCAGCCACTACTCGGTGGTTGGCAATCCTAAGAGAGGACCAATAACCCTGGAGGCCCAGTGAGCTGAACAACTCACAGGATTGGTATTTATATGATGATTAAGTGAAAGTTGTGCGATGGGATGGGGAAAATTTTGCCTGTGGGTCAGTGGTGGCTCTCCACAGCCTGGTGGTGATGAGAAGCAAAGCTGTTCAGGGTCCTTTTGCCCCCATGCAAATCCAAAAACAGGACCACGTGGCCACTTGCTGGAGACTTGCAGAGAAAAGGTTTCTAAAAGTTTTATTCATAGTTTCAAAATTGCTTTCATTCTATATGAGGCTTTTACTGTATTTGAATTTATATTACATTTATTTTCTTGCAAGCTACCATTATGACATATTTTAAACTAATGGGGTTTTTTACTAGTATTTATATTGAACAATGTTTGGTATTAATAAGTATATTTTCAGGGTGATCTCATGCTTGGATCCTAACAGCTGTAAGTGGAACAGTGGCCTTAGAAAGGAATCTTTGCTGCCTCCAATATTTCACTGGCATCCCCTAATCTATTTTTGAACCCCACTCTTAGTACTCGTGTGTGTATATGAAAAACAGAAAAGAAACTTCAAATATGCTGGATTGAATTCATTGAATGTATGCAACTGGCTCCCAGGATTAGGCCAAAATACAAGAGAAGAGGGCCACACCAAGGATGGAGCAAAAGAATAACAAAAACAAAATGACGCAGTGGGGGAAAGAATTGTTTTGTTCGGTTATAGTGCCCCCAGGCATCAACAGGTTTAAATATGCTTGGCTGAATCAATTGATGGCTCCTAAGATTAAGGAACAGATTTGAGCCTCATTCACCAACACACACCCCTGTCGAGAACTAAGACCCCTTCTGTGCCCATTAGAGAATAAGGGGATGAAAACCACTGAGTATCTAGGCAGCCTTGCGTCCCCATTTCCTGGCTTTTAAAGAAAAATGCCAGAGTAATCAAACATTCAAAGTCCTAGGGAATTGGACATGTTCAAAGATATTAGGATGGCCTTAAGGCATCAGAGACTCAGCATTTCTTTGTTTTCTTTTTTCTCTTTTCCCACTTCAAGAGTCTTCAACACATGCCATATTTTGTCAAGATACTAGGGACATAAATAAGAGAAAGGGCAGTGTAAACATATATTGTGCTATGACTAAGCAAATTCAGGGACATATTTCATTTTCCCCAATGTAACCTGCTTTCATCTTTCCAAATTTTCCAGTTCACAACCAACAATACATTCTTCATGTAACACAGTGAAATGTAAACTTTTTCACATAGACACTGAGTAAAAGATTGTGTTTTATTTAGGATAAGATCCATCTGAGGATGAAACCAAAACTTCTTTTAACATTTTGGTATTTAATTTAAATACTCAGGGGTTGTTTTCAACAATCACTATCAACTTACAGTGAGATCCTCGTGTATTCAAAAGTAAAGCCGTCTTTGAATTCAATGGAATTTAATCTTGAGTAGGCTTCCCAGCCTCCCACCTTCAGTTGGGGGTTCCCCCGGTTTTTGGGCCCCAAACCTGCTGGCATGGAGCTGGCTGGTGGGGGTATTCCCACCCCCAAAGAGCTCCAACTTGCCTGGCATGATGACATCACCTCCAGGTGATGTCATCATGCCAGGTATGGCGTGTGAGGGATGCTCTAGCAATTTGGGTAAAAACTCTATGGCACTATAGAGTTTTTACCCAAGTTGTTAAAGCATCCCTGTGTGATGTGCCTGGCATGATGATGTCACCCAGAAGTGAGTGCATGAAAGATTCTCCCAGCCGGGAGCCAGGTAAGACCTGGCAACCCTAATCTTGAGTAAGTCCATTTAGGATCATAACCTTTGTGACTCAACTTGAAATGGCCAACATTGCATTCTCTTGAACCAGTGATATATGTGTCTAATTTGCATTTAAGATTGAAGCTTCTTGGAAGAATATGGGGGATCAACAAATTAAAATTTAAAAAGATCTATTTAAAGCTGATATTCTTGAATTCCTTAGTAACTGATATAATCAACAGTGGGGAGAGGCATTATCCTAACTTGAAGGCTTCAAATTAGAGGAACAAACATACCACTTTAAAAGGGTAGCTATTGCTATAGTTCTTGGTTTAAGCTCTGGGGAGAAATATTGGGGAGGTAAGGCTTGGGTTGTAGGGTCAGAAGAAGGAGAGGCACAGAGAAATAAAGGGTAGATGGACAGAAACAAGAGCAACAATGAGATATATATTTAACCTTCCTTCAGTCCCCATCTGTATTTCCAGAGCATGAGCTCTCCAGCAGATAATATCCTCTGCTTCCATAATTCAAACTCAACACATCTTCTTTAACCCTGAAAATATCAGGTGAGGTAACAATTCTAGTGGTACTGAGGCAAGAGACCCTGTTTTCCCAACCAGGGAGAGTACTAATTTATGTTTCTCTGCCTGTGTTTATAGCAGCTTTACAGGGGCATTTTCAATCAGGAAGATGGCATGAAGGACTACATTCAGTCTTTTCATCAGTACTGTAATTCAGGTGATCCTGTGACTGATTTTAAAATATCATACTGCATATCTTGAGTTTATCTTACAGAGCTCCAGCCATCAAGTGTAGTTTTGGCCCAGAGTCTTTGGCCAAAGGCCAGTCAAATATATTCAGGTTTTTGGGGGGAGTTGGGGTTGGGGGGGGGAGGTATTCACTGGATAAGGATCTGTTACTGGTGACCAAGATCAAATCAATTCATAGCATATGGGGGTGAAAGTTGGACATTGTATGGGTGTGGAAGTTGAATAATTGGACAAAGAAAAAAGCCGACAGGAAGAAAGCTGAATCATTTGAAATTTGACATTAAATGAGAGTTTTGCAGATACCATGGACCACCAGAAAGACAAACAAATGGGTTCCCAATCAAATCAAGCCTGAATTCTCCCTAGAAGCTAAGGTGACTAAACTGGCCACATTATGAGAAGGTACTGGCCACATTATGAGAAGACCAGACTCACTGGACAAGACAATAATGTTGGGGAAAGTTGAAGGCTGCAGGAAAAGAGGAAGACCCAACATGAGATGGATTAACTCTATCAAGGAAGCCATAGCTCTAATAAACCTGAGCAGGGCTGTTAGCAATAGACCATTTGGGAGGTCATTAATTTATAGGGTTGCCATAAGTCAGAAGCAACTCGACAGTACTTAACACACATACACTGGTATTGAATACTGACACCTTTTTTTGGGGGGGGGGGGCAGGGGGCTCTCCAAAATCCTGAAATGGGAATTGGTGGAAATTGTTGCAACCTTATGTATGAGTACTGGCACTTTTTAAAACAAAACAAAGAAGCACTGAATACCATGATCCAAACCATGATCCAATACCAAGATCCAAACAGTAAAGCAAGGAGAGAAATTTTCACCTTTTATCATCACTGAGTGTAGTGCCTGATTCTTCATTGCTGCTACATATCAGACTGCAATGGCAAAGACTTGGTGTTCTACTTCTATTAATTCTTGGTAAAAATGGTACTTTGGGATGAAAGTTCTGCTACAATTGATGGGTTTTTTTTCCAGTTGTGCCTTTAGCATTGTCAGGACTTCTAGCAAACATTTTTCTACTTCTAGCAAACATCTCTAGGAAGGTAGAATATTTTAGAACAAACTCTGAGATAACAGAATTAAGCTCTATTGCAGACTGAAAGCCTTCTGCATTGTTATCTGGCTGTTCAAAGAGAAGACAGCTATGATTAAGCTTCAAGTCATGTTTACCTGACCTCAACAAAGGGCACCTCTTCTGTTAGTCCATTAAGCAATGTGGGCGGTTCACCTGAACATTAATGAGACATCACTAAGTAAGGCAAATGTCATCTTGATAATGCCCAAATTATCTTTTTTGCTCAGGTATTTTAAAAAGAAATCTTGCCAACATTAGAGGTAACAGCCTTAATTCTTGCCAAAAACTCTATGGCCTTACCATAAAGTTTTTGGAGATCCCCAGATCTACCAATATCACTTCCATTTTTTTACCAGCAGTGATGTGACACAACACCCAGGATTGTGCCTCCTCATACCAACAACTACTTGCCTTCCACCAGTTGCCAGGCACTACTTGGCAACCCCCTATGGATCGCATGTGTGCTGGAAGTTCTGGGCTTCTCTAGAAAATTGTGGCCAGATTCTGATTATGTGGCAAAAGGGCTTCAGTCTTCCCAACCCTTAGTGTCATTATCCTAATCTGAAATATCCCAAGGGAACTCCATTGGTAAAATGATAGGTAAGTTAAGTAAGACTATGCATAAGTTTCTCAACATAATAGTGGTTCCCTGAAGCTGCTGCTTCTGATTGGGAAAACAGCATGCAGGAAGGCTGAAGCACACCATGGTGTCAATCAAAACCAGACCTCTATGAGGAACTCCCAGGAATCCAAATCCTGCAAGTTGTAATCATGTCTTGGGAACTATAAGGACTTTTTATCATTAGCCCATACAGCTTGCTTGTACATTCAGGATCAAGAACTGCCACCCCAAATTTTTTATCCAAGTCTTGTTTGAGACCTTAGCCTTCAGGTATTTGAACAAGGAATGTTAGCCACCTATCCTTGTAAGCAGGGCTTGTGGCTCACTGGCAGGACACATACTTTACATGCAGATTGCAGAAGGTTGTAGGGTGATTCCTTAGACCCAGGCCTCAGATTCAGTGGGAGCTCACAGGAGTGCAGCTCCTGAACCTTTCTGAGAGTTCCACCTCCTTGTCCATTGAATAGCATGTGCAGCTGCATAACAATCCCTGGATGAGCTCCACCACCTATTTTTCTACCAAACAACCCCTGCTTAGGCACAAGTCCAAATCCTACTCATCATTGAAGCTCCCTGGGAGTAGGTCACCATAGGACAATCACTATCTGCCTTACCTATCCCACGTAGTTTTAGAGAAGAGGGGAAGGTAGTTTGGAGCTCCTTCAAGGGCAGGATGTTAATATCCTCCTTTTCAATGAAACACAGAAACATGAGGTGAGGATGAGGAACTCCAACATCTTTTGTGGCTAATTTGAAAGTCCACAGTAGCTCCCAGTGCATGGCTCTGTAAATAAAATATCTGAAAGGGGGAGCCTGCGTGTCCTTTTTGTCCTAAACTCAAACAATCCATGCCTCCCCCCCCCCCTTTTTTTTTTAAGTATCCATTCAAAAGCAAAATCTGATGATATCTTTGTAGGGGAGTTTCCGTCAAGGCATTCTTCTTCTCCTGGTGCAGTATCTCATTTTCTTAGCAGTTGATTAGAATCCATTTGGTTCCAGTGGGATACACCCAATGACACTCCCCTGATAAACAGATATACAGGAGAGATAAAAGAAAATAATATATTGCCGGTGGTGCTTAGAAAGTTGTTAAAAGCACATATTCAACATCCACTTATCTTTTATGTATACAGATATTTTCAGTGATAAATGGCCCATTATGAAAAGTGATTGTCTGAAGGGCTGAAGCAGACGGTGGGCCTGCATACTGAGCAACTCCTTTGACCGTTTATTGCTCATCTTTTCTATTATTTGTTATGTTGCTCCATTATTTTATGCAGTTCCAGCTTGTCAGCACTGAGCAGAGGCATAATGGAAACAGATTTGATGCTGGAGCTGACTGCAGCCTGGAACTTTTCAGCTTTCAAATGAATATTGCTTCTAGTTTATCAATGAACAGCACCTGCAGCCTGAAGCTTTATGATGTGTGGAAGGAGAAAGGCCACAAGATACACTGTTGGGGAGCCTAAATTCAGTACATCACTGCCGCTAGGGTTGCCAAGTCCAAATCAAGAAATATCTGGGGAGCCAGGAGACTTTGGGGGTGGAGCCAGGAGCACAGTTGTGACAAGCATGACTGAATTCCAAAGGGAGTTCTGTCCATCACATTTAAAGGGACCTTTTAAGTGTCTTCCCTCAATTGGAAATAATGGATAGGGGCACCTTTTGGGGGGCTCATAAAATTGGAACCCCTGGTCCAAACTTTTTGAAACTTGGAGGGTGTTTTGAGAAGAGGCATTGAATGCTATGTTGCAAATTTGGTGCCTTTTTCTCAAAAAACAGCCCTTCCCAGAGCCCCAAATACCCACAGATCAATTCTCCATTATATCCTATGGGAATCAGTCTCCACAGAGAATAATAGAGTGCCCAGTAGACATTCCTCCCCCCTCCTCCCACTTTCTGATGACACTGAAGCAGGGGGGGGGGTCTCCAAACTGGGAGATTCTCTGCCCCCAACTGGGGATTAGCAAATAAGGGAAAGTGACATGGGGAAGTTGAGAAACTGGAGATAACCATGCACAGCTATACTGATAGTTATCTAAACTGCTCTGAAATTATTACACCAATTGAATGATTCTGCTAATAAATTTATAACACTCATTTACAATGTCAAACAGTATTTACCATTTTTGAACAATGATTTCCCATACAATAACCAGGATAATCATACAAAGTCCATAATATTCAGAACTGTATCCTCTTCATCAATATCATGGATGTGTAGGGTGACAATATTCCTTCCAAGGACAAGTGTCTCTTCCGGTAACAATGTGGCATGTTTTGTTTCTTCATCTGACTATTGATTAATTTTTCTGGAACCAATGCTCAGTTCATGAAATATACAACTTCAATTTCCAAAGCATAAGGGTTCTCTCTCACGGCTTAAAGCCATTCCTGGAACCAGTGCTCTGTTGTTACAAATGCATAAGTCTGGTCAATTACTCTCAAGGCACCGCAGTTCTCTATCCTTGCTTTGAGAGTAACTGAACAGATTTAAACATTTGTAACAATAGAGCACTGGTTCCAGGAAAACTGTTCAGCACGGCTTTAAGTCGTGAGAGAGAACCCTTATGCTTTGGAATTGAAGTTGTTGTATGTTTCATGAACTGAGCATTGGTGCCAGAAAAATTAATTGTCAGTTGAAGGAATCTTCTACCAAAACACGCCATAGTGTTACCGGACGCGTGTCACTTGTCCTTGGAAGGAATATTGTCACCTTACACATCCATGATATTGATGAAGAGAATTCAATTCTGAATATTATGGACTCTGTATGATTATCCTGGTTATTGTATGGGATTATCCAAAGGCCGAACGCAGAAGAATAGATGCTTTTGAGACATGGTGCTGGAGAAGAATCTTGAGAGTCCCTTGGACTGCAAAAAGATTTAATCAGTCAGTCCTAAGAGAAATCAACCCAGACTGTTCCCTGGAAGGTCAGATGATGAAGCTGAAGCTCAAATACTTTGGCCACCAAATGGAAAGGGAGCACTCCCTGGAGAAGATCCTGATGCTGGGAAAGATAGAAGGCAAAAGAAGAAGGGGACAGCAAAAGATGAGATGGCTGGACAGCGTTACTGATGTAACAAACACAAATTTGAGCAGGCTTCGGAGGATGGTGGAAGACAGGAGGGCCTGGCATGACTTTGTCCATGGGGTCGCAAAGAGTCGGACCCGACTATGCAAATGAACAACAAAAATGATTATCCTGGTTATTGTATGGGAAATCTTTGCTCAAAAATTGTAAATACTGTATGATATTGTGAGTGTTATAAATTTATTAGCAGAAGCATACAATTGGTATAATAATTTCAGAGCAGTTTAGGTAATTATCAGTATTGCTGTGCTCAGATATCTCCAGTTTCCAAATTGGGGATTTGCAACCCTAACTGTCACTGAAAATAGCATCCCCATTTTGAATTCTCCCACCCCTCTATAATGGCTGGGTATGTTTAACCTTTTCGTGGCGTGCCTTTAGCAGCAGCAGCAGAAGCCAATGGAATGAGCTGGGATAGAGGAAACATATGTCACAAATAGGGGGACCATTTCCTGGGGCTAGATAGCACTCCAAGGGTTCCAGATTCAGCTATAAGCCCTCCCCATTACTACAAAATTTCATTAAAACTAAAGTATGTGAGTCATGCACAAGGACAGTACATACTACCCCTCTTAAATCATTCTGTTCATGTTGTCTCTGTGGTCAGATAACAGTTAATTTTATATTCTTTATCTAATCAGTTATGGATTTCCAGAATGTTGGTCTTAATTCTTGAATTTCTTCTATCTGTCACAGCAGTAGCCAAGCTGGCTCTACATTCTTCACCATCCATCAAATTATTGATCCACCTTGTCTTAGATCATTTTTTTTGCCATTCTTAAAATATTGTTCATGTTGTTGACAAGGTTCTGCTAGTGCTGAGGTGGTTGGCACATGCTGTTAAGACTTCACATATACATTCTTCAATAATCAAGAATCCAATACTGGCTCCACTGGATGATTCGATATACCTTGCCGGCAACTCATTTTGAACTTAAGCCATATTTTGAATTGAGCAAGTGTTGAAGGGCCAATATCTTTGTCTTTACCCCCTAACTCACTCCTGTATAAACCAAGACATCAGCAAAGGGCTTATTTAACCCCTTCCTTCCAATGTGAACAGCAGCAGAAGAACTATCCCCTTTCTATGCACCTGATCTGACTGTGCTTCAGCTCACCCATGGCCATGAGAATCCATGCACAGAAGGGAGCAGATCTGATGGAACTTTCCAGCAGCTTCCTAAGGACATTTTCCTGGGAGTAAGCACCATTGAATTGACTTGAATTGTATTCTGATGAAACCTGTTTAGGATTGACCTCCTTACACACTTCTGGATTATTCTCTTTACACACTTCTGGAAAAGGAAGGGGTTATGGAGCTTGTTGCCCCACCTAGGAGTGAATGGCTGAGGGCACATAAAAAAAGCATACTTTGAAATAGAGACTATGTCAACATAGAGATCATCTTGGGCCCAGACCAAATCCCTGCATAACCAGTTGCCCACCCCAAGTATACTAACTGTTGCTCCTTTCTTTGCAAATGACAATGTTCAGTGAAGAGTCATGTTTTAGCTAATGACAGAAGTGCACTATGTGATGCTATGTCACATTGTGTGAGTGTCCTCAGACTCACTGAATGTCAATTACTCCTGGTAGCAGAGGTGAGAAAAAAATAGCAGAATGCGATGATGTCATACTACTAAGGCTAAGACTGAATTTGAAAAGCTGTTCCAATTCAAACCACTTTGATTTGTTTACCTCCTTGTCACTTGTCTTTTATCACAGCAGTGCTGAGACAAACCATAGAGTAGATGCCATCCTCATAATTAACCCGTCCACATGAACCTTGTGAAGAAGATTTCAGAACACTGTACTTTGGTCATATCAAACCGACTTCCATATGGCAGCCATTTTATAAGGTGAGGACTGCAGCTCCAGTGCCTTTTCAGGGAGAGTTCACAGCTCTAAGTTTCTTTTCACACTTTTTGGGGTTTCTGCTTCTTTTGCTTATGAAATATTTGCCAAACAAAGAGCAATTTTCTCCTTATGCAGGAGTCAGCTAATTAGCATGGTACCCTGTCATTCTGTCACACTGACTTGACAAACAATATAGCAGATTAAAGAGTTGCTAATTGACTGATACTGTTAGCAGCAATTTCACAGTGCTAATGTACCAAGAAAACATTAAAAAGTTGCTTTGATCAGACTATGGAAAAATTACAGAAAATGAGTCTTGAAAGAATAGTCAGTAAGAGTGATGTGATGTGATGTGGAAAAACATGCATTATCACTTGGGGAGACTGGTAAGGGTGGTGACAGGAAAGACAAAAAAAAAGTGTGAACTCAATGATACAATTTGGAGAGGAAGAGAAATAAATTGTGCGATGCAATGAATTGCATCAATTTCTCCTTTTTTTAAAAAAAAAAAAGGGAGGTGGGGAAGCACTACCTTCCTCTACATAAACTAGAATGACCATTTCTGTACATATTGGAAAATCCCATATGTGATATCAAAGTATATGCATTCATGATTAAATTGGTGCAAAGGCCAAGGTTCACAGTCTTTCCATTGGTTAGAAGCAGCAAAGAAATGATGGTTCCATTCATGACTGTTTATTTCAATTTAACCAGCATGCCTTAAACTAGTGCCAAGGCAAAATTGCGAGGAAGCACAATTTTTTTTGTCTAATATCAAAGTTCTCACCTTTTCCTTGGTACACCTGTAGATGAAAGGGCAACTGAAGTGACATACATTCTCACGTCTATACGAGACATTACCCAAATTCCCTCACCCTGATTGTGTCATGTACATGCATTATATGTAATGTTTTACATCCTGTCATTTGATAATTGACCTTTTTTTTTTTTTTTAGATTACAACAATCCAAGAACCATGGCTTAAAATGGAGCATAACCCATGGACCACCTCTTGGTGGTGAAAAACAATAGGGGCATGTGACTTTAAAGCATATATCCAGTTTTTGGCTGTTTTTATGAAACTGCCATGAGACCAAGGGAATAGCCCCTTCAAGGAACGATGCTTCAATGGGCTTCAGTTGTCATTAATGTATAGTTGGGTGGATGTGAATGGAGATGTTTACTTTGATGAGTATCCAAATCCCTGTGTCACTGAAAGATGTGTGCCCTCTTCTTTCTGTTTCCCAGCTCAGCCTGGGCATCTGGAGAACTTTATATGCCTTCAGAAATGTCATCATGTATCCAACTCTGATCCAATATGCTGTCGCATGACATAATCTTATTGGCTGGATGATCTTTTATTGACTGAGATCATAAAGTGAAGAAGCCCTTTCAAGCCAAAAAGAGACATAAATGTTTCACAGCACCAGCAGATAAAATAATGGTTACAGATGTGAAAGGTGCTCAATATGGTGAAAGGGAAGGGGTTTTGTGTCTGCTGAAGAAGAAGAAGAAGAGTTGGATTTATACCCCACCCTTCACTATCCCAAGGAGTCTCAGAGTGGCTTACAATCTCCTATCCCTTCCCCTCCACACAACAGACACCCTGTGAAGTAGGTGGAGCTGAGAGAGCTTTGACAGAAACTGCTCTTAAGAGGAACAGCTCTTTAAGAACTTATGACTGATTCAAGGTCACATCAGCAGGTGCATATGGAGGAGTGGGGAATCAAACCTGGTTCTCCCAGATAAGAGTCCATTCACTTAACCACTACCCCAAACCAGCTCTCTTTTAAAAGAGACCCCTCCTCATATAAATTATCACTATCACAACAAGAGTTAGTGTGGTGTGGTAATGGACTAGATCTGGGAGACCATTCAAATCCCCTTTTACCATGGAAGCTTGTTTGGGTGATGTTGAACAATTTACTCACTATCTGTTTAACTTATCTCTCAGCATTGTTGGGGGTATAAAATGGAGGAAGGGAGAATGTTGTAAGCCACTTTGGATCCCTTATTGGCAAGAAAATTGAGTATAAATGAGATAAATAAATACAGTAAAGCCATAATGATGCAATTTTACATCCATTCCAAGCAAATAGAGAAGTAGCAAAGATCTGTATGGTTCCATTCACACACAAACACTTAGAAGCTTGGAAACACTACTCTGTGGTGTGACTTCATATGTATCTGAATGCTGGAGCCAAGAACCTCTGCCACTGGATTGGATCCTACCAGCTTTTCAACGTGAAAAAGGAAAGGATCACTTTGACCACTCAAAAAGCCTATACTGGAGGTCATGAGATCTTCACGGGAAAAAGCTACATAGAACACCAGCTGAACTAAAGATAGGAATTCAGCAATATTGTGTTAGAAAGCTGGCTTGATCCAACCTATTGATTCCAGAGGTGGAAGTATGTAGATGTCAGTATTTGGTTTCTTAAGTCTGATACAGTTTTGACAGGCCAGGGAGTTGAATCTTGGTCAGGGAAATATCTGGCATGATTATTTATTTTATTATTTATATTTATTACGTTAAGCTTATATCCCGCCCTCTCCGCAATGATGAGTGTGTAAACTTAGATATGGTGATGAACAAATGGCTAGAGAGAACTTTTTTCTCCCTAAAAGTTGGGGAAGTTCATGGAGTTGATGGGCAGTTAATTCAAGAATGCTTAGAATGTTTCTTCATAATTGTTAATGGTTGCATATATTAATCAGTTTGTAATCGCTATGGATCTGCTTTTAAAAAGCTATTTGTTTTTGTTTATGTTCAAATAATTTTATAATAAAGGGTTGGGGGTGTTTTTTTGGGCGGGGGGGATATCTTTCTTCAGACTAGTCCATAAAAAATTACCAAACAGTCTCAGGTTGTAATGATAGCCCCTAGTTTGGATGGTTTTTAATGGGATTGGACTAATCATAGAAGATAGAGTTGATATCAAATTAAAGTTATTTCAGGAATAGTCTTACCTTTCAACCAGAAGTTTTTCTTCTAGAAAATTTGCATCTGATGACCTACACAGAGAAAGATAAAGAGGAATTAGTGGTGTTGCTGGCGGTAGCAAGACTCACTTTGGCAACTTGTTGAAAAGACACAAAGATCCCAACTCTACAGGAATAGGGACAAATTTGTGGGGACATTTTATTTGGGGGGAAATAAGCCTTCATATCAACAGGAAGTTATCAACAGAGGTTTGTAGTATTGTGGTTTCCTATTGTTTCTTTCTTGAATGAGCTGGAGATATGTCTGAGAAATCCCAACTTCTACAGTTTGATTTTTTTTTTCTAGGCAGATGTGAGGTGTGAATGAGGGAGTGGTAGGTTTCTCATGGTTGTCTTTGCTATTCACATTGTCTTTGCTATTCACATTGTAAATTTGTTGTAAGGAAGTTTTAATGGCTGATCCAATGTTATCTGTTGGGTTGTTGAGGTAATGGTTGTTATCTTTTATTTCTTGCCTATTTCTTATATATTTTTATATAAAGACAATTATTTTTTAAAAAAAATGGAAGATAGATTTTTCAATTATTATCAGACATGAAGGGTAAATGAAAACCTCCATGTTTAGATGCAGTGTGCCTCTGAATGCCAGCTGCTGAGGGAGGTAACTGGAGAGGATCACTTTGGCCTCTGTGCCTTTGTTGTAAGCATTCTGTGGAATCTGGTTGACCACTACAGTTTTGGTCCCATGTAGCTTCTGGTAAGTCTTGGTCAGTGGAGAGAGTAAAGAACAATTCTTTGACTCAGTAGTATGTAGGGCCCCGAGTTACTGCTTGATTCATACTGCTTTAGTAGTTGGATTAATATTAAAAAGCAGTCAACTGATAGCTCTTTTAAAAGGGCTACAACTAATGACACTATAAATAGTGGCAACAATGTATTGCCAGCACAGGGCTCAGTAAGAAGAGGTCCCATGGAGATCAACAAAACACCACACAACGATATCTTGGAAAAAACCAGGACATGGCTTTTATTGATTACAGACCAAGGAGCATTGGCACAGCATGTAGGCACATTGAGGAACCTGCCTGCCACTCAATAAATATGTCCCTAAGCCCATCCGCTGGGGAGCAAAACCTGGGGATGACAAATATTACTGGTATCACAAGGGCAGCTGCCACTGAGCGGTATCAGTTTGACACCTGGGGGCAAGCCTGGGCACAGCTCCCAAACTGGACCTACCATGTTGCTCAAACCCCCAGACCCAATAGGGTTTCCTAAAAGGGGGGAGGCAGACACGCAGGCCCATCTCCCCCAAAAGGATCCACGCCAGCTGTGACAGCAAAACAAAATAACATAGAAGACCCCTCAACATGGGGAGGGTGCGTGGGGATCCCCTGATGGTGCTGATTAAATTATCCTGGGCAGGCTTAATGTTATCACCACACTGAACCTGCCAACATTCAAGGTGCGCAATCCATCTGCCCCCTTCCAACTGACGTGGACCCACAAGAATGTTCGCCTGAGGCTCCCACTTTTGCCAGTTAGTCTCAGCTGTGTTTGTCTCCATGCTCTGGACCCTTCATACCCTCTGGACTTCATACCCTCTGGACATCTCCTGCCCATGTGGCAATGCAGCCTTTACAGTTCAGTCTCAGCTGCATTTGTCTTCATACCCTGAAATGAAGACACAAGACAGGTTATGGGTTAAACTAGGTTTATTAATAAATGATGTGCACATTTAAGCATTTCCTTTTCAGTGAAGGCTATGCTAGAGGCGGCCCAGCTGGTTGCCAGCACTTCTGAGTAAAACCACCCTGGGTTTCAAGCACAGTCAGCATTGTTTCTGGCTTTATTTATCCTAACCGGCACAGAAAACTGTGCTGAGAAATGCCAAGCCTCATTTCCTCCCCATACACATCATTTCCTCCCCATACACACCCCATACACATCATTGGCTGACAATGCTCACCAAGGATGTCCCCTTCTTGATCCCTCAGTCACACAGCCAATGGTTTAGGAAAACTTTCTTCAGATGCCTCATGGTGCTCACCCATTATCCATACTTATATGCTAGCAGTTCTGCACTATCTTGGCCAATCTAGTTAGAGCCTAACCAGTCAACCAATTGGGTCTATGTAGCATTATCCATTTTCACTTAAAATGTCAACCAAAAATTCCTGCTCAGCCTCTATCCACTCAGCTGATCTGGTCACCTGGATCCATGCCATGAGAACATTGAGACTAGACTACTGTAGTTCACTCTATATGGGTCTGCCCTGAAGTCAACTCAGAGACACCAGTTGGTACAAAATGCCACAGCTCACTTACTATCAGGAGCTAGGTCGATCGTGCTTATTACACCCACTGTGCAGTCACTCTATTGGCTGCTTATTAGTTACAGGGCTCAATTCAAGGTGCTGACTATCTCATAAAAGTCCCTTATATGGCCTTAGATATTCATATCTGCAGGACCACCTCTCTCCCTGTTCCCAACTACAATAGCTTCACTCATCTGGATAGGGCTTTCTGCAGGTAATGCAGGCATTGCCCTGCAAATAGGTGAAATCCACAACTGCCCATACACATGCATTCTCTGTTGTGGTCCCCATTTTGTGGCATGGATCTGCCTGAGAAAGTCAGGAGGTCCCATGCTTCTGATATTCCACAAAGAAATTAAAGCAGAATTGTTCAGGAGGGCAGTTTTACAAAGGCAATAAGACTATGTTGTGATTAAAGTATTCGAGAAAGTGATTTAATGAAGGGAACAAGATAAAATTAAATTTTATCCTATTTTGTAATAGCACTATGGGACACTGTTAACATATCATATCTAATATTTAATCTTTGTTTTCAGATTTTTGAAAATCCTAATCCTATTACTTTGCTTATCATCAGTCTTATTCTATTGATTGCACTGACACATTCTGGGTGGAATCACAGTGGGAATTTGGCATGGCAGTATCCCAGCTTTGAAAAAGCTGGTGCTCTTTGATGTGCACCGTGGCAATCACACAAACCCCTGCCCTGCTTCCAGGAGAGGCATGGGCCACACATGCACAAGAGGAGCATTCAGACTGCTCCTACATGTTCGGAGTGGGTGCATCACATGCCCCTGCCATTCAGACAGCCAGGAAACGTGCCCAGGAAGTTCCTGGTAGCTATTTAATCCAGTCCCAGCACATCCTAAAACAAGGTAAGTATCGATGGGATTCAGGGGCAGATATGTGTGTGTGATTGTGCACACTGAATCTGGAGGGAAGGCATGACTAGGTCAGACCAAATCTCTCATATGATCTCACCCTAAGTAATCTGCCTTGAGACTAAGGCTGTGATTACACACAGTAAATAATGCACTTTCAGAACACTTTCCAACTGGATTTTACTGTGTGAACTGGTGAAATCCGGCTAGAAAGTGCACTGTAAGTGGATTGAAAGTGTATTACTTAGTGTCAGATGGGTAGCTGTGTTGATCTAAAGCCAGAGAACAAAGTTAGGGTCCAATGGCATTGGACTCTAACTTTGTTCCATTATTTATTGTGTGTGACCACAGCCCAAATGAAAAAGGTAGAAAATAAAAATGCAACCGTCATACACAGTACAATAAGTAACAGAAGAGAAAAACAAGAGCCCAGTAGCACTTTAAAGATTAACAAAATTTGTGGCAGGGTCAGAGCTTTTGTGAGTCACTGCTCAATTCTTCAGTAAGTAAGTAAGTAAAGCATTTAGTTAACCCCATTTTACAGTTATAGGATATGCAGGGCAGCATTTCAAAAGCATTGGCAAGCAAGACGTAGAACTGACTTCACACATTTTGTTTTTATTTATACACAAAATGTACACCCAGCCTTTAATCAGAGCCACCAAGGTGGCTCACAGATTAAAAACACACATAATAATAAAAAAAAACCCTCTTAAAGGCCATTAAAACCAAACAATAACACATCACTAAAACAATTTAAACTAAGCTAAAATACATACAGCCTCGTGGTGCAGAGTGATAAAGCTGCAGTACTGAGGTCCTAAACTCTGCTCACAACCTGAGTTTGATCCCGGCTGAAGCTGGGTTCAGGTAGCCAGCTCAAGGTTGACTCAGCCTTCCATCCTTCTGAGATCAGTAAAAATGAGTACCCAGCTTGCTAGGGGGAAAGTGTAGACGACCAGGGCAGGCAATGGCAAACCACCCCATAAAAAAGTCTGCCATGAAAATGTCGTGATATGACATCACCCCAGAGTTGGAAATGACTGGTGCTTGTACAAGGGACTACCTTTACCTTTAGCTTAAAATATATGCACAAAGATGTAAAAACAATTAAAACAAGTGGCAGGAAGAAGGGATCACTGAGGGGGGGAAGCAGAGGCTGAGTCATTGGCTGAAGACAGCAACAGAAGGTGAGTCTTTCATGGGTCAGAGTTCCAGAGCATCAGTACCATGACTAATTAGGCCCTCTCCCATGTTGCCACCAGCCTCTCAAAAGGCAGGGGCACCCAAAGCAGGACCTTGGAAGACAACCATAACAGTTGGGCAGAGTCATAAGGGAATAGCACTCCTTTGAGTGTGCTGATCCCAAACCATATAGGGCTTTAAAGGTCAGAACCAGCACCATGGATTATGCCTAGAAACAAACTGGAAGCCAACACAGATAAGCCAATTGTGGAGTAATATGGTCACTATGACCCACTTGAATCAACATCTTATCTGCAGCATTCTGTACCAACTGAAGTGTCCAAATATTTTGCAAGAGCAGCCTCACATTGCAGCAGTCTAATCTGGGACATGCACCACAGTGGCCAGATCTTTTCTGACCAGGAAAGCTTGAAGCTGGCTAACCAGTCAAAGCTGAAAAAAGGCACTCCTGGTCATAGCTACCACCTGCTTATCCAGCCTGGGTCGAAGAGACCATCCAAACTTCAGACTTGGTCTTTGAAGGGGAGTGTAACTCCATTCTAAATGGATGACACCTTATTCCTGGGTCAGACCTTCTGCTCAACTTCTGCTCAGCTTCCGTCTTGCCAGGATTAAGCTTTAGTTTATTTTACCTATGGTAATTAATTGGACTGCATGAGTACATTTGGAATCAGAGAATTTTGCCAGGCTATCCATACAATGTCTAGAAAGCAACGGGCTCTGTTGCAAAGTATATAGCTTAAAGAATTCAGTCTACGCACAATTCAGAATTATACATGCACATTCTTTTGCAAGAATGACAAGTATGTGTGTATATATGCCATGGAAAGTGATGAGCAATTAACTTTTCCCCTCCTAAGTAGTCTGTGCAAATATTAAATAATTCTAAGCAAACTTTTCAGCCTGATGATTGGAAATGCCAATGGAGAGTTCTTGAACCTGCAAAGAGAAATCAGACAATGACTTGAAACAATGCAGGTAATACAGCTTAAGATCCTCAACAAGTAGAAAATCAGAAAAAAACAAGTAGAAAATCAGCTGAGAGCATGCAATAAAGAACAAGGAGTTGGAGTGAATTTACATCAGCCAAGCATCTGCCATTGAAGATAATTTTTGTTGTTATTCAGTCACACAGTTGAGTCCAACTCTTTGCAACCCCATGGACAAAGTCACACCAGGCCCTCCTGTCTTCCACCATCCTCCAAAGTGCTCAAATTCATGTTTGTTACATTAGTAATGCTGTCCAGTCATCTCATCTTTTGCCGTCCCCTTCTTTTGCCTTCTGTCTTTCCCAGCATCAGGATCTTCTTCAGTGAGTGCTCCCTTCTCATTTGGTGGCTAAAGTATTTGAGCTTCAGCTTGAAGACAATATCAGCTCTATAATGAATCATGTCAAGAAGCAGAAATGTATTGACATTACAGGAGAAGTTATCAATAGGAGTCAGATTGTCCTATTTTGCACAGTAACTTTAAGTCTGGAGTGTTCCAGAGGGTGGTGCTTCTAGTTCCAGAAGGTGTTGCTGGGTGTCTGTTATTTGGCCCTACAACATGAATGCTGTGGAATGCCACAGGAGTCCCTCTTATTCCCTCTGCAAGGGAAGAGACTGTGATTCAGTGGCATATCATACTTTGCATGAAGAAGGTCCCAGGCAGGGCCACCCCTGCTGCCAGGCAAATTAAGCAATTGCCTAGGGTGCCAGCCTTCTGGGGGTACCAAATCGGCCCCCCCTCATGTGACTCAGTGACATTATCAGTTGGGGGGGGGGGTGCCAGAAATTAGCCTTGGCTAGGGTGCCAGTCTAGGGTCTGCCCTGGTCCCAGGTCCAGTCCCTAGTATCTTCAGTTTAAAAGGTACAGTCCTGAATGATGTGAAAGACCACTCCCTGAGACTTTGGAAAGCAATTACCTATCAGAGTAGAGTACACTGACTTTGAAAGACCAATGGCATGGATCCGTATAAGACAGCTTTATTTGTTCACTAGAAGGGTGCCTTGCATCAGGGAAGGGCTCCTTTTGATGATGGAAACAGCCTCTGATAACAGAGCAGATCCACAGGATCCAACTCATTAAAGGTATTCTGTAAGTATAAATACCATATAAAAATGCAACCTTCATGCAGAGTACAAAGGCATCCACAAAGCAAGCAAGGAAAACCAGAGAATCCAAATTGTTAATGAAAACTATAAGTTAATATAACAAGAAATGAAATCAGGATCATTTGTTCATTCTTAATACTGCCATAAATAGCCTGGTCTGCTTTCTGATGCGCAGGTAGTAATAATTTAAAAGACCTTTTTTTGTATATTACTGAGTTTTGCACGTATTTCTCTCCCAGAGTTATAGCTGTTGAAAGCAAGCACGGTGGCCTATCCATCTTACAAACTACAGACGTTTTTATTAAGACAGAAGGAGCGGGAGCTTGAATGGCAAATGACAAACAAGCCACATAGTTTTGTGGGATTTCTGCGTGCCAAGCAAACGCCCTTCCTCTGACTGAATCGGCAAAGTCAAACCATCTCACAACTTAATATGAGATAGAACGTGGATGAAATTCTCAACCACCTCACCAGACCTGGAAACTAAATGGATATTACTTTGACAGAAAGCTGAACTGCATTACAAAGAAGAAAGAGAGAGAGAAAATTAACAGTTTGGGAAGCAATGAGGCAGCCTCTTGTTACTCCAGTAAGAAGGCTAAATACACAGTTTTCTGCATTTATACAGTACATGCACCTTTTCAGGCCTTCCATGCAACTTTCTGTTTAGCTCCCACAGAGGTAGGAAGAAGATTCTGCTAGGCTTATAATAAGAATTTAAATTAGATTTAAAGGTGTAACAGAATCAGGGCTTTTTTGTAGCAGGAACTCCTTTGCATATTAGGGCAAAGGATGTAGTCAGTCCTCCAAGAGATTATAATAGGCCCTGTAATAAGAGCCCTGTAAACTCTTGGAGGATTGGTTACATCGGGGGGGGGGGTCTAATATGCAAAGGAGTTCCGGCTACAAAAAAAAAGCCCTGAATAGAATAATCTCAACTTTTGCTTCTTTTGTACAGATGAGAACAATGAACAAGGTCAGGGGGTTGAAAAACAAGTGCTAGGAGTAAAGGTTGAAGGAACTAGGTATCTTTAGACAGCTTGTCATCAAGGGTCTATTACAGGCTTTCTTGTTTGTCATTATATCTGATTCTGAGCAAAAAATCTGGAGAATGGGGTCATGTAAAAGAAGTAGAATTTTTCAGGAAATTTGGGGGATGCCTAGGTTTCCAGAAGACTCCTCAAATGTTAAAAAAAAATGAAAAACAGTTTTCAAATAAACCTGAATTACAACTTATTATGATCTTTGCCTTCCTTTTGAGAGTTGCCTAGCTATCTCACAAACACTGTTGCAGGCAGACATAGCTGCCACTGGGGGAAAGGGAAATGAGGGGCATATTGATGACAGTGAAAGGAGGAGGAGGCAGTAGCCTTGGTAGGTAAGTGGGGGAAAGAAGTTGTTCTGGAGAGTTAAAGAAAGAGGCAGAGGCACCACCAGGTGAAAGAGTAAGGGGGGAGAAAGGAGGGGAAGGGGGAGGCAGTGAATAATCAAGTGAGGGGGGTGAAGGTGGCAGCAATTGATGTGGGATACAGGCACATTATGTGGTGATGAAAGGGGCAGCTGGAAGGAAGGACGAGGGTGGTGGAGACATGGCAGCAGAAGACAGAAATAAGCAGGAGGAAAAAGCATGGACCAGCTGGAGTGAAATTTCCCCTCCCCCACAGTTTTCTCACCTGGCCTCACTATCTGCTAACCCAGCTACAACTTCTCTTTCTTGCTGTTTCTGTGGTTACCTGTCCTCGAAAAGCAATATTTTGGGGTTGCAGAATGAGGAGGAGGTGATGAAAATCCCTTCTGTCTACAAATATTTACTGTGGTATCCAAGACATTGTATATATAAATTCTGTGAAAAAATCCTACAACACAGTTCAAGAAAATCTACAAGTGTGACAAATAAAGCAAATCTTTGATAAAACTATAAATAAACATAAATTAAATAATCTCTAACCAGTTATAACGAACAATTGTCTTTAAATTAGTGCTGCAATTATTTCCATGCAAATGAAGAGAGATTATTTTGAGGGGTTTTTTTTGTTTAGAATCCTAGCTGTCGCTGTCCCAAAGGAAGCTATAAGAAAAAAACCAAAAATACATTTATAGTGTAGTTCTGTCCTAGATGGGCTAGGAAAGACTTCTTAAGACCTCAGAGAACTGATAGCTAGAATACTGTCAGAATACAGACCACAGAGCAAAAATGGACCACATCATTGACTCATTGAGCTGAGCAAAATGGACCACAACATTGACTTAATCACAGGGAATTCCTTAATTCCATATTTTGATCCTTTCCTGGCAGGTGTTCCATTGATGATTTGCTTCCTTATTTTCCCCCAGATGATTTGCTTCCTTATTTTCTCCCTTTCTTGTTCAGATGAATATCTTGGCAATAACTGACCATGCCAATTTATTTTCTCTATTTCAATTCCAGCTCCACAAAATATTAACCTTTTTAGATTTTCAGGCTGAATTAATTATCTCAGGGATGAAAGAAATATTCCCTCTCTAAATCCTTCAATGTGCAAGTGTTCTTTTTTCTCAAGCAGCTCACCTCCATCCCCCCATTATCTGCTGCCATTTTACTACCATTTCCCCCAAAGTTATTGCTATTTTTCCTCCTTTCCATAGTGATCTCAACCAATGAAGGATCTCCTAGTAAACATGACAAATGGTATCATAGTTGGTTTGCTTCGATTGTGAAAACCTGAGCTGAAGGTTATTTACTATTTTAATGAAGGATGCAAAAAAAAAATAAAATAGCATACTACCAAAGCCTGGTACACATGTTACAATGAATATATGCAAAATATGCATACAGAATACATTTGAAGTGTTCTTTGTTACCAGCATTGAGCAATTCTTATGTTACATTCAATGCATTTCCAATAGAATGTATGATGTAAACTGTACATTTATCCAGTTTGTGAGGTTACTTTTAAAATGAATACGTATGAACTCTTTCTTAAGATCAGATATACATAAATACATGCTGGCTATAATTCTCACTGTAATATATGTACAGAGCCAGATTTACCATCAATTCATCATAAGAAGATTAGAAAATAACAGCAATTACCAGGATTTGAATTCTGCCAAGATTGAAACATTTAGCAACACAGCAGCATTCACTGTGTTACTTTTATTTACTTATCTGTCCGTTAGGTTTGCAAATGGATGGATAGTGAAAAGAAAGGTCAGGCAGCATCATGGCAGCTTTCCTCCCCCCGCCCCATTTGAATCCAGCAGAGCAAGTGACATAAAACCATACAAGGGCCAAAAAATGCATTAGTGCCAAGTTAGGAAGAAACATTAAGCCATGTTCTCAGCTGATTAGAAATAAAAGCAGGTGTTGTTTTTTACCATAGACATAAATGGAGCAACTCATACAGCGGCATGCTCACAGAATTATAAAAATATGACAAAGGCACTTGAGGTGAACTTATGCACTTTTTCCTCTCTAGATTGCTAAGAGGCAAACCAGACATTAGAGTGCTACAGTAAGGTCTGTTTTGGATTTGTGCAAAGCAGCGGGAGGACTGAAAGGATAACACTGGCAGGTGGGAATAGGTGCTGAAGTCTTCCATCTCCTGGTTACATCCTCACACAAAAGCACAAACCCTTCTTAAATATTAGGGAATGGGCTGTGGCTCAGTGGTAGGGCACCTGCTTGGTATGCAGGTTCAAGGTTAAATCCCCAGTGTCTCCAGTTAAGGAAACCAGGTAGCTGGTAATATGAAAGACTTCTGTCTAGAACTCTGGAGAGCTCCTTACTAGACTGGGTTACTGACCTGAATGGTATGATGGTCTGATTCAGTATAACAATTCAGCTGATTCAGTTGATGAAGTGTGCTTGGAGCACATGAAAGCTTACATTCTGAATAAAACTTCGTTGGTCTTAAAGGTGAACTAGACTCCTACTTTGTTGTACTGCTTCAGATCAACATGGCTGCCCACTTGGATCTATGATTCAGTATAAGGCAGTTTCATTTGTTCATGCTACTACAAAGCTATTCTCTCTCTCTCTCTCTCTCTCTCTCAGCAGATAGTTCTTTCTTTCTTTCTTTCTTTCTTTCTTTCTTTCTTTCTTTCTTTCTTTCTTTCTTTCTTTCTTTCTTTCTTTCTTTCTTGTGATCCCATTGAGTTTTCAAGGCAAGAGACATTAAGAGGTGGTTTGCCAATACCTGCCTCTGTGTTGCGATCCTGGTATTCCTTGGTGGTCTCCAGGGGTGGAATTCTGGCAAGAGCCCCTTTGAATATTAGGCCACACACTCCTGATGTAGCCAGTCCTCCAAGAGCTTACAAAAAAAGAGCCTTGTAAATTCTTGGAGGATTGGCTACATCATGGTGGTGTGGCCTAATATGCAAAGGAGCTCCTGCTAGAGCCCTGGTGATCTCCAATCCAACAATGATCAGGGTCAACCCTGCTTAGCTTCCATGGTTTGACAAGACTGGGGTGGCTTGGGCTATCTTGGTCAGGGTAACATTGGCGTAAAGCCCAATTAATCAGCATATTTGTTAAACTGGCAATCCTCATTTCCCATTATTGCCAGATAATAATGCTTTTACTGTACAGGCATGATGACCTAAAGCAGGACTCCAAAATATTTGTTACCCCTTTGTTACCAAGCTCAGTTTAAGGTATTGGGTACCACATATAAAGTCCCTCATGGCCTTTGTCCCTCTTATTTACAGGACTGCCTATTGTTCTATGCTCCACCATGACAACTCTATTCATGTCAATAGGGATTTCTGAAGATGCCAACCTGAAAATGGGCAAAATCAACAACTGCCCATACACATGCTCTCTCTGTTGGATCATCAGGCCAATGGTCCTTCCACTCCAAAACTCTGTGTCACACAGTGGCCAACAGTCAGGTGCCATCAAGAGGTCCACCAGCAGGGCCAGATCTCCAGAAGCCCTCCCACTGCTGCCCTTCAAGCACCAAGAATACAGAGCTTCATTTCCCCAGACAGCGTTCCCTCTATACCATGTGGCTAATAGCCAGTGATGGATCTCTGCTCCATATGTTTATGTTTATCCAATCCCCTCTTGAAGCTGTCTATGCTTGCAGCTGCCACCACTTCCTGCAGCAGTGAATTCCACATGTTACTCTTTGGGTGAAGAAAGTACTTCCTTTTATCTGTTCTAAGCTTACTGCTCATTAATTTTTTCAAGTGCCCATGAGCTTGTATTGTGAGAAAAGGGGGAAAGTACGGTACTTCTTTCTCTATCTTCTCTATCTCATCCATAATTTTGCATCATATCACCCCTAAGTCATCGTTTCTCTAAGCTATAGAGGCCTAGCATCTTTAACCTTTCTTAATATGGAAGGTATTCCATCCTCATAATCATTTTAGTTGCCCTTTTCTGAACTTTTTCCAATGCTATAGTATCTTTTTTGGAGGTGCAGTGACCATAGCTGTACACAAAAGGAATAGTCCCATAGATTTATACAGGGAAATTTGAAGGACTGATTTAAGGAATAGTAGCATAGTGTATATCGATGTGAGTTTTATGTATTTTTAGATTTTTTGTATTTTATTGTATAATTTTAATCGTATTTAAATCGACCTCTGTTAGCTTTTATTGTTGTAAGCCGCCCTGAGCCCGCCTCGGTGGGGTAGGGTGGGATATAAATCGAATAAAGTAAAGTAAAGTAAAGTAAAGGGACATTATGATACTGACTGATTTATTTTCAATCCCCTTCCTAATAATTCCCAGCACAGCATTATTGCAGTGTACATGCAATACAGAAAAAAACTGTGCCTAAAGAGTCAAAAGTTTAACAAACTTTGTCCCAATAAAAGCATCTATTGGTCATTACCGATGTATGCCTGGTTCTTATGCCACTGTTGTGATGGAAAGTTGGCATATACATGCCAGCAGGGTGCAACAGTCTTTACAGAAGCCATGATTGAATATCACAGAAAAAAATGGAGAAGCTGGTTGCTAAGGGCACAGGATGTTATTGGGGCAATGCTGCCAGTCTGGAGTGAAAGTGGAGATGGAACCCAGTTACCATGGCAATGATGTTCTTTTGACTCCCAGAATGGCAGGGGCCTTACGTGAAATGAGGAAAGACTGCAAATATAAGCTTATGAAGCTGCCTTTATACCTAAGAGGAAGATAGAGTAGGACTTCCTATGCAATATGCAGCTGATTTAGGAAGAATGAGCTAAAGGATGAGGAGAGGTGACAAAGTAAGAAAGCTCTCCCCTTTTGTCTTTCTCTGGCTGACACAAAGGCTGAGGCAGGTGCAGCTGTTGTGCCAGGCACCTACAGTGTCTGCTAGTTCACCTGTTTCCGCCCATGCATTTGATGCACACAAGCTGATGTGGGCTGACACAGGGTGATATTCAATATACATCCAACTATCTTTTTTATTATTTCATTTCCTTAAAGGAAACATGGGACACTTAAAAAAAATGCAGCAAACCACAGCAATCTTTCTGCCATTCTTCATAAATTACTGCCACAAAACAAAATAAACAAAACAAAAGGAGGGAATTGTGAGTTGAAGTATAAAGGTAAAGGTAGTCCCCTGTGCAAGCACCAGTCATTTCCGACTCTGGGATGACATCGCATCACGATGTTTTTATGGCAGACTTTTTATGAGGTGGTTTGTCATTGCCTTCCCCAGTTATCTACACTTTCCCCCCAGCAAGCTGGGTACTCATTTTACTGACCTCAGAAGGATGGTAGCTCACAGTGTGAGGACTCAGGCACAAGGAGGCTTTGAAGTGTTGAGGTGGTTAAGGGGTGACATGCAAGGATTCATCCCCTGTATCACCATCCAGCTATAAGACAGAAATTGGCAGAAGATGTCATACTAGCCAGAGAAAACATTCTTGCATCAGTAAATCACAGCAGAGCAGGAACTATTTCCTACTTCATACAGAAGGCTATCTTGATTCCTCTGGGGGTTCCATGATATATTGCTTGTAAATGGGCAATATGTACAGGACCCATAGAATATGTTCCACTTGGATCCACCAGAGTGTTTCCAAGGACAGGTATAATGTAACTTTCTTGCTTTTTCCTCCCACTGCAGTTCCTAATACTCCTGGCTCCTGGAAGCCATTCGCCACCGCTGTTCTGTGGCCGTGGGGAACATGAGTTGGGTTCAGAGAATTAATATTTACTTTGAACCTTACCACCTTGTCCCACTGCAGTCCAAAACTGCTTCTTGAAATTCTGCTTCTAGGGGAGTCCCCTGTCCCCAAGGAGAATTAGGGACTGCAGTAGGAGGAAGCAAGTAAAGTTATTGTGTAGCAAAGTTATTACATTACAGCCTTTTCAGGTTGTTCTTTGAAATCAAGTCTATGGATAGGTTTTAGGATTCAAAAATCAATATTTTACAATTGACATTAAAGAGACTAAACCAGAATTAATTCTTTGAGCTAATACTGTCTTGTAGAGGATTAATCAGAAAGAATGTCTCAGCAAATGTCAAAATCCAAAAATCCTTTAGACTACTGAGCCATCAAATTTCTATCTAATAATAGACTTTAATTAATTTGGGGTAATTTGCATCAAATCTATTAGTATGTTAAAAACTGAATATGCTTTCTTATATTTTTCTGTTGTTTCCACAGTGTTCATATCATCACAAAGCTATCACTTTCACATGTAGATGGATATATGACTTTATCCTAACATGTTTCGTTACCCATGGAAGTCTGGTGAGGAAATTCACAAAGACACGCCATTTAAATCTCCTTACCCAATGTATAAGACTGTTGCCTATCAGAAGGCCTGGATCAACAACCAAAGAACTAGTCTTTTTCCCCAGTCACCGAAAGCTAGCTGTCTGTTTCACATGCAAGGAGGGCTGGAGAAATTTGTTTTATTTAAGAAGTATGACTATCAGGAAACATATAGTGACACTTGAGCAGTCGAAATCTTTGGACAAAAGTCTTATTTCTCTTTCCCTCCTACTGACATCCCTTTCTTGCATCAGCGGTTCTCAAAATGCAGAGCATGCATCTTTTTGATATTGTGGGCAGGGATGGCGTCAGCATACCCTCAGATAAAGATGCCAACCTCCAGGTGGGGCCTGGAGATCCCCTGGAATTACAGCTCATCTTCAGGCTACAGACATCCATTCTCCTGGAGGAAATGGGTGCTTTAAAGAATGGACTCTGTGCACTGTATCCCACTGAGGTTCCTGTCCTCCCCAAGCTCTAGGACTTTGTTTTTAGAGCAGGAATCCACAGGAATGCAGTTCTGGCTGGCTTGGCATCAGGGGGTGTGGCCTAATATGCAAATTATCCCTGTTGGGCTTTTTCTACAAAAAAACTCTGTGTGATGTCATGAGATGTGGCCTAATATGCTAATGAGTTCTCGCTGGGCTTTTTTTTACCAAAAAAGCCCTGCAGCTCCATCCCCAAATCTCCATCCCCAAATCCAAATCTATCAAAAAAAGCCCTGCAGCTCCATCCCCAAATCTCCATCCCCAAATTTTATTGTTGTTAGCCGCCCTGAGCCTGCTCTGGTAGGGAGGGCGGGATATAAACCAAATAAATAAATAAATAGGAGTTTCCCAGTCTGAATCTAGTAACCTTACTCCCCCATCCCCTGCTGGTGGCCAGGAAGGATCTAGTAACTGTACCATCAGGTGGGCCAGCTGCCAGGGCCTGGGGTTTCCGGTAGGGCCTACTGCTGCCAGTACTCGCTGCTCGCCCACTTGCTAGTGCTGCACTCCCCAGTGCTCCTTTCTGCATGCACTGCCCAGTGCCACTGGGGAAAGGACTGCTGGCAGCTGTGCATGGATAGTGAAAGGGCTTGTAAACAGACAAGGGGAGGGAAGGACACATAAGAAGGTAGCAGGAATGCAGATGGGTTGGAGTGAAGAAGGGTCTGAGTGCCTGGTGGTGAGTGAAGGAGGAAAGGGAAGCCCTGCATGCTATCTGCCCCATTAATAGTGGGACAGCTGAAGAGTGCATGTAAAATTTCAGAGATGACTAAGATCCTAAAGCAGGTGGAGTCTCCCTACCCACCCACCCCCCAATCAGTAAAACCTGGATAGAAAAGTGCTCCTTTCTAGAGCATCCACCTGCACTGTATTTATGGAGATGATGTACATGCTCAGTTCATGCTTCCACCAAATATGACATGGAAAAGAAAAAGAGGAATCAAATAATTGCTGCTTCTCTCTGTTATTTTAGGAGGTGGTCCAAGAGATCCTGCTCTATTCCACTTCTAATGTCAGTGTACAGATCTTTGCAGAGCCAGTTGTAGTAACTAATGCTGAGGGATTTTGGAGGCAATGCCTAGGCAGAGTTGAGGGATAGCATGATGCTTAAAGACCCCTTTGTCTCTATTGTATTTACCACAGTGACCAGGAGAAATTCCTAGAGTTTCACCATGTGGAAGCCATTTTTTCCTACTCCTCAATTCCTTGGGGACAGAAAACTGGGGATGAGTAATTAGGAAGCCTGGGGTTGGTGTTGCTAAATCTTAGAGTCCTCATGACCTTCCTGCTGTTCCTCTTTGCAGTTGATGCCTGCTTGCATGCCTTCTTCAAATGGGTGACCATTGTTGAGGGAGGGTCAGCAGCTATATTCATTTGCTTCATCCCTCCCTCTCTGGGCAGCAATGAAAATTGGGCCCAGAGAGAGGGGGAGATCAGTGAGTGGTCAATGGAGATAGTTTCACTCAAGGATGGGGGCCACTGAGGATTTCTTTCCCAACAGCCCCTCAGAACCAGGAGCCAGCACTGAATCCTTGCATGCAATAGTACGCTGCCTGAATAAAACTGCATGCAAGGAGCTGCATGATTATTTATTTATTTTAAATATTTATTAGCCACTTTTCTGTCATACAGAATTCAAGACGGCTTAAAATATAGATGAACTATGTAAAATGGAGTACTTTTTAAAAGTTTTAAAATCACAGTTTAGGGCTGCCAGTAAATTAATCAAATACAGTCCTGAATAACTGCCTCCTAACAATTGAAAGTGAATTGGCTAGGACACTTCCCTAGGGAAGTTGTTCCATAATTGTGAGGCTGCCACTGAAAAGGCCCCCTTTCATATATCTACCAGAGGAGCTATTTTGACAGGAGAGCCCCTCTCTCTATTCCTGGGCAGAAACATCTGGGAAAAGACACCTGTGATTAACTGCACTTTTTAAAAGCTTAGAAGTGCTGTACATACAGAGTAAAGGACTGTGAACAGTTAAGCTTCCCACAGAAACAGAGAGCTTTGAGCATCAAGCTGTGCCAAGCAATCTGGTTGTTTAGCATCAGCTGAGCAAAGAAAGACTTGAGAGTTCCATGCTGAGGAAACAGTCAGATTTCTGCCTTGATGGACTTGAATACTGACAGTCTGATTTCAGCTTTAGCTGACAGCAGTTTAACACAGACAGAAGAACTGGGGAAAGCTGGCAAGAACAAGTAGGTAGTTAGATGGAGACTCCCATTCAGGCCAAGGAAAGGGGATAGATCTGAGAGAGAAGAAATTACCCTACCCAGTCTAAACAGGGTGATAGCTCTGAAGAATGCAGAGATCCCTGGTGTGGTTAGAAACTGCCTTTAGTACTTAAAAGTCAATTGAAAACTCAAGACGAGTGCTGGTGTTTAAAGAGAAGGGGTTTGATTACTGGAAAGTATGTACCAGCCTTCTGGAAATCAAAAGAATCAAAGAATACTCAAAGGAAGTATAATGGAATATCTGGAGAAACACAAGAACAAAAGCCTCTCAACATAAAGATTTAAGTAACCGTAAATAGCTTAAAAAACTTTAATTGGCCTAAAACAGAAGACCTAAAGTTTGTGCATGCACTGGTTTTACCTCAGAAATTTCAACCCTTTTACCTGACCTTTCCCCTCCATGTTAAATAAAATATTTTGTTATTTCTGAATTTCAAAATGCTTTGAGTGCCATTTAAGTTGTTTAAGTTAAAGGGGGCTCCTGTTTTATTGAATTGTATAAATATTCTATATACACTTATATTTTCAATGTTCTTTTAAATGTCTTGCTGTTGTAATGTTGAAATGTTTGGGGGCCCCTATTTGGGTGGAAAGGTGGCACAAACATTTTTAAATAAAGACAATGATGTATTTATGTGTGTTAAGGTCTCTGTCACATTGTGAGGGAAAATTAATCATTTGGGTGCTTTCACAAAGCAAATATTTGCAAGTAGATTTTGCCATTCTTACACAGTAAAAATACAGTTGCAAAGTATGCTGTTTAGTGTGTGTAAATGCACTCAATATATTTACTGTCCTGCTTTACTGTCACCACCACCACTGTGGGAAAAACTGTGTACCTCTCTTTGCCAGGTAAGTTGTCCGAAGCCAGCCTCACAGGGCGATTGCTCTGTAGTGCACCAAGCAGCCAGGCAGGTGGGTAAAGCCTTGTGCAGACTCTCTTAAGTTAAACAAACTGTTTCTACAGTGTATAACTTGAAGTAATGCAAAGGACAGAATCTCGGCACACTAATAAAATAAAACAAGTCACTAAGTACTGCATGGTAGCCTAAGCTACCCCATCTCATTAGATGACAGATGCTAATCAGGTTTGGCACTGGTTAATAGTTGGATGGGAGGCCACCAAGGAAACCCAGGGTCACAACACTCAGGCAGACAATGGCGAATCACTTCTGAACATCTCTTGCTTTGAAAATCCCATGGAGTCACTGTAAGTCAGGTGTGACTTGGTGGCAAACAATAACAAATGTTTGGCAGCTGAAAGACGCCCCCGTTCCTGGTGCAACTGCAGCTCTCTTTTGCATCATTCTCCTTTGTCATTCTTTATGGTAAAAAAAACCTCATGCAGCAAATAATTTCCAAATGAAGAGCCCCAAACAGAAGAACAGCTCCCCTTTTCAGACCCCACATCACATATGTTCCCAGGATTTCAGCCAATCTGGATGTCAAGCCTTAGGGCTCCAGCCCACCAAACCTAGGCTTTCCAATTAAGCAGTGTTAATACATCAAAGGACTAGGGTGCTCCCCTCTAAGTTGGAAAAGGATGCTCTGTATTGGGCAAATTCTTCCTAGCCACAGAGGTTCCTAGATTGCTTTCCATTACTATAACTGTCAAGCTATCTCTCACCACCACCACCCCCTGCCTTTTATCTCATCACATAGTGACTTATGACTGATTTAAGTGCTTTGCTTAAGCATGGGGCTGCAACACAGCAAGGGTGGGGAAAGAAGTTGATTGTGCTGTACTGTACTGTTAGGAAGGAATAAGGTGACACAACCTGCTCCACAGTCACAAATTAATTGATGAGCAGTTAAAAATTTCATTTTAAAAAAACAATTCCCTTTTGTAATTAGCAGACAGCAGAGAAACCCCAACTGCAAGTGTTTGAGCATCCATAATGCTCCTTAATAGAACACATGGTTGCCACCGGGTTGTGTGAACCTTGAAGGAGTGTGTTTAGAAAGGATCCCAGTTTCAAAGTGATTGGAAAACACAGTCTTATTTGCAGTTCTACTCTCCTACTGACTTTCTATACCTTTCCACATTTACCTCCATTTCAGATTTTTTAAACAATTTCTGCTTTTTAAATATCCCGGTAGATTAGAATCAGAACTAAAATCATATTAAGCCAAACTGACAGTTTTCTAAGAATATCTAAACACATTGTAGCTAGAATGGGAACAGAATTAGAATAATTGAGGCTCATTATCATAAGAACAGAAGAAAAGCCATGTTGGATCAGGCCAATGGCCCATCCAGTCCAACACTCTGTGTCACACAGTGGCCAAAAAAACCCAAAACCCAAGTGCCATCAGGAGCGTCACAAGTGGGTCTAGAAGCCTTTCCACTTTGCCACACCCCCCGCCCCCAAGCACCAAGAATACAGAGCATCACTGCTCCAGATAGTTCCAATAATATACTTTGGCTAATAGCCACTGATGGACCTATGCTCCATATTTTTATACAATCCCCTCTTGAAGCTGGCTATGCTTGTAGCCGCCGTCACCACCGTCACCTCCTGTGACAGGGCATTCCACATGTCAATCACCCTTTGGGTGAAGAAGTACTTCCTTTTATCTGTTTTAACCTGACTGCTCAGCAATATCAAACTGACAGTGTCTTGAAAGTATAAATATGTTTTGGCAGTTGGTGCATTTTAGGGAACGTTAGTGATGTCTTAGCGAAATATTTTTTCTGTGCATTTGTTTGTACATAGAAATATCCTTTATACTTTTATACAAGGCTCCATGTTTTGGGAGGCCTTGGGCAGAGATGGCCCAGGAGTCCTCCTCTGTCTACCATCATGTGTCCCCACTCACACTTCCCTGCTTGCCTCCTCCTTCCCCTTTGTGTCCTTCCCCCACCCACTTGTGAGACTGTCCATCACCTGCACTCATGCCTGTTTGCATGCTCTTTCCGCTGCAACACTGAGTGGTACGTGTCCTTAGTAGTGCCTGGACCACTGCTACCGTGTATCACCTGCCCACACTTTCCCAGAGTCACTGGGCAGCATGTACACCAAGGAATGTGGATGGTGGAGCATTCACAAGCAAGTGGGAGGGGAACAGCATACCAGCAAGAGGCTTGTGGCAGCAGGCCATACCAGAAGCCTTTGTCCCTGGTAGCTGCCTCACCTTGCCATATGCTGATATCAGCTCTTCTTGTATATATACATATCTACACATCAATACACAGAGAGAGACAGCACACTGTAACAAACTAGGATATTGAGAGAACTGAATGTTAAAAGGAAAGAAAGAAATTTCAAGCCACATAAGTGGTACTGTTCTAAAAATAACTTCAGGGGTTGTGTAGTCAACATTTCTGTTTCTCTATCTTGGACTGGCAAGGAAGAATACCTTGTCATTGCAATTTGTCACACATTTTGAGTGGATGCACGCTCTACAGCTCAAGTACCCAGCCCAGAGCAATACTGGATGTTAGTGATACAGATGGGGGCGAAAGCCCGACACATAATAAAAGACAAACACTATAAAGGAAAGAAAGCATGTTACACCTGCAAATTGAAACCCCACAGGTTGCCCTAGCTCTGAAAAAAATGATCCAGAAGGTGTATCAGCGGGTTACATCATTTTTCACTGTTGTTGCTAATACACTTATTTCTGTGGCTACAGTGCTTACTTACTGTGCAAGGGAATATTCTGAAACAAATAAAACTCAAGGATTTGCTCTAGAGATATGGCAATGTCCTCTGAGTTTAGTTGAAATGCAGTTTAAGGAAATAATTATTTGTTGCTATTTTTAAAGCAAATACCTTGGTGTATTTCAAGGCTTGGAATTTGGCAAAAGGCAGACTGTAACCCTCCCTCCCTTCCTGTTCCATCCACTTGCACTTACTGTGAAGGTAGTAATTGCTGGCACATCAGCACTAGGCTGGTAATAAAGGCTACTACTCAGCTGGATAGATGTCTGTTGAGGCAGGTTCCTACCCTCCTCATGGGTGAACATATGAACATATGAAGCTGCCTTATACTGAATCAGTCCATCAAAGTCAGTATTGTCTTCTCAGACTGGCAGCAGCTCTCCAGGGTCTCAAGCTGAGGTTTTTTTCACACCTATTTGCCTGGACCCTTTTTTGGAGATGCCGGGGATTGAACCTGGGACCTTCTGCTTCCCAAGCAGATGCTCTACCACTGAGCCACCGTCCCTCCCCTTGGGTGGCTAAACAATCTCTCTCTGCTTTGGGGGAACTCCCTTTCCCAGAACATTGCCAATGCTTTTACAGCAGTATAGAAATTTCTACAGGCAGTTTTCATAGGCTGCTTTCACAAAAGTGAGACAATTCACTTTCAATGCACTTTAGTGGTCATTTGCAACTGGATTGTCCAGTGTGAAAAGGACCCGGTAAAATATGATACTGAAGGTGTACTGTAAAATGGCTTCAGATGATTCTGAAGCAGAATCCCTGAGGACTACATTTCAAAGGGTGCACTGAGGAATAAGGAAAGGTGGAAGGCTTTGGTTGCCATTTTTCTTCTCTTTTTAATTTTTCTTTGAATGGTCCCAACCTATGGCCTTATATTTATAAACTCTTCGTAAATTATGGAAACATTAGCATTCAAATATGTTTTCAGAGTTTTAGGCTTCCCGTCCCAGTCTCTCCCCCCTGCCCCCCTCGATCTCATGTCAATTCCCAGGGATTTCTCTTTTTTTTAGCAGGAATGCACAAGAATTCAGTTACAGCTAGCTTGGCGTCCAGGGCTGTGGCCTAATATGCAAATGAGTTCCTGCTGTGTTTTTTCTACCAAAAAAAAAGCTCCGTCAATTTCATTCTGCACTGACAATCCCCCCCTTTAGTTTGTCTGCATGCAGCGCTGAAATCCTTTTTTGTTGTTTGTTTGCACTGGGGATGCTACCATTTGCTTCTTCATTGATCCCCCTTTCAAGTCAATACCAGCAGGGAACTAAACCTTGCTCGTTCCCTTTAAATTCCCCCCCATCATTTAAAATGATGTAAATCATTTAAAAGAAAACCCAATGGACATGCATGGTAAAAGCAGGGTTGCCAATCCCCAGGTGAGGGCAGGAAATCCCCTGGATTGGAGGCTGTCCCCCGCTTCAGGGTCATCAAAAAATGGGAGGAGGGATATGTCTTCAGGGAACTCTTATTATGCCCTATGGAGACTTATTTCCATAGGAAATAATGGAGAAGTGATCTGTGGGTATCTGGGGCTCTGTAGGGGGGCTGTTTTTTTAAGGTAAAGGCACCACATTTCCAGCATAGCATCCAGTGCCACTCCCCAAAATGCCCCCCAAGTTTCAAAAAGATTGGACCAGGGGGTCCAATTCTATCAGTCCCAAAAGAAGGTGCTCCTATCCTTCATTATTTCCTATGGAAGGAAGGCATTTAAAAGGTGTGCAGATTCTTTTATATGTGGTGGCCAGAACTCCCTTTGGAGTGCTATTATGCTTATCACTACCACCCCCAATGTCTCCTAGCTCCACCCCCAAAGTCTCCTGGCTTCACCCCCAAAGTCCCCAGATATTTCTTGAATTGAACTTGCCAACCCTAGGTGAAAGTGATGGGAGACACCCATGCATAATAGGCCTATGAGCCCACATATGGGAAAGCTAATTCTGCACATGAAGTAACAGTAACTTAAGATGTGCTTTATTCCATTGATACTTATTTAAACAATTTATATCCCACCCCATAGGTTGAAAGCTGTGAGAGCAACGCAAAGCATAATGCGTGCTTGTACATGCCTGTATATGTATACATGCCCACATGCATAGGCACCAGAGTGCTTCAAGGAATTAAAAAAAAACCCCTGGATCTAATGACTCCCTTTAAGTCTTTGCACTTCCTTGTCACAGGAACAATTTATTTATTGAAGGAAAACTTAAATGGAAGTCATTGGGTCTTCGGACCCTGCACTGGCTTCCAGTGATATACCGAGTCCGGTACAAGGTGCTGGTTATTACCTTTAAAGCCCTATATGGCCTGGGACCTGCCTACCTGAAGGACCGTCTCTCCCCACATGTTCCCCAGAGAGTACTGAGGTCGGGAACACAAAATCTCCTCACTATCCCTGGGCCAAAAGAAGCCCGCTTGAAATCCACCAGAGAAAGGGCTTTCTCCATTATGGCCCCTACATGGTGGAATCAGCTGCCGGAGGAGGTGAGGGCCCTGCGGGACCTTGTCCAGTTCCGCAGGGCCTGTAAGACGACCCTCTTCTGGCTAGCCTACACCTAGCTAAGATGAGAACTCAATGTAGCTTGCCAGACTTCTGTTTTATATGTATTTGGAACGTTTACTGGTTTTTAAGGTTTTAACTGTTTTAAATGTTTAATGGTTTATATATTTAAATATTGTTTAATTTTTATGTTGATCAATTGCTGGAAGCTGCCCTGAGCTACTTGTGGGAAGGGCGGGATACAAGTCATAGATAAATAAATAAAAAAATAAAATAAAGGATGAGCAATTTCAACTGATTTCTTCCTCTGACCATAGATCTCTATTTTACCTCTCATGTTGAGAGTTCCTTGTCCCCCCAGGAGCAAAATTTGGGGGAGTTCAGAGGAAGGGGAAGTTCTTTTTTGCTGGTGAAAGTGTCTTTCTTCAGAGGAAATTGATACTTGCATCTAATTTATCAGAAGCAATTATTGAATCCAACCCATTGTGTACATAAGGCTGAAGTAAAAATTCCTTTTTCATTCTCAAATTCCTTTCAAGACGTGGAAAACTACTATAAAGTGAGTTTTGTTCTGGTTTTGAAACCCCTACATGCAGGAGGGGGCGGGGTTGTAGCAGGCCACACACCCCTGATGTAGCCAATCCTCCAAGAGATTACAGGGCTCTTAGTACAGGGCCTACTGTAAACTTCAGGAGGATTGGCTACATCAGAAAGGTGCAGCTTAATATGCAAAGGAGTTCCTGCTACCAAAAAAAAGCACTGCCTACATGTATTTTGGATCCTTCATTGTCCTCTTGTTTCCATTCAGTGTTGCTTCAATTCTAATGATTACATCATTAAAATACCCACAGTACTTTGGGGCAGGAAGCTATGAAGGAACCTCTAATAGTATGCATACAGAAATCCATTGTGGAATGACATCATCAAGCTGTGCAAGCGAACAGAAACAAATGTATTCATATGGAAGGGAAAAGACCAATTTTCCTAATGATGTCAAGGCACATTAACTTCCAATAAGAAATACAAAATACAATTTTGTAAAACTGAAAGGCAACTAACAGGCCGAAAGTTAATCCTGCTTGTGATGAATATGGTCACCAGTGCTTAATAGAAACAAATTATTCCAGCTTTTGTTACAAGTAGAATTTAAATGAAAAACCCATGTGTCTTTCTAATCCTTCTCTCACTCATGTCTGTGATCAAGACCAAAACTGCTAGAACCAATGCTGTTTATAGAACTGGAAAACAGACCATCATCTTAGTCACAGGTCACTAAGCTTTTCTTCAACGAGAGATACTTGTGAATAATAAAAAAAAAAAATCCTAAACTACATTCCTTTCCACCTGCCCCTGGCATGTTATATGTTATCACAAGTTTTGTTCTGCCCTAGAAACAGAACATGGACTATAGGGAAAGGACCAGAAATGAAGCTAAGCAACAAAGAGAAAAAAATCCTATGAAATCATATCTATCTTTTTTTGCATATCTTTCTGCTCTCTTTCCTGGGTCTTCTGCAGGATTCATGAGCTATTCTGCAGCAGCCTACAAGCCACTGGTAGCTCACAAGCTACCTGTTAAAGACTCCCTGATCTAAGCTTTTTTTTTTACTATTGCCAGCAATAGAAGACCTCCATGCAGTCATTAAATCACAAAAGAGAATGAGAGTTACTACCAATGGATGTATTGATTTCAGATGCGATATATTTGTCCTTCTCAGAATTGAACCAAATGAGAACTATAAAGCTTCATGTACGACATTACCCACATAGACTATATTTCAATGCTTTTAAAAAGTGTTTTAGTAACATCTTAAAGATGCTATGTTAAGGTTCATCTCTTAGTCATTTGACATTACGTTTATATGAAGATAGTTACATTTGGGAGGAAATTGTATATTCAAAAGAGAAGTGTTTAAAACAACATCCAATATATCTGCTTAGAAACTGGATTTTATTTTGTTTTTTACCCATCTGAGTAGTGGATAATGCTAAATTTAATATAAGTAATTTACATAGATCCATAATTGGTGCAGTCATTAATTTTACATTTTCGTGGATATTATAATGGTAGTGGTAGTGGTGGAAAGTGCCATCAAATCTCAGCTACCTTAAAGTGACCCCATAGGGTTTTCAAAGACATTCAGAAGTGGTTTGCCATTGCCTCCCTCCATGTAGCATCACTACTATTCTTTGGTGGTCTCCCATCCAAATACTAATCACCGTCATCCCTGCTTAGTTTCTGCGACTGGACTAGCCTGGGCTATGCAAGTCAAGACAAGTATTATAACACTAACAGAAAAATGATACAGCACTGTTTTCATCTTTTTAGGCTCAATAGCAGTCTACTTGGCATCTGTAACTTCTAAGTGATAAATGCAGCTTCAGGCTTTCATTTGTATATGTGTGCGTGAAGTGCCATCAAGTCACACCAAATTATGGAAATCCAAGCAAGGGGCTTTCAAGGCAAGTGAGAAGCAGAGTTAGCTTGCCACTGCCATCCTCTACAGTCTTCCCTGGTGGTCTCATAACCAACTATAGGTCCTGTTTAGCTTCTGAAATCCGATGAGATTGGGTTATACCATTCTACCTTCCCTCTGCTTTTCTGTTGTAGTATCTTCATAATCCTTGCTTCTAGGAACTTAAAGGGTAAACCTTCCTGTTAAAGATTGTAAGAGATATTTCATTAATAAAAAGTGCTTTCCCCACCCCCCCTAAACCTACTTTAAGGTATTCTTGTGTATGTATACTTTTTGAAAGCCACAAATGTTATAACTCCAAGGTCTAGAGGATCAACTGTTAGCAAGCTTGGATCTAAGTCCTTGGGCTACAGGGTACACTACAGATTTGAACTGATTTAAGTGGCCCTAAGTTGCTTAGAAAGTTATCTAACACTCCATTTTCAAAATGTCATTTTAGGTACCAATAAAAATAAAAAGATTAGATTGTGTCATAACATGTCTCATCCACATTAGCAGATTTGTTCAATTTTCGGAGAACGACCATTATAGACTCTACCATTTTGTTCTTCAAAAGAGCTTTCTTCTCACAGTGGTAGAAACTTTGGTTGATCACCTCATGATATAAGAGATTGCTTTTTAAAAGACATACTCTATTTTCACATGGGGATTTTCCTCTACATTGAATGCTGGAAATTTCTGATTTTAAGTGGAAGCTTCCACATTCTGACCATGACTCATGGGCGTCCCAAGACTTTTGTCTTTAAATCAGGAAAATGTCCTTTGATCCAATTCTAGGGAGGAACTGTGGGTGGCTACAGGCAGAATGTCTATGTGGACAATGCAACCATAGCCAGTATGGGATGTGGGCAGAGCTCACTAGGATTGCCAGGTCCAACTCAAGAAATATCTGGGGACTTTGGGGGTGGAGCCAGGAGCAAGGGTATGTGTGACAAACATGATTGAACTCCAAAGGAAGTTCTGGCGATGACAATTAAAGGAACCACATGCCTTTTAGATGCCTTCTCTCCATTTGGAATAATGAAGAATAGGGGCATCTTCTTTTGGGGCTCATAGAATTGGACTCCCCTGGTTCAATCTTTTTGAAACTTGGGGGGGAGGGGGGGAAGTGTTTTTTAAATATATTTTAAAATAAATTTTATTTACTAAATTGTTTAAAAATACTATTTGCAGATAACAAGGATGGTGAAAAATCAACTAGTGTGCAAGGGCTCACTTAAAGGCATACACTTGCATACACACATATATGCAGGGCTTTTTTTCTGTAGCAGGAACTCCTTTGCATATTAAGCCACACCCTCCTGATGTAGCCAATTCTCCAAGAGGTTACAGGGCTCTTCTTACAGGGCCTACTGTAAGCTCTTGGAGGACTGACTACATCAGGGGTGTGTGGCCTAATATGAAAAGGAGTTCCTGCTACAAGAAAGCCCTGCATATATACATCACAGTCTTGAACACCTTTTGGTGCTGCCATAAACCAGCTGTGACTTGATGGTACTTTCCACTAACATCTTTGGTTTTCTTCAATATTGTGTTTTGGAAGATATTTAGCTGCTCAGAGAATACTGTCAGCCCCAAAAGTCTTCTGTGAAAAGGGATAGAGTAGTGGTCAATTAGGCTGGAAATAAAATTTTACACAAAACTTCCAGAAGAAGGGATGGCATAAGGCAGACTATGGAATGGAACGCAAGGAATTTAAAAGCCAAAAGAGCCCAGACTTCCCCAAATCAGGGCGGTTGCAGCAAAAAGTCAGCATAAATACTGGGATGATATACAGAAGCCTGGGAGAAGTGTAGGTAGAAAAAAGAAGAAGCTGAAGAAAAGGCATGAAGTTGATGGGCAAGGGGTCCAAGATAGCAAAGGTTCTCCTGGCCAGGCCTATGAAAGGACTCCTGGACCTGAGCTGCATGCATTTCTGCTAACTATGGTTTCTTCATTGCAACATGCTGGTGGCTTGACAGTCCTAAGATGTCAAGGGCCATGAGGAGAAAGAGACTGTAGAAGGGAATGTGACATTGATTTAAGCTAATCAACCAATTATTGGACGGCAGACTTCTAGTCCATTATCATACAAAGCTCGGCATACTCTAATTAGCAGCAGATGCTCCACCTACACTGCAGGTTGTTATAGCGTCAATTTACAGGTAAAAGAAGAGCAAAGAAGAAAGTAAAATACGAGAGCTGCTTAAAGAGATTAACTTTCTCATTATTGTACCTCTGCGCATTGTAATTCAAGCAGCTTGTGGCCTCATTTCTGTGACTATGGAAGATTAAATTGGCAGGGTGAGAAATTCCTCTTGTGCACTGCTGTTGTTTTCATGGAATTCATGTCTTCTACTTTTTTCTTATATCTCATCAGTACTTTGCATCTGCACATGGGGTTCTTGATATTGATCGATCTGAGGGCAAAGCTACACATTATGTGGACGTTTATTATGGCCCTTGCAGTAAATGCACAAGGGATGCAAGTAATACATATACATACATACATTTTTCATTGGGCTCACTTTTCTTCAATTCTTCACTGGTGTTTTATTGAGCACATGTTGCGCTGGGTGCAAAGAATGTGCCTGAAAAAGGACGACCTTCAGTAACTCCCAAAGAAGAACCAACAGCACCGTTCATAAACTGAGTCACATGCACAAGCTAGTGGCGGAAAGTACTGTTAGGTCACAGCCAACTTATGGTGACTCTGTAGGGTTTTCAAGGCAAGAGATGTTCAGAGATGGTTTGCCATTGCTTGACTCTATATAGCAACCCTGGACTTCCTTGGTGGTCTCCCATCCAAGTAGTAACCAAGGTGAATCCTGCTTAGCTTCCAAGCTATGATGAGATTGGGCTAGCCTGAGCTCTTGTTCAATGCATTAATAGTATATGAGTAACGGGGAAAACAAGGCTACTGGGTCCTTCTGTGGGATGTCTCTCATTCATGAGACCAGGTCATTGGACTGGGATCTTTATTTAATTGTTTGTATGGCTGCATTTCTCCTGTTCTAGTCAGGACCCAAGGCGCTCACCTGTAGGGTCACCTTTTCTAATATAGCCTGGCAGAAGGTCCGGCCCCTTCCCAGCCAAGCCAGCATCGCTGGCGTTTAGACTGGGGGCCGTCTTTGCCTGCCCGGAAGGAGGGAGCGGCAGGATTGACAGCCCTGGTGCATCTGGGTGCTTCAGCTGGGCGTGGCATCGGGGCTATATAAGCCCCGACCTTGTCCAGAGGTGCGCAGTTTCTTTCGGGCTCTCTGCCCGCCCTCCCCTTGGGCAGTACAGGTGTTTACCGGTCGCCTTATTAGGGGCCAGGTAGGAATTTTTTCAGCTTCACTGAATTGGCCCATGGTGGAGTTGTTTTTTGTCTACCTTGTACTGCCTCGTAGCGTTAGGGTTTGTTAGTATGAGTTGTTGTTTGGTCGCAGGCTGGAGGATGGATTGGCCACAGTGTTTACAGGGGAGCACCTATGGCTTAGCACCAGGTGTGCGGGTGGTCGGTATGATCCGCAGATGGGCTACACGGCTCAGTGCGGGGAATGCCAATCACGGAAAAGCCTCACCTGGGCAGATCTTTCCATGGGGGATTGATGCTAGCCCAGGTGGAGAATGGCTTGGGCCTGGCCACTCAGCAACAGCCCAAAATACGGTGGGTTTGTGCTGGGGGCAGGGTGGCTCGCCCTCTAGGACAAGGCGGGGTCAGGGGGTGACCCCAGGACTTGTCCTTCTAGGCCTTATCCCTGCCAGTTATGGGTTTCAACAAGTTTATTTCAATAAAGCGGCCCGGTTTTATACCCAACATACTGTGTCTGCCTCTTCATTCCGACTGGGTGGGCAAATGCCATTCAGAGGATCAGGTGTTCTTTGTGCCATCATATAGATAGGTAAAATCTGCAGCTGCTTAGGCCAGAGCCATTTAGGTGGTGGACCTTGTATTATGCAGTGGCTTATCAAAGTTGGTTAAGAAGACCCCCATGTAATTGACTTTCTAAAAGATTTATTTATTTATTTATTTTTATCTGGGATTTATATCCTGCCCTTCCCACCGAGTGGCTCAGGGCGGCTTACAACATATGTAAAACTAACATAAAAATAAATTACACTTTAAAATTAACATTTCATATTAAATAATTAAAATCCAACATTTGTTATAAATATACATATCGTTAAAAATCAGACAGTGGACGTGAAGCTACACTCTATTCAAATTCAAATACTGATTCGGTATACCGTCTTCAGCATTCCGGTGTTCCATATTCAATATTCAGTAATCAGTATACAGGGATACAGGGCCGGTTAGTTGTGGGCCAGCCGGAAGAGGGTTGTCTTACAGGCCCTGCGGAATTGAGTAAGATCCCGCAGGGCCCTTACCTCCTCCGGCAGCTGGTTCCACCAAAATGGAGCCATTACAGAGAAGGCCCGGTCCCTTGTGGTCTTCAAGCGGGCTTCCTTTGGCCCGGGGACAACCAAAAGATTTTGAGATCCCGATCGCAGTGCTCTCTGGGGAACAAGATGTGAGAGATTGAGTTGTTCAAGAAAGCCTCATAAAGTTTTGAGTTTCAAATACCTGTTTTAGTACTGAGCACAGATTAAGGTTAGTGTTTTAGACTCTAGGTTGATTGAGTTGATGGATACATTGTATTATTTTAGGTGTGAATGGTTTGCAATTATGTGTTTGTAGGCTCAGAGGGTGTTCAGGTGAGGAATGATACAATGACTAGGGATGGGCATGAACTGGGAAAATGATAGCTCTTGTTGGTTCATGGCCCATTTGATTGCTCGAACCAAACAAACCATTAACCAATACAAACCACTATTTTCATGAACTGTTATGTGGTTGGTTGGTTCAACACGACTGGACTCCATTCTCCAGCCAGCCTGCAGCAGCCACATGGCTGAGGGAATTAGGGGAGGCCTTTAAATGCCACCCCCTCCCTTCTATAGTCCACAATCTCTCCACTGTACTCTTTGGGCCTATAGGATACAATGGAGAGACTGTGCTACTCCAGAGATATCTGCTGCTCCAGAGATTGTGCCACTCCAGAGATCTCTAGACTCATGCTGCAGCTGTGGCACAATCTCTCCATTATACCCTATAGGCCTTGTGGTAAATGTATCTGCCAAAGCTCAGTTTTTCTTAGGGTTATTGCTATTATCAGATCTACAGGACAATCCTGTTTTCAAGAATAGTTTGGGTTTCCTTTCACAATTACTCAAGGAGTAATTGGCCTGATCAGAATTACTAGCCATGCTTAAAGACTGTATATGAGCAGCTCAGTTCTTGTCAGCTTTGTAATGCAAGTATGTAAAGAGCCAAAAGCAGCAGACTGCACTGTCTCTTATCTGTCTTTCTAGGCAACAGGCCGCACTGTTTCTTCTCCACCATCCTATCTCTTACCCATCCTCTAACATTATTTACAGTCATCCTGCACTGAGAGTGCCAATTGGGTACACCCTGGTTGGCCTTGTTTTGAAAAGAAGCAGTTCTGCACTAGTGGTTATTATTTGCAAATATGAGAAAGGCTGGGCACAAAATTAAAATATGTGGCCCTTTTGCTTTAATAGCAGTTAAATCATCTCCCCAGGTGTATTTTAAGATTATAACCAGGACAGCATATGCTGCATAATTACCCAAGCTAAGAAATGTATGTAAGTAATCTCTCATAGGGGCTTTTCACAGTTACCAATGGAAACCGGAAGGGAATCGGTATTGTGCTACCCTGGAGTAATCTGGGACAGGGATGGGAGTTTCAGACACATGATTTTCTTTCCGGTGGGGTTCTGTGCCTGAAGCAAGCCATTTCACATTGTTCTGATTTTTATGTCACTTCTGGGAGCACCAGCCATTTTCCTGCCCTTTTTTTGCCTGCCAGTGCGCGATCTCTGTTTGTTTGTTTTTTTTAATGTCAGGCTAAGAGTGCTATAGCACTATGACAGTGTATCAAAACAGAAAATCAAGCATCTCAATGCAGCCCAGGCATCCCAATGTTGTTGCTGTTGCACTATATTGATATGTTGAACTAAAAGCCGGAGATCATGCACTGGCTGGCAAAAAATGGTGCAAAAATGGCCAGTGCTCCTAGAATCACTACAGAGGATTTCACACAGCATCCCATAGCGATTTCAACCCTGGAGGAGGGGTTGAAAACTGGTCTTAGTAAACAACAACTCAGGCACACCTCACTACCGGGACAGCTGCAGGACTGTGTGAAAAGGTAACAGTATTCTGGTAGCAGCCAGTTACTGAATTGGATCTGTCTGAAATGACAGCAGAAACCCATTAATGTTTAATAACTGACCAGCTGCCATACCAGAATACTTAGACTGTGTGAAAAAGCTCATAGTGGCAGCCCTACACACAGGGGCTCAAAGGAAGGGAAACAAAATTAGGGGGGGGAACAGCAGTGCTGTTTGGGCTTGCACCCTGCATCCTGAGCCACATAGCAGCAGGAGTGCAGGTGGGCAGAAAGCTACCTTTGAAACCCCAGCCAACTCTCTGCTGGTCTAGAAAATTGTAGGGAGACAGATTGCATGTACCCTGATCACCCATTGCTCTAACCCACCCACCACCCACCCCCACACACTGCCTGGTGCACAGCCGAACACACCAATACAAAGGCACTGAAAGCCCTGATCCATGCTACTAGAGGACCCCAGTTGATGCCAGGGCCCTGACTCTGCAGATTGACATGCTGGGCTGCCTCTGTTCCTCACTGAACAGCAGCTCTGCCTTCCTGCTCCCTGCAACCTAGATGCACTGATCATGGCTGCACTTCTGGGTTTTGACATAGTTTTGTTTTTGTTTTTTTTTAAGTTAGTTTCAGCAGTGCTGAACTCTACAGCAGGCAAAGCAGGCACAGATAAAACAGCAAGGTTTGGCCAATGAAGCCCTCAGGTGTTGCCCAGCCTTTGTGATCCCTCCAGTCATTGGCCACATGGCTGAGGTTCATTCCTTGTCCGATCCACTATTCGGTTGCCTGAAAGAGCCTTGAAACAATTGGGGCAAAGCCTCAGTGGCAGCACCAATTCTTGTAGGAGCAGGGTGGGTGGCCATGGCTCATCTCCAAGCCCAGCCATCCTTGTGCTATTGCAGACCCTGCCTCTACACAGGTCCTGCAGTCAGACCACTGGGGACCCCATGGTTCTCCACTACTCTCTGCCTACCCCAGCCCCAGAGCCCACAAAGATGGCTCAAGGGTAAGTCCCAGCTGCAGCTTGTTGGAGAAAGACAATATATAATCTGGTGTACTGTTTAAGTATGCAGACTCTTATCTGAGTTCTCTCATCCCCACCCACCTCACAGGGCGACTGTTGTGAGGGAGGATGGTAAAGGAGATTGTGACTGCTCTGAGATTCAGAGGATAGGGCGGGATATAAATCCAATAAATCCAATATCTTTAAATTAAATTAACTGAACAACTCTTTAGTTGTAGTTCTCTGGTGTTTACACTTGTAAGCTTGTTTCTCTGTACATAGGGTACTCTAGAGTGGAAGGGTTCAGAAGCAACCCCTTCAAAAAAACATTTGAGTGAAGTTTTGTCAAAGAGAAATAATATCTCCCATTTCATAATCTTCAGACACAAACACAGAGTAATGCTATCTGTGTATAAGCAGTCTATTCTTTTTCCAGGCATGATTAGTAATAACTTTAATTCAACACAGCAACCAGAAATGGTTTTTTATGGCTCTGTATTTTATGGATCATGAATTTAACTGAACTAAATAGTCAAAGGACATGACCAAAATACGGCTTCAGTGGGCTGTTGACCACATTTCAGTCTGCATTTTTATCAGCAGTATTTTTTGTTCCTTTTGGCCTAGTCAGCTTTATACAAAACTAGGAATCTGTCCCCCAAGACCCGTGTATTGCTGTGGAACAATGAAACAATCAACTGCTCTATTTACCACTGGGCAACCTCCCCCCCCCCCTTTGCTGACTTTTAAAGCCTATTTCAACAAAACAGACAGCAAGGGTATCATTCATTGGTAGGATTCTCGACCATCTGTCTGCAAAGTCACTCTCCTGCTGTGCAAGGAAGGCAACAGTTGTTGTTTTTTTTTAAATGCTGCTCTTTTTACCCCATGGAAGGACTATTAAAATATTTTATGATTGCATATTAGAAGTGGGGGTGTCCACAAAATGCTGTGGCAATTGGGTGGTGGGCAAATAATTGACCTCACTGGGGAGAAGTTTCAGGAATGCTCTCAATTTAGCTGTGTTGTCTTCCCTTCCCTTTGACTTTCATGCCATAGATGTGCAAACAAAATAAGGTCATCAACAACAGTAGCATGTGTTTGACTCTTAGCATTCCCTCCCCAGCAGCTTTTTAATCAATTAAAGGGGTGTCAAACATATGGCTTGTGGATTGGAACCGGCCCCTGCAGGGCTCCCATCTGACCTGTGAGCAACTGGCTCTCATTTGCTTCCTGCTTCAGTGGGAAAATGGCCAAAGAAAACCAAGCCTCTCTTCTCTTGATTGGCTGAGTGCTCCTCTCCCTCCTTTGGGCAAGGAATGAGGGGGAAGGAAAGAGCCAGAGGGAGAGAAAGAGAGAGACAGAGTCCCTTGGAAGTTTTAAGACCAATGAAGTTTTATTCTGGGTATAAGCTTTTGTGTGCAAGCACACTTTCTTCAGAGAGAGAGACAGAGAGAGATCCCCCTTTCTAGTTCTAACAGATGGAGGGGGGAAAAACCTAACAGCACAGCTTGTAATTAGTGGAAGGCAGCAAGAATCCAGCAGCACCTTAACAACTAACAAAATTTATGGCAGGGCATGAGCTTTTCGTGAATCACTGTTCCCTTCTTTAGATACAGCGAGAATGGGAGTGTCCTTATATATTGGCAAGTGAAGTGATTTCAGATGCCAAATGACAATGGGAGGCATTGGTAACAAGAGAAGAAACCTAGGCTTCAATTCACTCCAGGAGGATGCATTGTCTTGAGCATCACTATCAGTTGCAATTCAGCAGTTCTTCTTTCTAATCTCCCTTTGAAATCCCATTGTTAAGAGAACTGCTGCTCTTAGAACAGCAACTGAATGTCCTGGAAGATTAAAATGTCCCCCTACTGGTTTTTGAACGTTGTGGTTTCTAATAGCAGTAGAAAGCGTAAGAGTCCGGTACCGCTTTATAGACTAACAAAATTTGTGGTAGGGATTGAGTTTTTGTGAGTTACTGCTTCCTTCTTTAGACTTATTTCCATTTATTCATTGCATCCTCCTTAACTGAATCCTCCTGGACAAAATTAAGATCTTGCTTTCCTGTTTCATTACCAGTGCTGATATCTCCACTCCTGCTACCCCTCTGTATATCACATCTAATCCAATCAAGCCTGCTATTGCCATTTAGTGTCTGAAATAATCTTTATAAAATTTATTGCTCCAGTACTTCATGTTACATTTTATGACACACATGGCCTGACCTGACAAAGTGACATTTACATCAGATATGACCCTTGAAACAAATGAGTTAGACACCTCTGTAATGTAGGACCAAAGCAATCACCTCTTACATATTGGTTTTAATTAAAATTGTAATGTATTAGATTTTTATCCTACCCTTCTTACATGGTCATGTTTCCTTCTTTTTTATCCTCACAACAATTCTGGGAAGTGATAGAGAAACTAACTCAAAATCCCACAGTGAGATTCAACTGGATTTAATTCTAGACCTCCCAAGATTGTAGCACAGTACTCTGGCTGCTATATCCCTCTGGCTAATTACTAATAGAATTATCCATTCCACATTAGAAAAGTGGACTAATCCTTCCAGCTGGCATAGTTCTATGGAAGAACAGAGCAGTATGTGCTGGGGAGATGGACACAAGACATTACTGTGCTTCAGTGCTTAATTCTTATGGCCCTTTCTTACTTACTTAGGGAAATGCTGATCACCACTTTGAGGTCAGGAAGCAATTTTTCTCTAGACAAGTTTGGCCAGGGATCCTGGAGGGTTTTTTTGGCATGGAACAGGGGTCACTGGGTGCGTGTGGGGGGAGGTAGGTATTTGTGAATTTCCTTCATTGTACAGGGGATTGGACTATATCAAGGGTGGCCAACGGTAGCTCTCCAGATGTTTTTTTTGCCTACAACTCCCATCAGCCCCAGCCATTGGCCATGCTGGCTGGGGCTGATGGGAGTTGTAGGCAAAAACATTTTTACCTCCCCCCTCCACCACAACAGACACCCCTTCACTGCTAACATCATCGAGTCATGTGAGGGGCACCCAATTCCACACACCCAAAGGGCCAGCGCCCTAGGCAATCACCTTCAGTTTGACAGAACTTTCCATCACCACTGTGGATTATATATAATCTCTGTGCTCCCCCCCTTCTAAATAAACTTAGATCTTGTTCAGTTTTTAAAATGTAAATCATCTTATTCCCTAACAGTTTGTGTCACCTCTCAGTTACCCATTCAGCCTTACACTATATGCTATATACCCATATAGTGTGTGTGTATATATATACCCAGTTTCTATATAAAGAAGGCAAAATAAAAGTGACACAAAATACTTTGGGGTAGTGCCGAGCTGCAAGAAACTATCACGCTTGCCAAGGTAGGTCACATCTTAATATTGTTATTCCTGTTATACGGATTCCAAAACAAGGAACGGTGAATTGTATACAAACATTCAACAGTTCTATGATGGAAATAGAAAGTTCAAAATACAAATATCAATGTTATAATAATCAAATCTGCATGAAAAATGCTTTCTTAAAATACAATCTTGTCAAATGCTATTGTCTCTTTACACTATATCATCCACAACTAAACATATTTTAACGAATGCAAGTCTTCATTTAAGATATCTAATTAGGTTTCAATTACCAATATAACTATTATTGTAATACACATTACAGGAGATAGAAGATAAAAGTTCACACCAAAGAGTCCTAAGATTCTTCAGCATCTAGCCAAGCATATAACTTCACGTAGTATTTTCTTGCTTCTTCTTTAGATTTCCCAGCCAACAACTGAGATAAATAGTCCGTCTCAGCCGTTTCCAATATCTCCCCTATCAAGTTTGATCTTGTGGGAATTTCCTGGAGTTTCCATCTCTGTGCCAGAAGAATTCTAGCTGCTGTAATAACATATGCCAGCAAATGTCTCATCTCTTTCAAATAATCATTAGGATATACGTTCAATAAAAATAGTTCTGGTTTAAATTGAATCTGTATCTCCAGAATTTTCTGCAATAGTTCATGAACCATCTTCCAATAATCTTTCACCACCTCACAGGTTCACCATATATGATAAAAAGACCCAACATGTTTAGTACATTTCCAAAATTTGTTAAGACATATTAGAGTACATTTTACAAAGTTTCTGTGGGGTTACATACCATCTATAGAACATCTTGTACAGATTTTCTTTAAAGGCTACTGACTTGTTTAGTTTAATATTAAATTTCCATAACATCTCCCATTCTTCTAACATAATATTACAACCCACATTTTTAGCCCATTGTACCATGCAGTTTTTTACAATCTCATTTTGCATCTTCATCTGTAGTAAGTATGAGTATAATTTGGAAATTAATTTTTCTTGAGGGCCCAAATTTTTTTTATCAAATGGATATTGTTCCATATTAAAATCTGTTGTCTTATCTTTAGCATATCTGGATTCTACTTGTGTTCTCAACCACAAACTCATTTTAATGTCCATATCTTCTAATTCCTCCTTGGTTTTCAGTTGGTTATCATCTTTCAGCAGTTCTTCATATCTGTAACTTTGATTAAGTTTCATAAGGTTTGGAGGTGTAAATGCTTCCACTGGTGACACCCATCTTGGAATTTTCTGGTAAATTCTTAGTTTTAACCATGACCACGTATGATATAAAGATTTCCAAAACCAATGATTCTTGAAGTAAGAATGCCCTTCTGATCTCTGGTACCATAAATACGCATGCCAGGATAGGCTGAGATCATGGCCCTCTAACAACTACTGTCTCCTATCATTCAATAGCACCCAGTCTCTCACCCAGGACACCACTGAAGCTCTGTAATACAATTGCCAATCCAGAAGGCCCAAACCTACTCTCAATTTGAAATCTCGTAGTGTCTTTAGCTTAATTCTTGGTTTTTTCTTCCGCCAGATAAAATCAGAGACCATCTTGTTCAGTTCCTGAAAGCACACATTGATTAAAAGCACTGGAATACTCTGAAATAGAAATAGCAGTCTTGGCAAGATGTTCATTTTTACAGAAGCTATTCTTCCCATTAAGGATAAATTCAAATCTTGCCACTTCCCCAAGACTTTTTTAATCTCTTTGAGCAGTTTATCATAATTGTCCATCTTTAAACTACTACATCTGTTTGTAATATATACACCCAAATATTTAACTCTTTTCTCATAAGAAAATCCTGATTTTTGTTTCAGGAGTTGAATTTGTTCTGTCGTCATATTCTTTGTCAGGAATTTTGTTTTATGATAGTTTATCTTTAGTCCAGCCCAATGGCCAAACTGGTTAATCTTATTTATCAAACAGTCAATTGAGTCTGTTGGTTGCTCTAATATAAAAACCAAGTTGTCCGCAAAGGCTCTCAATTTGTATTGCTCCCCCTTGATCAAAGTCCCCTTAATACTTGTATCTTCTCTTATTCAATATCTCTAGACACAAGATGAAAAGAAGCGGTGACAGTGGGCATCCTTGTCTTGTGCCCTTCTGGATAGCAATTGCTTCTGTTAGTTCACCATTCACCATCATCTTTGCTCTTTGCGTGGAGTATATTGTTTGTATTGATCTCAGAAACTTCTCACCGCGTTCCATACCCTTCAATTGTTGCAACATAAATTGCCAGTGCACATTATCAAAGGCCTTCTCTGCATCTAAACAAATTAGTGCCAATTGTTTCTCTGGATGGTTCTTCTAGTATTCCAATATGTTACATACTGTTCTGACATTATCTTTCAGATGTCTTCTAGGAAGAAATTCTGTCTGATCTTGGTGTATTGTAGTCTGAAGGGCCTTCTTAAAATGTTGTGCCAGTATTGAGGCAAAAATTTTGTAATCCACATTTAAAAGAGAAATTGGCCAAAAGTTCTTTATGTCTTTCAAGTCTGCACCCTCTTTTGGAATTAGGGATATTGTAGCTTCTTGCCATGAAGCTGGAATTTGAGCTTCCTCTTGAATCCTTTCAATAAGACATTTAAATGGTAACAGCAAACATTCTTCATAGGCTTTATAGAACTCTGCAGGTAAGCCATCTGGACCCGGTGATTTACGATTCTTTTGAAATGCCGTTGCATCTCCCACTTCCCTGATCCTTATTGACTCATTTAGAATTTTCCATTGCTCCTCTGTAAACTTGCTAAGATTGTTGTGTTTAATATAATCTTCTAAATCTTCCTTTGGAGCTTGTTTATCTTCGTATAATCTTTTGTAAAATTGTTCTACAATTTGACGAATCTCCTGTCTTTGAAATTTCTCCTTATTATTTTCATCTTTCAATACTGGTATTTTATTTTATTTTTTTGCAGTCTCTTTCCTCAGTCTGTAGGCCAAACACCTTCCTGGTTTGTTCACATGCTCGAAGAAGTTCTGTCTAAGAAATCTTAATTTTTTCTCCATTTCCTCTACAAGTAGAAAATTAAGTTGATGTTGTATTTTTTTAACTTTATTTTGAAACACCCATTTTGCAGGATGTGTTTTTAAATTCTTTTCAGCTTCCCCTGCTTGCGACACTAGCTTTTGGAAATTTTCAGTTCTTTCTTTTTTTTTCTTGGCACTGAATCTAATTGCAAGTCCCCTAAAATATGCTTTGGCTGTATCCCAAACCACTTGCATCTTGACATCAAGTGTTATATTCTGTTTGAAAAAGGATTCCATTTCTGCCTTAGTTTCTTGAAGAAAATCTTTGTCTTTTAGAGTTGAAGTATTTAACCTCCAAGTTTTCATTCGGGTTCCCTTGAGTTTTATCATTACAGGATTATGATGATATAACTCTTGGTTGAATTTCCGTCTCAATTAAGTCTTTAACCAGGTTCATGGACAGCCAACACATATCAATTCTTAACCATATTTGGTGACTGGCAGAGTAGTATGTAAAGTCTCTCGAATTTGAATATCTTGTTCTCCATGCATCAGCCAACTCCAATTCTTCTGCAAGTTTCCAAAAGGTTGGTAGTTGAAAACCTTTAGCTTTAGTATGTTTATGTATTTTTTTATCCAATTGTCTGTCACAGACTGCATTAAAGTCTCCTACTAAACAGTATCCTGCATAGTCCAAATTTACTAACCTAAGCTGTAATTCTTTAAAAAATCTTTCTTGATGTTCATTCGGAGCATAAATATTTGCCAATAATTTTTTTTTTGCTAACCAGCATTACTTCCACTAATAAGATTCTTCCATCTTCTGAGGCATACTGTAGCTGTGGATTAAATTTATCCTTAATATACATTGCCAGACCCCTTTTCTTTTTATTTGTATCTGCTGCTAGAAACAAATTGCCAAGTTTCTTGTTTATCAAGAGATGTTGATCTTTTGCCAAAATATGAGTTTCTTGTAAACAAATTATATCCATCTCCATAAGTATTTGAAGGTCTTCCTCCTTTTTATAGGAGAGTTGTCCATTAACATTAATAGAAACTAATGATGCCATTATGGATTTTTCTTATCACTATCTTTTTTAACTTTTTGGCCTGCAATCTTGTTGAGTATTTTCCTGCACCACAAGTCCTCTTCATCTGAGATTTCCTCTTCTTCCTCTTCATCATCCTTCTTCTTCCTCCCCTCTTTTCTTTCAATTTTTTCCAGAAAATATTTGGCTTTGAAAGTAGAATTTATCCTGTATCTGTTCTCTTCATACATAAAAAGTAGGCCTTCCGGCATTAGCCACAAATAAGGTATTTCTCTTTCTCTCAGAAAGTTTGTCAAAGTTTGGTATTCTCTTCTCTTTTGTCTGATTGGCCATGGTACCTCCCTCAAAATTGTCACCATATTTCCTGTTATCGTCACTGGTTTATCCCTCGTTTGCTTCAAAATATTATCTCTGGTCATCTTCCTTGTGGTCTTCAAATGGATTTTGTTAGGTAGTTTATTCCGTCTCATGAAACTTGATGGTACCCGCTTAACTTGATCAAACTCCTCCTCCATCTTATCAGGTGTCACCTGTAAAATTTCTGACAGAGCTTTGCTTAATATTTTCTGTAGATCTGCAGATTTTTCTACTGGTATGTTTTGGAATCGCAGCATATAGGCTGCTCTATCCATTTCTAGCTGAAGAAATCTAGTATACAGTTTCTGCTCTTTTTCCAGTTGCTCTACCTTTTGCATGTTCTCTGTCACCTGTGCATCTAGGATCTTTAAAGCTTTATTGGTCTCTGCTGTTTGCTTTCTATTCTCTTGGAGTTCTTGTTTGATTTCTGCCATCTGCTCTCCTATATTGTCTGCCTTGCCAGTCAGTTGAGCTATGGCAGTTAAAAGAGTGTTTTGCATTTCTTTCACGTCCCCCTGCATGGCTGCAGGTATGAACTTCCTAGTCCCAGACAAAGAACTGGTGAAGGAATAGGTGGTATACCTTCTCATTTTCTTTTTTTCTTTGAGTCTCTTTAAAGCCAATAGCAGCTTTATTGTCCATCCTTATTAGTATATTTGCACTTACACTCACAAACTTTGAATGTTTCCTCTTGACAGACCTGTTTTGGAACACAATGTTCCTATTTGTATCAGCTAACCCAGTATCTAACAAATAGTATCAATATTATGAAAAGACAGTGGATTGTTTAAGAACAAAACCTTCTTGCTTTTGTCAACAATTTAACCAGTCCCAAACAGCGATAAACCCTATAGTAAATAGAGCCTTTTTCTCACACCACCTTTAGTATTACCAAGCCTAAACAATTAAGCTCACAGAAACAGTTCACTATAATACGTTCTCAAGGATAGATAGTTCAATCCACTTTAGGACTCGCCAAATACATCCAGATGCTCCAAGATAATTATAATCCAGGGCTGGATGCCCAGTTTGTTTAGACTCCACAAGAACAAAATTAAAAATAACCATGGAAGAATAGCAAATGAAAAATCCACATATTCCCAACAAAACCGCAGAGGAGAAAAAAAAATCCACCATGAGAAGAAGAATGAGGAAAGATTAAAAAGAAAAAAACTATTCCAACCATACGTTTATAGATATATCCTCCAGGGAAGGCAAAGGAAAAAAAACAGACAATAAGCCAAACTTCAAAAATTAAAGACATGCAAAAATCACCTTCGATCAGCCAGCTCTTTATAATCCATTAGGAAGTTAAAAGACCAAAGATTTATTCAGAATGCTCCCCTTCAGCACAGCCATAAGGTTCTTATCTTTTTTTCTATCTTTAAGACCAGCAAAGTTTTATTCATAATTATATTACATCCATTAAATGTCAACTCTATATTCATTGGCAACAGTCGTAGCTCAAAGTTCTTGCAGCAACTAGTCTTCTCAGCCACATAACTTGCTACTCACCATCCCATCAACTGTAATTCAACAGTGAAATCTTTCTCCCCTCAAACATTTCAGAACAAGTCAGTTCAATTCAGGAGTCAGTTCTTCTTTAAATTAAGAAATTGGTGTGGATTAGTCCCAACTTCCAGAATATCACTAGAGAGATCGCCAGAGAAGGCACGGACTTTTGGAAGCCTTAAAGGAGAGAAAGAGGGAGCTGGGCATTTCCCCCCCTCCTGTCTCTTCGTGCTTGCCTCTGTCAGCACTCCACTGGCTTTCCACTCTCCAACTCCCCTCCTTTCACTAATCTTAGTTAAAAGTTCAAAATAAAAACAGAAGAAGACTTACACTCCATCCCGTGGGTAGAAGAATTCAAGTTGATCATGCAGAAGTACTTATTTGAAGCAAAGAAAGGTAAAGAGTCCAGCAGTCAACCCCAATGCCATTTAAAAATGGCAATCGAGACAGCAAGGCTCGCAGCAACGTTGGGCTCAGAAGCCAGCCGCTGCTGACAGTCCCAACCCTCCACGTCAAGTCGCCCACTTTTTCAGACCCCACCTGGGTCCCAGACTTGGGTCCCCATGGATGGAAGACCCAAGTGCTGCCCAATTAGATAGCGGCCCTGGACTAGCCGGTCCAAGTTGCTCTCTAGGTTAGGTCACCGAAACCGGAACCCAGACAGAATTCTTTTGCCAAGTGTTCAGCTGCTCAGATCCCTTGGCATGCTCTTAAAGGCATAATCTGTTCTTTGTAGAAGGAGATTGTGTATGCTTTTCTTGGTGTCAGTGGCATTCCAATCCTCTTATGGCCCAAGAAAGGTTTACAAAGGAAACATCACAAGTCTCCGGTGCAAAAATTGACATCCACCCTCCTTTGAAGCTGGCTCCAGAGGCAGCAGAAAAGGAAAAGAACATTGCTCCTTTAACCTTGGAAGCTGGGGGGATAAAGGGAAATGTAAAAACCAGCTGAGCAAAGGTAGTATAAAATTCTTTGCACCTTTTGATGAGCAGATGGTATTTTTGTTGCTTTCATTGGTTGGATGAGGAACTATCTGAAAAATATGTCAAGGGGGGAAAATGTGCTTTTGACATTCATTCTGCTTTGGTGCAGGAATACCCATCCACCAAGAACCACACACAGCCATAGTACCCATTAACATATAATAGGGCACCTATAAACTGTTTATGTGTGGATGCCTATACCTCTTGCTAGTATCTATTATTCTTAATAAGGAAAAATTGCTCCTAATAGACAGCCTTTTTATCCCCTATAATTTCCAACAGCACATTTTTTTAACAAGTACTAAGCAGCGAATGTCCTGGCACTACAATAATACGTTGCTCTCATTTCTGCATTAACTCAAGAGATTCTTTAAGCTGACTTCAACTGCTTTTTGGTGATAATACCCCTGTGGTGCCTAAATGGAAGGCAACTGCTTATATGTGAGTTAAGGGGTGGGGGGAGTGATGAATTTCAGATGAGGAAGAGTGGAGAGTCTGTACTTATAAGCAGCTCTGAACTAGAGGTGCTGGGAAGAAATGTTTTTATGTATTTTCCCCCTACAGCTTCAAAGTCAAAATTCATCAATTCTGTCCTCTAGTGAAATTTAAATGGATGCACCATACCTAGCAATTTGATAAGCGAGGCAGGTCTAAATTTCAAACGCAAAAGCCTCCCTGAAGTAAACATCTGAGGATGGGAAGGGAGGGGGAGTGGAATCGGTGCTCCCACCGCAGCGGTGAACTTTGCTATGTTGCAGTTTACTGATGCTCAAGAACAGTTTGCCTTCAATGAGGGCCAACTGTGGTTGTTGTTCCCTGCTGGAGTTGTTTGCTTGTCGGAGATTTCGCTAGTCATGTATTTACTACTATGTTGCCTGTTTATCAGAGGGATCCTGCTTGCTCCAGTTTGTACACACGGCACATTGTTATTAGGAGAAGTTTGGTCTTCACCTGATTAGCTTTCTGGATCAAGCACTCCCCATCTGTCACAGAAGTTAGTTTTTATACAGGACCATCATGGAGCGTTGTAGACAGTCGGCGACAGCAGGGAATTCTACTACAAAAAGCCACAGGGACCTTCATTCTGCAGAGACAGAGGGAACAAAAATATTCCCTGAACATAAGAAAAGAGCATGTCAAGGAGGGTGCTAGTTTTCTATATGCTAGGGAGGGTTGTTCTCCATAGAATAACTGAGTATGTATAGCCCCCCTTTCTGGATTGGGAAACATGGTTCTGGATCCCTGTTGAGTGGATTTCTTGTAAATTTGTGCAGGGAATCGTAACAGGAAAAGGAAGTACTTCTTCACCCAAAGAGTAATGAACACAAGGAATTCACTGCCACAAGATACAGTGGAGGCTACAAGTATAGAAACTTTAAGGGGGAATTGGATAAATATACGCAGCCGAGGTCTATCAATGGCTATTCACCACAAGGTATAGATGGAACACAATGTCTGGGACAGTAATGCTCTATATTCTTGGTGCTTGGGGGGCATCATTGGGAGGGCTTCTGGAGTTTTGACCTTGGTGATGGATCTCCTGATTCATGGTGTGCAAAAAAATAAAAAAGTAAAATTCAGATTCAGGGTATTTGGGAACAATGATATGCGGGGGGGGGGGGAGGGGCTGAATATCTCCAAATATCAGATTTGGTGCCTGGATCTGATTCGGAAGTTGTTCAGTTATTCTCCAATATACGGAGAGGCACCAAACTTGCAGTGTAGCTGCAGGAGCCACTCTTCCAGAGAAATTCCAAGTTTCAAAAAGATTGGACCTGGGGTTCAATTCTAGGGGCACCCAAAGTGTATGCCACCACTCCACCATTGTTTCCTATGATAAAAAACTTAGCTCCTTCTGCAGCACTGCCCACTTCTGAGGGGGTCTCCAGAGTGTGTTCTTTTGTGAGGGTCCCCTCTGGGTCTCCCTTTATTGTGTCCCCCTGTTCCCAAGATATCACAAAGGGTGGGGGAAGCCCCTGTGCACTGGGGTGCTATTGTTGGGGCTGCTGGCCCTTTAATTCCTGGAGCAATCTCTGTGAGTTGCCAACTTGCTGAGCTGGCTGGCATAGCCCAGCAGCAACACCAGACTTGCAATAGTGCATATGTATGGCTGTAATTGGCTGTTGGGGACCCCTCTTCACTTTCCCTTCCCACCCTGATCCCAGGGAAGCAAAGGAAGAGGCAGGAAAAGTCCAGAAACTTTGGGAAAGGAGGCAAGTGCCTTTAACTTTTAAACCCCCTTTCCCACTGCTATTCAGGAGCCCCAAATACCACCAAATACTTATTCAGGCTGCTGGACTCAATGCCCAAATAACATCAGAGAGTCTGATTCTGCTGTATTCTGCACCAAATGCAGCCAAATCAGCCAGTATTTGGGGTTGTATTTAGTTCAGCTGAAACGAATGCACATCCCTACTCCTGATGCTACCTGGGTTTTGGCCATGGCCTCTCTTATCTCATTATATTCTTATTTTACTTCTGATTTACGTGGTGCTAAATGGAGCCCAGTTCTGTATGCAGTTTTATTTATGTATCTATATCCTGCTTTTCTCCGACCTTGGGAGTACCACCACAAAAAATCACCTGACTTGAGACACCTTCCCTGGTTTCCTACTCCCCAGGCAACCAAAGCTCTTGAATTGTTGTCCTACTAGTCTTTGACCTATACCCTTGATCAGAGATTGAGCCTGGATCTTTCTTCATGCAAGGCATGTGCTTTATGTACCCTTTCCTAAGATATACAAATAGTCCCAGGGAGGTAGTGGCATGAGTCATGCACATGTCAGCTAGCTTTAGAAAGTTTCAATAGTACTATCACTACCAGAATCCATGTAAAGATCAAAATTATAAGCCTCAATGGAACAGAGGATTCTATAAATATTATACAACCTAACAGAATGCTAGAAACAGTCAATTAGTTTTAACGCCTGTACAGAGTCTTTACCAATAACTATGGCTGAAATCTTCTGAGGCAGACACTAAAAAAAAAAAATCACCTTTCAGCCTTTCAAAGACATGGAAATTAGTCATTAACTATCAACTGCCAATGAAAGAAAATGACCTGCGACTTTGAAGTAAGCAATTGAATCCATCCCTACCTAAGAAAATGTGAACTCTTAATTCTTTTCATTATTCTTTACTCTACCAATGGATTAAAAAGAAAGGCACTACTATTTTATCAACAAGTAAAAAGGAAACACATAAAAAGTTTCAGATGAATATCAGATCCCTATTATTGGTGACTGGGGGAGATCTTGTTAAAAAAAGCAGCCCCTCCAGAGCCCCAGATACCCCCCCAATCGATTCTTCATTATACCCTATGAGGACCAGTCTCCATAGGGTATAATGGATTGCCCAGGGAACATTTCTTCCCCCTCCCACTTTTTGCTAACCTCCAAACCAGGGGATCCCCTGGCACCAACTGAGGAGGAGGAGGAGGAGGAGGAGGATGATGATGATGATGATGATGATGATGATGATGATGATGATGATGATGATGATGATGATGATGATGATGATGATGATGATGATGATGATGATAATAATAATAATAATAATAATAATAATAATAATAATAATAATAATAATAATAATAATAATAATAATAATAATAATAATAATAATAATAATAATATTTTATTTATATCCCGCCCTCCCTGCCAAAGCCGGCTCAGGGTGGCTAACAACATCGATCCATACAATAAATTATACAACAGGTTTTAAAATCACATTCACTTAAAAACATTCCAATTAAAATTAACATTCCTAGTGCTACTCTGTTAGGTGTAAATACTATGGCGGAATCACTTAAGGCGAATTATCAGTCGTTCAGTTAGGTAAAGGCCATCCCAAAAAGGAAGGTCTTGCAGGCCTTGCGGAATTGTTCGAGTCTCCGCAGGGCCTGCACTTCTTCCAGGAGCTAGTTCCATAGGTGCGGAGCTGCAATGGAGAAGGCTCGTGTATGGGTGTTCTTTAATTCTGCATCCTTCGGCCCAGGGATAGTCAGCTGGTTCTTCCCAGCTGACCTCAGTGCTCTCTGGGGTTCATATGGGGAGAGACGGTCCTTCAGGTAGGCAGGTCCTCGACCATATAGGGCTTTAAAGTAATAACCAGCACTTTGTAACGAACCCGGTATATAACTGGCAGCCAGTGCAGTCCGCGCAGCCCTGGCTGTATGTGCTTCCATTTCGGGAGCCCTAAAAACAGCCTAGCCACCGCGTTCTGCACCAGCTGCAGCTTCCAGGTTCGGCACAGAGGCAGCCCCATGTAGAGGGCATTGCAGTAATCCAATCTTGAGGTGACCATTGCATGGATCACCGTTGCTAGGTCCCAACGCTCTAGGAAGGGAGCCAGCTGCCTTGCCTGCTTCTGATGAAAATATGCCGACTTGGCAGTGGCTGCTATTTGCGTCTCCATTGATAATGAAGGTTCCAATAACACTCCCAAGCTCCTGACTTGATGCGCCGCTTTCAGCAGCGCACCATCAAAAACTTGGGAGGGGAATTTTTCCTCCCAGAGCGCTGCGACCCACACAAAGGACCTCTGTCTTTGTCGGGTTCAACTTCAACCCACTCAGCCTAAGCCAACCTGCCACAGACTGCAGTGCCAGGTCCAGATTCCCTGGGACGCAATCAGGCCGGCCATCCATTAGCAGATAGAGCTGGGTGTCATCTGCGTATTGATGGCACCCAAGCCCATACCTCCGGGCAGTCTGGGCAAGGGGGTGCATGTAGATGTTAAATAACATCGGGGAGAGAACTGCTCCCTGCAGCACCCCACAATCTAATGTGCGCCGCTGGGACAGCTCACTCCCAACTGCCACCCTTTGTCCCTGTCCCTTGAGAAAGGAGGAAAGCCATTGTAGGGCCGACCTCCTAACCCCCTATGTCAGCGAGGTGGTGGGTCAGTAACTGATGGTCAACCGTATCGAACGCAGCCGACAGCATCAGCACTGCCATGCTACCTCGATCCAGATGCCGCTGGAGGTCATCTACCAAGGCGACCAGCACTGTCTCCGTCCCATGGCCCGGGCAAAAGCCGGATTGGCAGGGGTCAAGGATGGAAGCATCATCCAGAAAGCCCTGCAACTGCAACGCCACTGCCCTCTCTATAATTTTACCTAAAAACGGTAAATTAGAGACCGGTCAGTAATTTGCCAATTCGGTCGGGTCTGCTGTACTCTTTTTCAGGAGGGGGCGGACCATAGCCTCTTTCAAGGGTGCTGGAAAATGCCCCTCCGAGAGGGATCTATTTATGATGTCCCGTAAAGGACATCTAAGCTCCCTCTGGCAAGATTTAACTAGCCAGGAGGGGCAAGGGTCCAAATCACAAGTTGTTGGGCGTGCAGTCGAGAGAATTCCGTCAAGCTCCCTTAGCCTTAGTCAGTAACACTAGTGGTTTGATGGTTTACATTACTGGATCTACATCTAATTGGGTAGCCAGAATCATATCAGTGCAGGTCATGAGGCATAAAGGAATTCTTTAGTCTAGTTTTGCCCTTTGTTTGGAATACAACTAGCTTTGGGAAACTCTTGACCTTGGATGAGCGATTTGGACTTTGGCACTATCTTGGACTCAGTCTTGCTTAAGGTAACCTCTGGGTTAGAGAATCATTGTTTGTAAAGTATCTAGATTAGTTATTTAGCTTTGTCACTTTTATCCACGTGCTCGCTGCTCTTTTATTTTATATTTCTACCTCTCTCTTTTTTAACAAATCACTTTAATTATATTTGTTGTCTTCTTGAATTCTTGGGCTTCAATCTGAATCCACTACTTTGCCCCAGGTTGGCTACTGCCGTTGAAGTAACTTGTTTCTGGAACTTGCCAGAAACACAACCCTGTGGGGGTGATTTCTTGTCTAGCTGTGGGAGAGTTAAAGACTTAGTCCATTGGTCTCTGGGTGGGTGGGTAGTTCAAGGGGCTGCTGGTGGCATGTTCACACTTCAGCCTTGGTCTTGTCCCAACCAGCCATGCCCCTAAAATAAGCTCCCTGGCTTGGGGAGCTGGTGACACACACCACCCTCTGCCACACTGTCAGTTGCTGCTGCCCTGGCAGGGATGCCTTTGTGTGGCCCTGTGTGGAAGCAGCCCTTGAAATCAATCGGCTTAGACTGGAGTAATTCTGTATAGGATTGTATTGTAAGATACTTTTCTAAAATTGCCCTCCAAATGAAAGTGTCTTTTTCCTCCTAATCAAAACACTTTGCAAATATCCGTTTTGCCTCTTTCTTGTTGTATGCTGCCATGATTCATTTTACTAAATTCTGGTGTGTGTTAAGGTATTCTCTCTTGTGTCCTTTACATCTGCAAACAGTAAACTCTTCAAAGCTCAAAGGGCATATGCATATTGTGGTGTTTCATCACAAAAGTCACAGGGAATATAAATTACTGAAATCATTGGTGTCGTCTGCCTGCCTAATAAGGCTTCCCAGTAGGAAGTGACAATATTTTATTTTCCTGGTTTTCGGAGCAGCTATGTGTCTTTAGAAAATATAAGCATGCATTTTAAGTTAAGAGTTTCATAAGTTAAAACCTGTCTTTGTTACTATCATTGTATCACTCTACAGAAGGGGTAGAAAAGAGGGATCTACCCACTTGCCAGAACTTGTGGCTACCTTGTCCCTTCCAATAAGAAAAGCTTCCCATTTTCACCTTGATGATCCAGCCAATAGGATAAGAACATAAAAGCCATGTTGGATTAGACCAAAAGCCCATCCAGTCCAGCATTCTGTTCACATAGTGGCCAACCAGCTGCCTCCAGGAAGCCCACAAGCAGGATGACTGCAATAGCATCCTCCCACCCATGCTCTCAGCAACTGATAGAAAGAAGCACACTGCCTCTGGTACTGCAAGGAGCAAATACTCAACATGACTAGTAGTCCATTCATAATAAATTTGTCCCCTCCTCGTACAAAGCATTCCAAGTGGGCAGCCACATCATGATGACTGAGATGATGACTAAGAAATTCCTCATGTGAGCAGTCAAGACAGGGCTTTTTTTGTAGCAGTAACTCCTTTGCATATTAGGTCACACAACCCTGATGTAGCCAATCCTCCAAGAGTTTACAGGGCTGTTATTACAGGGCCTACTGTAAGCTCCAGGAGGATTGGCTACAGCAGGGGTGTGTGGCCTAATATGCAAAGGAATTCCTGCTACAAAAAAAGTCCTGCAACTCATAGTAGCAATAGGCTCCAATCAACATTTCAAGGAAAAAGGGGCCCTTTTTTGATCATCAAGGAAGGTTATGCTGGAGATGATGGGATCTGCATGGCCAAAAGCCATGTAGGGCAGGGGCTGTAATTAGTTTATGGGGAGGGGAATTTATTTTTTTCTGAAATTCACTTTTTTAAAGATCTTATGCTCTTTTTCTCTTTTAAAAGAAGGATTTCACTTCAGTTCCTCTTTGATTTTTTTCAAAGCACCCTTTTGTGCCTTCAGCCCTTGCAGTTGTTTTATGCTACACCCCACAGGGTGGCGATCTAGCAGGAAGGTAGAAAGTTTTGGGAAGACATTCCCTGCCTCAGAACATTTATAAAATGAGTATTTGTTGTATTTATACCCCACCTTCCCCTGAGATACAGGGCTCAGGGTGGTTAAATTCTGGGATTTTGCAGTACTTCTCTTCTTTCTTCTCCTCTCTTCAAATTCTTGCTCATCAAAACAGATTAGAAACTGACTCAAAATTCCTTAAAAAGAGGTTAACAATTGATTGGGTTAAAGAGGAATTAAGTGACCTGGGCAATATTGAGTTTAAAAAGCTGAATGGATGAAGAAGAGTTGGCTTTTATACACTTCTTTTCTCTACCTTAAGGAGTTTCAAAACAGCTTCCAATTTCCTTCCCTTCCTCTCCCTACAACAGTCTGTTCTGGGAGTTCTGAGTTCTGAGTAATCTGTGACTGGCCCAAAGTCACCCAGCAGGCTTCAAATGGAAGAGTGGGGAATCAAACCCAGTTCACCAGATTAGAGTCTGCTGCTCCTAACCACTACATCATGCAGATTCCACTCTGCATAACAGCAGATCCATAAATGAATGAAAGATCATGGGTTTTCTCCCATGAATGGGGGGGGGGGTCACAAAAATTGTTTACGGAATAAAAGGAGCTCACATGAATTTGTCTCTACAAGTTGACCACTCGTTTTAGCATGTGTTGGTAGCTGGAATGTTGTCAACTATTTGTCAAAAGCAGCAAATGAACCTGTTAACAGCATCCTCAGAAGAATGAAGACAAACTGATCATCAGAAGACTGAGAAGAATGTTGGGATTTATTTACAGCAGAAACATTTGTTAAATTATTTCCAATGTGAAATATTATTTATTGTGTACCTCTGGAGGGGGTGGAAGGTGGCCTGAGAAAATATTCTAAATGCATAAACAATTGGCGCATTCCAGGAAAAGAAGGTCTTTCTCCCCCATGGTGGATAATATCTATTATTTTGGAACTCATTCATATTCAGTGATTCTTTGATTTTTTTTTTATGATCCAAATATCCCTCTTTACTCATCTGATCACAGAGAGCTGGGGCCTGCAAATGGCTTTGGAGAGTCATCTAGCAAGTTCTTTGCATTAATCATGTCGGCTGAAGAAGCTTCTGTGAAATTGAAAAAGTAAAGGGGCCGCAATCAGGGATGAAAATGACATATTTGAAAGTTTTCACTCCTTGCATTGTGCAAAATAGGCTCAGCATTTATGTCAGGATGGAGTCCTTCCAGAGCACTCCTCGTCAATCTGCCTAACCACATGTTGAGCAATAATTTATTAGAAATTTTCTCCCTGAAAGGACTAAGGGGAAATCTCTTCATTCATATACAGGGCAATATCATAGAAGGGTAATGGAAGTTTTAGCTAGGAAGACAGTATATGCAAAATTGTATCTCTGCTCACCGACATAAGAACTGGGGATAAACAGGTTTTTAAAAGGCAAAAAAATTCCATTCAAGCAGCATTCTAAGTCCTTTATTCATGGCTGGGAAAAGCATAGAGAGAGGTCAGAAGATGAGTCTCCTCCTCTGAGGGCTGCTAGTAGGAAGTAAGGCTGCAAGGAGCTCCATCCTCAAAATGAGGGCCAGGTCTGAAAAGTTCTATGGCAATTCAAGGGGTAGAGTTAGATCACATGTACAAGGTTGCCACTTTGTGATCACAGCCCTGGATGATTGTTTGCATATGTGACTCAAAATCTGTAAAAACCAGCTTCAACAAAATGCTTTTCAACCAATCATTTCACATATTCGGCTCTCCAGGTATCAGGTTAAGCAACGGAAAAGCAAGTAAATGCAAACATGGTTAACTCAGAACACTGTTGGCTTGGGTTTTTTTAGGAATGCCATGAATTTCACATTGAACAATGTTCAACAGTTAAACCTTGTTCAGTCATGACAATCAGGTGTGATCCAGTCATCACCAAGTCTGTCCTGCTCAAAACTCTACGACTTGAACAAGTGCCAAACCAATTTCTAGTGAATTTTTCAAAACTGCATGTACACAAAAACATTTAACATTGGTAAGGACAACTTAGCCAAACACCCAACAGTAGAACAGAGTTTGAGTCCAGTGACACCTTTAAGATCAACAAAGTTTTATTTAAGATCTGAGCTTTCAGGTGCAGGCACACTTCCTCAGATGCATTGAAATGGAAAGAAAAAGTTCAAACATCTAAGAAGAGGCTGACCAGCAGACTAACATGTAACACAATGAAGATATTTTAAGATGCCCAACAGTAGGATTGTTTTTAAAAACACCGCATTTATTTATGAATGACTTTTTTTTATTATTCATTTATTTATGATTTGTATCCCACCCTTCCCACCAAGGTGGCTCAGGGCGGCTCACAACACATATGACTTATGTGTGACAACACATATGACTTATATGCAGGGCTTTTCTTTTCTGGAAAAAGAGGTGCCAGAACTCTCAAAAGGGAAATGAAGAAGAAACACATGGGTACCCCTCATGAACTTTTAAACATTTTTTTGAGAATTTTGTTTCCACAAAGAGGTTCTGGAACTCCATTCCACCATGTCAGAAAAAAGCCCTACTTATATGTTTTGAAACGGCTGCCAGTTAATCAGAGCACTGCTATAGCAAGAACAAAAGGGAAGTAGAACTCCATGTCAGCCATCAATGGGTTGATGAACAGTCAGTTGAAAAATCAGCTTCCTCTTTGAAACTGGCAAAGGGACCATGAGCCAAACCAGCTTGTGTTCAAGCATCCCCAGGTTGTTGAGGGTTTTTGCATGGATTACTGTGATTAACACATAGGGTGATTAACACATAGAATTAACTGCCACAGGAGGTGGTGGCGGCTACAAGCATAGACAGCTTCAAGAGGGGATTGGATAAACATACCGAGCAGAGGACAATCAGTGGCTAATAGCCACAGCATATTGTTGGAACTCTCTGTCCGGGGCAAGTGATGCTCTGTATTCTTGGTGCTTGGGAGGGGCAACAGTGTGAGGGCTTCTAGTGTCCTGGCCCCACTGATGGCCCTCCTGATGGCACCTGGGTTTTTTGGCCACTGTTTGACACAGTGTTGGATTGGATGGGCCATTGGCCTGATCCAACATAGCTTCTCTTATGTTCTTATACCAGGGTTGGCCAAACTTGATTAATGTAAGAGCCACATAGAATAGATGTTTGAGAGCCACAAGACATGAATGTCGGAAGGAAGGAAGGAAGGAAGGAAGGAAGGAAGGAAGGAAGGAAGGAAGGAAGGAAGGAAGGAAGGAAGGAAGGAAGGAAGGAAAATAGATGGGGAGAGAGAGAGAAAGAAAGCAACTTTAACTTTAAATGCATTATCCAAGCCGTCAACTGGCTTGGTTTGGAGAAGTGCTTTAAAGAGAGAAATGCCTTCTCCAAACTAACCAACGAGGCAGTGGAGAAGTCAGGAGCCTTTCAGTATGTGTGGAAGAGCCACATGTGACTCCTGAGTTGCAGTCTGGCAACCGCTGAACTACACCCACAGAGGGGCCTCTTAATGAGCAAACTGTAGGTCTCAGAAGGGCAGGTTTTTAGGGCAAGGCTTGTTTAATGCAATACATGCTGTTCCTCAAGCTACAAATGAGATTGCTGTACACTCTGAATTACACCATCTATTGCCCTCAAGTTGAAAAGAGCTATGTCTGATACATACAAATGGAACTTTAGGACCAATGTTACTCCTGTGTTGCTTAAAAGCCACTGTATATACTCCTTTGCTATCTTTTTAAAAAAGATACTCCTCCCCATTTCATTTTGATATTATAGGTTTAGGAACATAAAAACTTACTAGAAAATGGGGAAATGAGAATAAAGTTGAAAAGTCAACCCAAGAATTTGGTGAGCTCAAAAATGAGAACTTAGCAGACTGCAATCAAATACACCCCAGAGAAAAACCAGACAGCTACTTCTTATTTTCTTAAAATGCTGCAACAGCTCAATAATTTAAGCTACAAATGGAGCCACAAGAGACTCTCCATCCCAAAGGTACATCAGGTGGCTTTTCAGGCATGACAGGGGGGATATGCACCATACAGGAACATTTCAGCTCAAGGGAGAATGTTCCAGGCAGTCAAAATGCGTTGTGAATTTTGTCTGAATTATCATTCAGGATGGTCATCAGACTTGAGTTTGATCCTGGCGGAAGCTGGGCTCAAGTAGCCGGCTCAAGGTTGACTCGGCCTTCCATCCTTCTGAAGTCGGTAAATGAGTACCCAACTTGCTGGGAGAAAGTGCGGATGATTGGGGAAGGCAATGGCAAATGAACTGTAAAAAGTCTGCCGTGAAAATGCTGTGATGCGACATCACCCCAGAATCAGAAATGATGGTGCTTGCACAGGGGACTACCTTTATCTTTTTAAGTCAGGGGTGTCAAACATGAAGCCCAAGGGTGGGATCAGGCCCCTGAAGGGCTTCTTATCAGGCCTGTGAACAAGTCACTAATTGTTTTCGCACATGTCCCTCTTCACTGCGCAGCGTCTGCTCAGATTTCCCACCATCTGCTTTGGAGGAGCAGGAAGAGCCGCAGCTTCTGCGTCGCAAACAGAAACTGGGTTTTAGCAATTTACGTATGCAACACAGAAGCCATGACTCTTCCTGCTCCTCCAAAGCAGATGGTGGGAAATCCAAGCAGACGCTGCGCAGTGAAGAGGGACGTGACTCAGAGGTGAGCAATGTGTGAAAACGGTAACTGTCATCTGCTTCCTTCTCTCTCTCTTGCTTCCTTCTGCATCACTGCTTGCTTTGCCAGGCATATTCAATCACACAGGAGCTACAGAGCAAAGCCTCTATTTTCTCCATTGGCTGACCAGCACATGAAGCAACTTACATACAAAAGCTTGCAATGCCCAACCATATCATGTTTTCCCCTGGGTCTTAGGTTCAAAGCATTGGCCATGAGATTTCTGTAATGAATGTCAATAAATCAAAAGTAGGTTTGCAGTTTTTATACCCATACCTGAACAACACCTGAATAGTATACTCAAGATTGCTACAGCACAGACATTGTCTCCAGATTTTGATGCAATAATTCAGAGCACAAGGTGTTAGTTATCAGAGACTATTAAATAAAAAAAATATTGCAAGAGTGCAAATTAAGCATTTTTATGTTATTTTTTTTAAAAAATTATTCAATTGTGTCTTTTATAAATTTATATCTCTGCTACCTGCCATTACAATTTATGGTGCACATGGCCCAGCCCAACAAAGTCTCATTTATGTCAAATCTGACCCTCATAACAAATGAGTTTGACACCCCTGGATTAAGTCCATCCAGCCTGCTTCAGAATATGGTGTAATTCATATCCAAAATCCCTGCTTCAAATTTGTATGGTCATCAATCGCACCTTTGTCACCTGTAGGCTAGATTACTCTAAACTGGTTTACTTTGATAAGTCAGTCTGTGAGCTTTTTCTGCCAACTCCATGCCTCCTGACACAGAGAAGACCATATAATTTTTCTAGTATCTCCAAATCCATGTATAGAACCTATTCAAAATACTGTTGCACTTGTAAAAAGACATATGGAACACCACAAGTGAGGGAAGATGGGAATTTGAGTGGGGGAAAATGGGCTGCAGGTAAAGTGGTAAACTCAGCCTCCCTCTCCTCTGAGGTTGCTTTTCAGCTTAAATGCATCACAGTTGCATTACTTGTATTTGCATGTACTGCATAGCTTTCTTCACAGATTCAGTGCTCTCTCCTATGTTCCATTATCATTTTTGCGAATAGCCAAGAGTGCCCATTGGATTCCCAGGTTTGTACATCAAGGGCAAGAGAAATTCTTCAGTGGCTACCTACCATCTATAAAATTTCTTTCCTCTGGAAAGTACAGGAGAAAGTCCCACTGAAGTTCAGCATTTCCAAACGTCTTACAAGGTACTTGGACTGATTTGTAGGGACTTAAAAAAAATTGTTTGTGTATGCCTGGAAGTCTGACGACCCCTACTGGGACATGGAGGATGTTCAGAAAGGTCTCTCATTCCAAATACTTCACAGGGTCGACCCTGCTTAACTTCCAAGATCTGATGAAATCAGGTTTGCCTGGGCTATCCAGGTCAAGTTGATTTGTAGGGGACATTTTCAATCCTGTACTTTAATGCAGTGTTTTTTATTTATGGATCTATTGAATTCTGACTGGGTTTCTTATTTTAATGTTGTTATGAGCCCTGGCATGGGACTGGCTACAAATCAAGCTAACTAAATAAATTTTTCTCCCTTGGACAGAATAAGTAGCATCTTGTATCTCTCAAAGGATAGTATGAATTGGCCATAGATCTCATCCACTGACATGAAAAAGCATCGACTTTAATTATTTTTTAAAATACTGCTGAGAATTTTCTTTCATAAAACCAGAGTAGTGGGGTGGAGTGTGCGTCATTTTAAAGAAGGGGGCTAATTAGAAAATACTCTTCATTAACTAATGAGCACCTCAAAATAGCAAAGGAACTACCAGACCTTGATTTATCTCTGGGCCTTCTCCTCTGTTTGTTTGCCTTTGTCCTGTGTCAAGCCCGTCTATAGTAGGTGAATTGCTCTGGCTACCTTTTAGAGAATTTATTTTTGGTACCATATTCATTTATTTATTTAGATTTAGTAGGCCTATATCCCACCCAGACTAAACGGGCTCAGGGCAGATCACAACATACAGTAATAACAATAAAAACCTACAAATCAGAGTTAAAATACTACATTAAAATTAAACAAGTAAAAACAATAAATAGAGTGCACCACCAGCAGGAAGGGCACATCATACAAGATAAACATTTATAGGCCCAGATTAAATGATGGTAATAGTGGTAGAATAATAATAATAATAATAAGTTTTTATTTATACCCCGCCCTCCCCGCCAAAGCAGGCTCAGGGTGGCTTACAAGGCATGATATAAAATATCATGGTATAACAATAAAACCAAATAATACAGTCAATAAACAGAACAATATAAATTATACAATATATAAGTTAACATTAAAATCATCAATCTAAAAACAGTATAAAGGTGCTACCGTCGCAGTATATACAAAATGGCTTGATGATAATTCCAGGTTTATCTTAAAAGACTAGTTGGAAGAGGGAGGTTTTGCAAGCCCTACTGAACTGGTTAAGATCCCGTAGGGCCCGCACCTCTTCTGGTAGCTGATTCCACCATTGGGGTGCCTTTATAGAGAAGGCCTGCTCCCTGGTTGTTTTTAATTTGGCCTCCTTGGGCCTAGGGATTTCCAAGAGATTTTGTGAGATGGAACGCAGTGCTCTCTGGGGAACATATGGAGAGAGGCGGTCCCTAAGGTAGGCAGGTCCTCGGCCATATAGGGCTTTAAAGATGATAACCAGCACCTTGTAACGAACTTGGTAGACAATTGGCAGCCAGTGCAGTTCCCACACTGAAGTAGGGCACAATGTCACCACAAGGGAGGCCTCAGCCATAAGCCCGGTGGAACAGCTCTGTCTTGCAGGCCCTACAAAATGGCAATTGCTCAGGATCTCCATAGAGAGCTGAATCCACCAGGCAGGGGCCAGGGCTGAAAAGGCCCTGGCCCTGGTTGAGGCAAGTCAGACGTTCTTAGGGCCAGGGGTGGTCAGGAGGTGTTGCGTAGCTGATCACAACGACATCTGGGACGTATATGGGTATGTTGGTCCCAGACTGCGTAAGGCTTTAAATGTCAGTACGAGACCCTTGAAGTGGTATCAGAACCCTGCTTAGCTGTGGCAACTCAAATTATTTGTGATTTGTCCAACAGAAATTGATGTTCTGAGTTCCTAACTTGCTGGGGGATTTTCTTGACAAAGAGTTTAACTGCTCAATGAGAAAAAAGACAATTGATATCTCTCTACTTCACTGAGCAAAGTTTGGAGGCTTCTTCCAGCCTATGAGGCCATTCTTCTGTTTACATGATTCTTTCTCCAATAGAACAGCCATGTAAGTTCATTAGACATTATCATCAGACTGGAACAGGGTTTTTTTGAGCAGGAATGAACAGAAACACAATTCTGGATGACTTGGCATAAGGGTGTGTGGAAATGAGTTCTGGCCAGGCCTTTTCTATAAAAAGTCCTGTGTGAAACAATGGTGACATCATGGGTGTGGCCTAATATGTAAATGAGTTCATGCTGGGCTTTTTCTACACACAAAAAAGCCCTGGGTTGGAGGAACTTTTCCCAGCATAAATTTGGTTACTCACCATAAAAACAATATTGGAAATCTCTTGTGTGCATTGCAATGGGTCAGATACACAGACAGACATTAATTAAAAATGCTTTTATACAGGGGTCATTTTGTAGAGAAATAGGTGACAGAGCTCATTAGCATAACTCATTAGCATATGCCACCACCACCCCCAGTCAAAAGCAACCCGATGCAAGAAAAGGAGAGCCCCAGGCGAGCAAGTCCTGCTTGGGTTGACTAGAGATCCAGTCAGCCCAAGCAGGCTTCACTCACCTGGGCTCTCCTGGGCTACCCTCCCCCCACCAAGTCAAAAGGCCAGCAAGCCACCCGCCACCCAAAATCACATAAGAAATGGAGAAAGGGTGGTGCTGGTTTCTCCAGGGGTTAATGAGAGCTGCTGGGGGTGTGGCAAAGCCCCTGGTGGCTGGCTGGCTGGCTGCCCACTCTCCTAATCCAGGGATTGTTATGTAGCTATTCAGTGGATAAGGTAGGCGGGGAGGAAGAGGGGGAACAGTCAGAAAGATTCAGGAGCTGTGCTCCTGTGAACTGCTGAATCTGAGGCCTGCTTTTATACCACCCTGACCTGGATAGCCCAGGCAAGCTTGGTCTCTTCAGATCTTAGAAGCTAAGCAGGGTCAACTCTGGCAGGTACTTGGATAGGAGACCCTCCTGGAATACCAGCAGTTGGGAAGCGGGGGCAGGCTTTATTCAGCCACCTCCCTGAACATCCTCCAGGTCCACAGTAGGGGTCAGTCACAGATCACCATAACTTCCACGTACACACACATTTACATATAAAAATACCCCTCAAAATGCTTCTGTATCACTCTTCTTCACAATACTGTGAGCTCAGTGCAATTTATAAAATGGTTAGCTCTTTTCAGAGCAGGGCAGGAAACATCCCAGATATATTAATAATTGGTTGTCTGCTGCTTCAGAATTCCAGTTTCAAAAGATTTCTTCAACCCAGCTGTAGTGCATGTTCACATCACAGCAGTTATCACTTCATCAATTTGTGAGATCGTTTCCCAATTCTGTGTTAAATCTCTTTCTATTGACCTGGAGTTCTTAACTTTTAGTATTTTTTTTATGATCTCCTAAATCAGATGAAAGACTTCTTTCTACCATTTTGGAGGTAGGAAAATCCATTCTTGTGCCACTCCAACTGCATATATATGTGTATGTATGCATTCATGGCTTACAATGGCAGATGTCATTTTGAATGAAACAGGAAATTTGGCTTTATATCCTGGCTCAGTTTTTGGTAGTATGCAGTCATATTAAGGGCACATGAGTAGGGCAGGGGCTGTGGCTCAGTGGTAGAGTGTTATTTTGGCATGCAGAAGGTTCCAGATTCAATCCCCACCATCTACAATTAAAAGGATCAGGTAGTAGGTGATATGAAAAACTTCTACCTGAGAGATGCTGCCAGTCTGAGTAGACAGTACTGACCTTGGCGAACTGGTGGCCTGACTGAGTATAAGACAGCTTCAAGTGTTGTCTGGTATAACTTTCACTGTTTTTACAATAGGATCAGCAGAAACAGCACCCTGAGGAAGTACATTTCTCAACAGCACAGCTGTAACCCTATTTTTAGCCATTAGTTTTACTAAATGGTTAGTTTATGAGAACCTATGAGATAGCAGTCAAAGCTGCTAAGAGAGCTTATCTTACCGCCACAATTGCATCTGCGAACTCATGCCCAGCACAATTGTTTAGAACAATTGTTCCCTTCCACAGGGAAATGAAAATGCTAGAAAATTGGACATAGACTGTGAGGCTTTTGTGAGTTTTTTCGCAGATAAACTTGTCTTGTCACTCCGTTGCGACCTCCCGGCCACTTTTGAGACAGTAAAGGAACTTGAGGCTCCATGTAAGTCTTCTACTCAGCTTCTGGATTACTTCACTCCACTCAGCCTGGAAGAAGTTGACAGAACGCTCTCTACTGCACATCCGACTACTTGTAGTCTGGACCCATGTCCATCCTTGCTTATAAAGGCTAACCGGGATGAACTACGGGTTCCCTTGAGGGAAATTATAAACTGGTCCCTATCTGAAGGGACCTTCCCTCAGCCTCTTAAAGAGGCTGTCCACCCCTCCTAAAGAAACCATCTTTGGATCCAGCCATATTGGCAAATTATCAGCCAGTGTCAAACTTGCCTTTTTTGGGCAAGATCATTGAGATGGCGGTCACGGTGCAGTAACAGAGCTTTCTGAATGATGCTTCCACACTGAACTCTTTTCAATCTGGGTTCCGCCCGGGGCATGGGATGGAGATGGTTCTGGTCACTCTCATGGATGACCTCCAGAGGCATCAGTGGTACTGATGCTTTTAGACCTGTCAGCTGCATTTGACACGGTCGACCATCAATTACTGACCTGCTGCCTTGCTGATGCTGGGATATGGGGGTTGGATTTACAGTGGCTCTCCTCTTTCCTTCAGGGTCGGGGACAAAGGGTGGCGATAGGGGAGGAGCTGTCTCGATGGCACTCACTTGTTTGTGGTGTGCCACAAGTTCTATCCCCGATGTTGTTCAACATCTACATGCGCCCCCTTGCCCAGATTGCCCAAAGGTTTGGGTTGGGATGTCATCAGTATGCAGATGACACCCAGCTTTATCTACTGATGGGCGGCCAGTCCAACTCCTCCATAGATGATCTGACCATGGCACTTCAAGCCATGGCAGGGTGGCTCAGGCTGAGTCAACTGAAGTTGAATCCGATGAAGACGGAGGTCCTGTACCTAAGTCATGGTGGTCTTGGAACCGAGGTCTTACTACTGACCTGTCACGGGCTGGGGCCAGGCCAGGCGAAGTCCAGGGGCAGTCCAAGGTCTGTAGCTGGGTAGCAAGGAGGGTCCAAAGTGCCAAAACCGAATCACAGTCCAGGTATCGTAGGTCAGAGGTTCAGAAGCCGAAGTCAGGGGGTCCAGAAGTCAATGCCAGAGTCAGGGGGTCCAGAAGCCGAAGTCAGAAGCCGAAGTGGATGCTAGAACGTCAGGTAAGTGACTAGTTGCTTCCACAAAGCCTTCTCTTGAAGCCCACAGCTATATAGCCCTCTGCTGTCTGTTGCCCATTTGGGCTAATTGCTGACTCAGAGGGCAGCCAGGATCCTGCTGAGACTCAAGCACCCTCACTCCTGGAAGGGCCAGAATCCTTTCAAAACTCAGGGCTCAGGGAGCGTCTTGCTCGTGAGCGTGCCGCCCTCCTCCGATCCCTGAGGTCCTGACGAAGGTGGTCACGCACACGAGCCACCCGAGAGGGCGAGGCAGGGGGGCTTGGATCTTCTCCAGCAGGAGGCAGGGGCACTGGTGCAGGTGGCAGGGGCACAGTTTCTTCTGCAGGCTCGGCTTCTTCTGCAGGGCCCCCAGCACCCATGACATGACCTATGATGGGGCACCACTTACACTGGTGCCCAAGGTCAAAACCTTAGGGGTGCTCCTGGATCCCTCTTTAAATATGGAGGCCCAGGTGGCAGCCACTGCCAGATCAGCCTTCTGTCATCCGCAGCTGATAAGGCAATTGGTCCCCTACCTCGAGCGCAGCGACTTGGCAACAATGATCCATGCCACGGTCACCTCAAGATTGGATTACTGCAATGCCCTCTACATGGGGCTACCCTTGTCTCAAACCCGGAAGCTTCAACTAGTGCAGAACGCAGCAACCAGGTTGTTAATGAGCCTTCCTTTATGGGAACACATTCAACCTGTGCTGAAAGCGCTGCACTGGTTGCCTATTGCATTCCGGGTTCGTTTCAAGGTGTTGATTCTCACCTTTAAGGCCTTATATGGCAAGGGGCCTGCATACCTTAGGGACCGCCTTTCCCCATATGTTCTCCAGAGAGCACTTTGGTCTGAATCACAAAATCTACTTACAATCCCCGGCCCTAAGGAGGCCAGGTTCACAACAACTAGAGCCAGAGCCTTCTCTGTAGTGGCTCCATGCTGGTGGAGTGAGTTGCCAGAAGAAGTCAGGGCCCTGTGAGAGCTCATACAGTTTCACAGGGCCTGTAAGACAGCACTCTTCCACCAGGCATTTGTAAACTAGACTGCTGGCCATTACAGTTCTAGGTAACATTTGAACCATCCCTTGTAATCCGCTGTACAGCAGCTGTGGAGAAGACAATTTAAGATCAGTTTACAAAGAATCGGAAACTGAGATTATAGCGCCAAAATATTTTATGCTTTTATATTATTCTATGGTTTATGGTTTTAATGTATTACTGTATTTACTCATGCACGTGCATGTCTATGTGAGCCGCCCTGAGCCCACCTAGGTGAGGAGGGCGGGATACAAATGGAAATAAATAAATAAATAAAAATAGTTGCTTTGCATGTTTTCTGTTTGCTTTAGGGATAGTTTTCAGTTTCTGATTCTTGCATACTTCAGTTCCTGAATCCCCATTTTGACTTTGCTCATCCCTTGTGCAAGCTGAATCATTGATTCAGTATGTTATTGTAATTTTCCATTGTCCCATACAAATTTTCCCATGAAAGGTGTTATGTCCGTGCTTTATTCATAGAGTCTCTGTGAGCTTCATCCCTGCTTACAATGGAACACCTGGAAAGAAGCACCTGCAACCTGATTGGTCATGTTGCCCTGGACTGCCTACAGGGGACTTGTGGACTAGTTTGAATGCACCTATGGGTAGGGAGCAGGGTGGAGTCTCACTGTATATAACCAGGCATGGTCTTGGGGTTTTTATGCTTGTAAATAGTTATGCTGAATCACTAGTAAAAGATGCTGATCACTACTCTGGGAGTCCTTGTTCTTTGCATCGAACCCAGTATTTAACAAAAGGATATTCATGCATCAGTAAATCAGCAGGATACATATATGTCTAGATTATGTACATTGTACATAGAACTACTGTATAAGTCATGCACAAAAATGATTTGCGCAATGCAAACTAAAGTATAAAACCAAGAGTGGGAAAGAAAGAAAGAAAGAAAGAAAGAAAGAAAGAAAGAAAGAAAGAAAGAAAGAAAGAAAGAAAGAAAGAAAGAAAGAAAGAAAGAAAGAAAGAAAGAAAGAAAGAAAGAAAGAGGGGAGGGGGAACAGTACTTAGTCTGGAGGTGGCTTCTGCTCAACCTGACCAGCGAGCCAGCCTCCCAATGATCAGTGTTCCCATGCTGAGCCTTTATTGGCTCTCCCCAACCCTCATGCTCATTCGAGAGAGGTGTGGGAGGGTAAATGCCAGTGTCCAGCACAGAGATCATGATCTATTTTGTGTTGGCCACATCTTAGTTCTGCCATTGTCTAATAGGCCATGCCGCTGAAGTGCTGAACTCCACTTCTGGGCCCATTTAATTACTATTGTACAAGAGTGTCCCTTACTTTAATCTCTGAAGTGTCTAGGGAATTGTGATATGAGGAAATGAGGAGGGGAGACCAACTTTAGATATTCAGCAGAAATACAAACCAGGATCTCACTGTTCAAATATTGTCATATTCCTCCAGCCATTACCAATGAAAATGTTAAAAATTATGATGTATTTTTCAGAAAAGGGCTAGAATCATTAAATAAAATGATAAGCGTGAAAAAGAAAAGATAAATCTAGAAATAAAAGCTATCTCATTTGTGCCAAATGTATCTTATTTCACAGTAGCCTTTATTGAGAAGCAACATCAGAGTTACAGATTGGTGGTAGAATCATAGCTTTGCAAGATAATTCAGGCCTTTTCTCCCTGGTTATGGTTTTTTAACAATACTGATAACGTACATCACACAATCGTCCTTTGTCTCCCTTGTTTCTCTCTACAGCTGTAAGCAGAATGGGACACGCACAGAAGGATGGCCGATTTCAATCAATAATTTGTTTGCTGTCACTTATATTACTTTGTGTGTTGACAATTTTAAGGAAATGTCTCTTTCGGGAAGAGAAATGAAAGAATGAACAACTAAATGCATCAAACCAGCAAACGGCATCTGTTTGAATACAATTTCTGAGAGATCCCATCATGCAAAGATATTGGCTGGGATCCAAGGAGCCACTTTAAATGCACTCAAGGGCTTGGCCATGCCCAATGGGATTCAATAGCTTTTTTTTTTCTTTGTACAGGACTGTCCCAGACCACATTGCAACTTTTTTTCTGATTTAACAGTAGTTTGCCGGCCATGCACCTCTTGTTTGAGAAAGCAAGCCCAAAGGTTCCTTGGGTGCACAGCACTAATTGTATAGCTCTTTGGAACTTGGCCAACATTAACAACTGTTGCACAATGCACATAAATATGGAAATGTTTCAGAGGTTAGTAAAATATCTTTTCATGCCATGCTTTGTCATTTCATAATCTTTATATGTGACATCCCCCCTCTCTCTCTTTCCCTCTCTTTCATAGTCCATTGCTATTTACAGTGAACTTAAGGTCCAAAGAGCAGCTGAGTAGGTGAAGTTCACAGAGGACCAGTTCATATGGAGTATGGGTGGATCGGGGATCCCCATCTTGTGAAACAGTCAGACAAGGCTTTCCTCAATTCCCCACATGCAGTGCCCACCAGGAGTAACCTGAAACTACTCTGGGACTGAATTCAGATGGCAATTTAAGCCAACATAGGCACTTCCCACAGGCAGATTAAAAAGTCAAGGTCAGACAGGCACAGCTGCTGCCCATCTCACTCTCACACTCACCCCATCCTCTGATATATCTGAGAGGGATCAAATTACTACCAGTTGGGAAGTGGTAGTAAATTCTTCTGCCGCACTTCTCCTGCCTTCCTAGCATCTGACCAAAGGAGCAAGCAAGCAAGACGGATTGGCAGTGTGAATCTGCCAATCTGATCTAGGAGTTTAGCAGTATTTTTAAGAAAAATCACTGCCGCAGAGCAGATGAACAAATGAGCACATATGCACATGGCTACTAAAAATGTAAGGGGAAAAAAGAAACCCAAACTGTGCTAAGGGGATGCCATGCAACAACAGTGTGCCTCTGTGTGAGATACAGGTGTGTTGCATGGAAGCATGTGAACAGCATTTGTCTGCTCCATTTGGAGGCAGTGCAATTTGAGACACCTCCCACATGCAAGGAGATGCCCATTTCTTCCCAGCCTGGGAGTTCTGTTAAGCCAGATGTGAAAACCCATAGGTATCCAGAAAACATACAGGTTTACCAATGGGCCAAATTGTGCCTGACCCTCATCCATAATATGGGTTTATGCTGGGTTTTGACCATACAATAAATTTGATTTGATTTGATCATATGGATAAAGGCCAAATGCATAGCTTGGTCCTTGTCCAATTTGAGCACCACACACATTGGAATTCTGGAAACACTCTGCACATATAAGAATGTTGCACAGGGCAGTACATAGCCTCAACCTGTGTATTCCATGATGTGAGAACTGGCACCACAAGAGCATAGGCGTTAGTGTGTCAGAGTAGGACCAGAAATCCTGGGATCAAAATCCTCACAAAACCATGAAGATTAATGGATGATTTTGGGCCAGTCTTTATCTCTCAGCATAACCTACCTCATGATGTAAACGTGTAGTTTGACCCTAAATTTCTATCAGTGGAACAACATTTCCCTGTGTCCTCCTTCCACCACAGTCCAAAATGCTCCCAAAAATACTGCAGGGACAGAGGACAGCATGAAGAATGGAATGGGTGCTTCACTGGATGGGGAGGGTGGGGATTTGATAGAAATCGCCCACCCTTCTGTTTGCATAAATTTGCTGTGGGATCCAAGTTATCCTGCTGTTTCAATGGTAGAGGCCAATGATAACAAAAAATCTGCTGTAATATGAGATTAGAGAAATGCCTGAATGGATTCAAAGAGTTTAAAATTTAACACTTCTTGTATAAATAGCTGAATCAGCAGATCCAACGCCTCCATTCAGCCATTATTGAATTAGTTGTAAACTGTGATCTCCAGTTTATGGAGTCTGTTTATTTAAACATTAAGAGAAGACCAGTGAAATTTTATAGGCTGGTACATACATTAATTACATAGAAAGAATAGCTGAGCAAAATCAACTCTGTACCTAAATTTTCTTATCTAGAATTGTTTAAATCCACCTTTTCAATTTAATTATAGCCAAATTGTATCATCACTAAATTAAAGCTAGAACCAATTAGTCCTCCAATTCCTGCCTTGAGAATAAATGCTATTTTCCTGCCAGGAGTTCTAATGAACAGAAACAACTTGGAATTATATCTTAATTGTTACTTCCCTCTAATTAAAGCCATTTGTCAACAGAATATGTTTAGAATAGTCCTGCTCTAAAGCAGGGTCATCCAAACTTTTGTTTTGTTTTAGCGCCACATTGAGATGAGCTATTTTGTGGGTTGGGCCAAATTAGGATCAGGGTCTGTCCCATTTCAATGCTACATTTGCCCCAGACACTCTAGGACCTGCAAATGGGAATAAAGTCTCCCCTTTATAGTTAGCCATCTGAGGCATGCATGGTGGTGGCTCCACATAACATCATGCATACCTGCAGGCATGCCATCAGAGGCAAAGAGCTGAACTGGGCACTTTTGCAATGTTTATCTCTTTGTCTACCAGATGAAAAGGGACTATAGACTACTGGTGGTCCATGGGCCATAGTTTGGGTGTCCCTAATAGGGGTCCATGGGTCATACTTTGGTTGTCCTTGTTCTAACATTAATCTTTTAAAGACTTATTAGAGGATAAAATGGAGGAAAAGGTAATCATATATGCTGCCCTGAGATCCATGGGGAACAGAGATGTGATAGCTAAAACAGAGTGAGCACAAAAGAGGAACCAAAAACAGTTGTGTGCTTGTTCACTGAAACTATCTAGAACAGTGGCTCCCAGCCTTTTGGGCACCAGAGACCAGTTTAATGGAAGACAGTTTTTTCCATGGATCAGTGGTGGTGGTGGTGCTGGGGTTTTTGGCACCCCAGGCTGCCCCCTGCCCTGTCCCTGCCCCCCCATGGGGGTGTTTAAATGAAGGGTAGGTGAAAGTCACTACCGCACTGCCCCTTCCGCCCAGGTGGATGAAAGAGGTTGTGCTTTGGAATGAGGCTACACTGCCTCTTTCGTCCGCCCAGGTGTGAAAGGGGCAGTGCAGCACCTCTGCTTTATTCCGCAGCCCAGTTGCTAACAGGTCACAGAGCAGGACCAGTCCACAGCCCAGGGGCTGGGGACACCTGAACTAGAAGACTCATCTAGAAGACTCAATCAACATGCTTCTGTCCCAGTATTAATCTCAGCTTTACTGTTTATTTACTTACAAGATTTCTATCTGGACTTTCTACCATTTTTATTTTCTACGGGGCTTCCAGTAAAAGAAGCAAAATACATATAAAAAACAAAGTAAGACAGAGAAAGTAGATGAATTCTCATTGAAAGCTCCAGCAAATAAGATGGCTTGAATCAGACTTCTGTAATGTAATCGATGGCACCAAGCAGGCCTTTTTTTGAGCAGGAATGCACAAAAATGCAGTTCTGGCTGGCTTGGTGTCAGAGGATGTGGCCTAATATGCAAATAAGTTCCTGCTGAGCTTTTTCTACAAAAAGCCCTGTATGATTACATCATGGGTGTGGCCTAATATGCAAATGAGTTCTGCTGGGATTTTCTATTAAAAAAACCCTGGCACCAAGCAAATCTTTTCATTGCCTTCTATGTTCTTTAAGTCCTCAGTGCTTTTGATACTCAGCTTTATTCCCAGTTTTTAATATACTTGACTTCCACTCCTGCCCTCTGGGGAACCTTTGAGTGTAACCTCATCTTTGTTCTCTCCATATGGCTTCCATCCTTAATCCTTCCCTTCCTACCGCTCATTTGTGCGTAGCATGACATACTGTAGCTGTGCTCATACAAGATGACTGGATCTGAGTAGGGGGCTAATGGATCACAGCGGCAAGCCTCAACCTATGCATATTCATTTGATTTTCTGCAAAGACCCTATAGATGTAGAACTGTACATTTATAGGAATCTTTCTGCCTTATTAGGAATCCTTGAAAGACAAGTTCATTTTTTTTCCAGCAAACATGATTGACAATTGAAGTTGTTCTAGTTGTTTATATCTTTCTTAAAAAAAAACCAACAACCAGAAAACAGAATAAGGGTGAAAAAACTCAAAATCCAGCAACTAAATACATTTTAAAAGGACTTTTAAAAGTATACATAATGTAGAGATGAAAATATGAACATAGTGATGAAAGATCTACACATAAGTTTCTGTAAAGGGTTTCAAATATCTACAAATAAGTACTTACACAATTGTCATCTATATGCCATGTGTTCGAATATTGATAAAATTCTAAGATCCATTGTTTTACTGGAGATGGAAATTTATTTCTCCTGTGTTTATTTCTCCTGTGTCACAAGGCATGGAGATGGGCAGATAGTTTAAAAGTACATAAGCATCCTCAAAAATCAAGGAAATCAACTTTACTCAGAACCTGGGACTCACTCAAATGCAAACTATTACTAGATGTGTCCAGATTTACTTCTTTTTTTGCAACAAGATTGGATCCCAATGGGCTTAGACCCAACTATCATTTCCATCTGGAGAAAACCTAAATTCACTCATCTGATAGATGTGTTTTCAAAACAGGGTCTACTACCTAAGCTACTTCTTGAACAAAACTGCTGGCAGAAATCCCCTGTTTTTTTTCTCTTTTCAGTGTCAACACATGACTACTCAACTTAATCTAACTTCAATATTAAAATCACCACAAAATGATTTTGAAAGGCTAATTGATAGTAAGGAAATGAATTATTGAGGACTCACATCACGAATTTACGAGATGTAACACAAAAAGATCAACCTTTGTCTTATCAATCATATTGGAATCAAGATTGTAATGAAGAGATTACTGAAGAACAATTACCTGTAATTTGGCAGTTTATGCTTGCCAGTCTTACCTCATGACACATGAAACTTCAAAACTTCAATTTATTAATCCGATGGTATCTCAGTCCTAAACAGTTGGCTATAATTTCATTTTCTAACCCCTCTGATTGTTGGAAATGGTGTGGAGTTACTGGATCTTTTCCACATTGTTAGTGGCAGTGTCCATCTATTGATGCTTTCTGGAAAACAGTTCTTGAACAAATTGCACTTATGACAGGTTTTAAGGTTCCATTACATTTGAAAATATTTTTTCGATATTTTGGCAAAATATGGAGGTTCCTGCAATCTGACACACATTCATTGATAGTACTAACTGCAGCGAAGACTTCCAAGCTTCACTTTGGAAATCCACTACTACGGCCTTGACTTCCTTATGGTTAACAAAAATCTGGGACCAACTGATTATGGAGAAAATCACAGATCAAATTGTCCTATCTGATATCTACCCTAGAGCTACTTCTTTTGAGGAAAAACGGTTCCCATTCCTAAAATACCTCTCAACTCATGACATTCTAGCAACCAAGATATCTCATTAACAAATCCTTTCTCTAAAAGACTTTAACCTATATTTCCTTTTAGCTTTTCTTGTATCCTACTTATTTTTCACTAGACTTTGGATAAAGTCAGACTGAACTTTCAAGATGTTATTGAACAGTGGTTTGAATGTTATGCTTTAGTTGGTAACCTAGATCACTTGAACTTTTTTTAAAGAGATGGGAGTACCAGACCACCTCACATGTCTCCTGAGAAACCTGTATAAGGGTCAAGAAACAACTGTCAGAACAGGAAATGGAACAACTGATTGGTTTAGAGTAGGAAAAGGAGTTCAACAAGGATGTATTTTGTCACCCTGCTTATTTAATTTATATGCAGAGTACATCATGCAGAATGCTGGCCTGGATGAAACGCAAGCTGGAATTAAGTTTGCCGGGGAAAACATCAACAACCTCAGATATGCAGATGACACTACTCTAATGGCAGGAAATGAGGAGGACCTAAAGAACCTCTTGTTGAGGGTGAAAGAGGAGAGTACAAAAGTAGGCTTGAAACTCATCAAAAAAACTAAGATAATAGCATCCGGCCCCATCACACCTTGGCAAATAGAACGGGAAGACATGGAAGTAGTGACAGACTTCACATTTCTGGGATCCAAGATCACTGCAGATGGTGACTGTAGCCATGAATTTAAAAGACGCTTGCTCCTTGGGAGGACAGCTATGGTGAACCTGGGCAGTATAATTAAAAGTAGAGACATCACCCTGCCAACAAAAGTCCATATAGTCAAAGCGATGGTATTCCCAGTAGTAATGTATGGCTGTGAGAGCTGGACCATAAGGAAGGCTGAGCGCAGAAGAATAGATGCTTTTGAGCTGTGGTGCTGGAGAAAAATCTTGAGAGTCCCTTGGACTGCAAGAAGATCAAATCAGTCAGTCCTAAGGGAAATCAACCCAGAATGTTCCCTGGAAGGTCAGATGCTGAAGCTGAAGCTCAAATACTTTGGCCACCAAATGAGAAGGGAACACTCCCTGGAAAAGATCCTGATGCTGGGAAAGACAGAAGGCAAAAGAAGAAGGGGATTTCAAAAGATGAGATGGCTGGACAGCGTTACTGATATAACAAACATGAATTTGAGAAGACTTCGGAGGATGGTGGAAGACAGGAGGGCCTGTCATGACTTTGTCCATGGGGTTGCAAAGAGTCGGACTCAACTGTGCGACTGAACAACAACATCGTTGGAACTCTCTGTCTGGGGCAGTGATGCTCTACCACTGAGCCATAGTCCCTCCCCCCAATGGACATCCATCAGGTTTTTAGGGCTGTTTCATGAAATTGAGAGATCAGGCTACTGCAAAAGGAATAGAAAGAGGAGGAAAAAACCAAACAAGAAAAATTCACCAAAAGGCTGAAGTGAAGTTGAGAATAGCTTCTTTAAAAGTAGTTGACAGATAACATTTTCCTTAACGCAGAGTAGTGTTGCTCACTTGAATGCCCTTATACGTTATTATAGCAATAACGTATATCAGAGAGGAAACATATCAGAGCGGAAATAACAAAAGGCTTCTCACAGTCACAAGGGCTGTGGGGGCTGTTGCCTCTTATTTTTTAAGTTTCAAAAACACAAGACAGTTTTGAAATTGAAGAAATGAAATATTAGATATGTACAATGTGTAAAGTACAATGTACACTGTGGTCACACAAGAAACCATGGGGGGGGGGGGACTCTCGCTGCACTGATCTTGATGGAAAGTGCCATCAAGGCACACCTGACTTATGCTTACCCCACAAGGTTTTCAAGGCAAGAGACATTCAGAGGGGGTTTGCCTTTGCCTGCCTCCACATAACTACCCGGGTATTCCTTGGAAGTCTCCCATGCATTTACTAGCTGGGGCCAATCCTGCTTAGCTTCTGAGATCTGATGAGATCAGGCTAGCCTGGGCTATCCAGGTCAGGACCTTTCCATACTAGTGATGAAAAAATTTAAAAATGCATGGAGTTTTGTTGGCTTGCTCTGTTTGTTCTAGGTACAATTGGATTGCACCGCTTGTTTTGTGCATTACACTGCATTGATTGCACTGTCCTCTGACTCTATAATCCACCTTGAGTCTCAATGAGAAAGGTAGACTAAAAATGAAGCAAATGAGTAAATGATATATAAAAGAGACACACAGCCTGGAAGATTACGTTCTCCGTTTATGTCCACACACCCAGCAGGGCTTTCAATACACTGTTGGTCCAAATGATCCCTTCTCAGCATCTGATATACCACTACTGTAGCATACCAGTAGATCAATATATTTATATGTGTGAGGGTCAATGCTAGGGTTTTTGGTGCCCTAGGCAAGCTGCCTACTAACAGAACCCGCCCCCTCCCCAAAAAAAAAAGAGTCGGACTCGACTGTGCGACTGAACAACAACAATATCACTAAAGTCTACTTAGATGAAACTGGATAGTAGGATTTTGCTTTAAAATGCAATATTTATTTGCCCCCCAAGGTCGGAATAAAGAGTCAGACACAATGCATTGGAATAAAATTGGGCCACTTTATTAACTAACAGCATGAACAGCAAGGGTACCCCACCAGCGGCCTGGTCAGGGCTAGGGGTCACCGCGACCGCTCCCCTGCCATTAACGGGCGAGAGACCCAGCCCCCCAGCCAGAGCTGAGCAACTCAGCTCCCTCCAGGCAGGCCCAGCAGGGAGGCATGCACCAGAGGGCCCCAAACCCAGACGCACGTCTCGCCAGAAAGGCACCTTCTAGCCGAGCCTCCTGGACAGTCTGCAGTCTCCAAACCCCAGGTTGTTCATGCCAGACCCCAAATTCCCCAAAAGGGGGATGCTTCGCAGTCCTTCCCTAGCCGCATAGTGTCCTAAACCCCAAAAACCTGCCAACTAAAGTGACCAACTATTTAAAGGCACCTTCCCTGATACAATTCCACAATCCACTGCACTGCTATGCACGGTAGGCGAAAAACACACCCCAGCAACAGCCAATCAGCCGGGTGTAAAAAATTCCTACCCGGCTCCTCAAATGAGGCAACCAGCCAAGCCTACATAACAGACAGGGCGGGAAGGAGGGCCGATCAATGATGGAGAGAACTGAGGGGAACGTGGAGCTAGCCGTTAAAGTGGCTAGCCCCGCCCCTCACATTGCGCACCCAAACGGGCGACTTCTGACTCCTCCCTCCCAGGGAGGCAAACAGCGCAGAAGCAGCCTAGCAGCTATGCTGCAGGCTGCAAGCTTCCGATTATCAGTGATTTTATATGGTTTATAATCAGTTCAGTTTTCTAGTTAAACAGCTGCCTGCCAGGTAGAGAAGCAGCACATCAATTATTGGACTACATGAGAATGTCTACCTGCAAAAAAGCTGCTTGGGTGGACTGTACTGTTAAGAAGGAATAAGGTGAAACAACTTGCCAAACAGCCCTGAACAGGTCAATGAAGAGACAAACAGTCCAATGAAAAACCTGATTTCCTTTTTGCAATTGTTGAATTAGAACATCAGCTGAATTAGTGGGAGCTTGAGCATCTGTAGGAGAGACCCCTATGCCATGTGTACTCCATGTAGAATTTATATGTTCTTGCCAAACAGGGGTTGGACTAGATGACCCTGGAGGTGCCTTCCAACTCTGTGATTCTATGATTCCTCAATTGACATACATTCATCCTATATCCTCTGTCTGAAAAAGTCTGGTATAAGTTGCAGTGCTTGCTTTCTATCTGTTGCTGCAGAAAAAATGTTATCCCAAGTAACTTCTTGAGGATCAGGCCATCAATAGGAAAGTAGCTTTGTTCAAGATGGTACCCTTCAGATTGCATTAGCTCAGTGTCACCTGGCCTGGATAAAAAGGGAGAAAAGCCTAAATGGGGGGGGGGGGGCTGAAATCACTTTGGGTGTGTGTGAAGGGGTGGTTTAATGATAACAACAGTCTAATCATTGAAAAATGGGCTGGAGGTGAGTGGGGCAAAGTAGTAGAAGCATTCTCAAAACTGGCTTTGGGGTAGGGGGGATGGGGTAAAAGCAGTCTTTAAAATGCTGAAAAATACCCAGGGGAATCACCACCACCCCCAAAAAGAAGTGAAAGCTAAAGGCAGAAAAATGGATGCAGCAATCAGGGTAAATTGAAGCCGTGTGGGGCCAGAACCAACAACAACAAAAAGTGCAGTTCATTGCAAGTGCCTGCATGGTGGGAGGTGAGAAGCCTTTTTTATAGCTTCCTGACAGCCACCCTCTCGAGGCTGAAAAATTAACTGCCCTTGTCAATCCATTCCTGCACCTCATTTGGATGAGAAAGGCCCTGAAGAAAATTAGCCTTAGCCCCAATAGCCATGAATCAATTTATGATAAATTGGTTAAATAAGTTAAATCCCCAGTTGGAATTCACATGAATCTCCCTCTCTAATATTGTAACCCTCAGTTGGGGGCAGGGGAACCCCTGGTTTGGAAGCCCTCCTGCCGCTTCAGGGTTATCAGAAAGTGTGGGGGGGGGAGGAAATGCACATTTGGCACTCCATTATAACCAATGGAGACTGGTTCCCGTAGGATAGAGAATCAATCTGTAGGTATCTAGGGTTCCTGGGATGGCTGGGGGGGGGGGGTTTAGGTAGAGGCACCACATTTTCAGCATAGCATCTGGTGCCTCTCTTCAATGCCCCCCCCCAAGTTTCAAAAAGATTGGGCCAGGGGGTTCAATTCTATGAGCCCCAAAAGAAGGTGCCCCGTTATTTCCAAAGGAGCATGGTCCCTTTAAGCGTGATGGCCAGAACTCCCTTAGGAGTTCAATCCTGCTTGCTACAACCTTCCTCCACCCCCCAAAGTCTCCTGACTCTATACCCACAGTCCCCAGATATATCTTGAGTCAGACCTGGCAACCCTAACTTTATCAGCGGTGAAAACAAGAAGATAAGGATAAATAGGCACAGTCAAACTGTAGGGGTCTCCTCACTTTTTATCCAGGCCAGATGCTGCTGAGCTGATGCAATCTGGAGGCTACCAACTTGAACAAAACTGCTTTCCTACTGATTTACCTGAAACATTAAAAGCTCTTGTAAATTCCAGGCACAATTAAGGACTGTGTGTTTACCTCTAGCTATAAACCTTCTTCTCCAAAATGCTGACAAGGCCTTTAAAACTGAGATTCTCCAATGTATGCAGGATCTTATAGCCAGAGTTTATAGATATGTTAAAGCACTTCTGTTTATCAAATTATATTGAATAAAGCTCCACCTCGGAAAGTAAATGTTTGCCTAGGAAATGTTGATGTGTCTTGGGGGATACTACTTTATGCACACAGCAAATATATATGGGGTTTTCGATGAGATAGTGGCTTTCTTTGTGTGTGTGTGTGTGTTTTGTTGTTTTGCTTTGGCTGCGGGCAGATCCTTCACAATAACTCAGATTTAAAAAAAAAAAATACCCTGCTGACATATTGATCTTTCAAAGTCATTAAGACAGTCTTGCAAAGTTCAAAATGATCTAGAAATTACAGGGAATTTTAACAACATGCTGCATTAATTACTTCTGTGACTTCTGGGTTGTTTTTAAACAATGGATTGAAAGTGCTCAAAGATGTTGTGAGTTAAATAATTCAGAACATTTGCACTGTGTAATATTTGAAGGGGAGAGAAAACCATGCTAAACACTTTGAATTCACAAGCAAATTACTCATTAACATGCTGTGTGATTAAATATTTACTGGCTTCCTTGCCACAGTCATCGGCAAACAGGAGCCTGCAAAGCTACTTTTCATTTTTTTAAATAATAATAATAATTATTATTATTATTATTATTATTAGAGAAGTGTCCAGGCCTCCCCTGTGTAACATTAATTTGATTCTTCCTTCATTATATGGTAAACTGGCCTCTTTCAATAAACAAAATCCAGTCACTAAGACAAACAATATAGCATTTGTACATGTGCTGTAATCAAAATGCTTTTATTATCTGACATCTCCTATCAGTGACAATCTCAGTAATGTAGATGTTGTCATGGATCTCATGGAAGATTTCTGTGGCACAGGTGACTCTTTTTTTAACAATTCCCCAGTCTGCTTCATATCTCTGGATTCCCTCTGTGCAGTTTGTGGGGTCCTTTGTCCCCTAGGAGCAGCACTGGGGACATTTGGGCTTGCAGCAGGATAGGAGGGCAAGAAAATTATGCTCCAGAAACAGAAATCCCCTTTATCTCAGAAAATCCTTCATAAAATCCAAGTAGGTCACCAGGCCTGCCAGCCAGCTGGGGACTGGGGGGGAAGGACACAAGACCTGGTAGTCTGGGGCACGGGAAGCAGTCCTTGGTAATGGCAACCATGATATCACCCAAAAGTGATACCATGCCTTTTCATTAATTGCCAGAAACTCTATGGTAAAACCAGGGCTTGAATTCAGCAGGAGCTCACAGGAGCCCAGCTCCTGAACTTCCAGCCAGGGTTTGCATGCAGTGGGGATTTCTCTCCCCACTGCACACAGATCCCAAGGCAAATGCAAATGAGATATGCTACTGAGCTCACACACCTTTTTTTTCTACAAAATGATCCCTGAGTAAAACCATGCGTTTCTGGAGATTCCTAAAGAGGACTGATATTTGGCTCCATGGCCAGGTACAGTGGCTAATTATTTCATCCCAGGCTCCTTTATAGGCATATTTCAAAAGCACAATATGTAATTATTTCATTTCAAGCTCCTTTATAGGCATATTTTAAAAGTACATGTTACTATATCTATTGTCCTTGTGCCTGCCACAGGGCCCAAAGCAATCATTTGAAAGAATTTGTTTGTAACAACCCTGAAGAACAGCAGATGGCAAAACATTACTTTATGTTCAGATCATTTCATGTTGGCTGAAGGTATGCTGTATTAAACATGATGATGTATTAGTGGGAAGTGACATCATATTCTGCCTAGGCTGCACAAAAATGCATTAATAAATATGTATCAAAAGGCCATTTTGTAAAAAAAATGTTAATTATAAGTATTGTTATTAAGAAGCATGTCAACTTACAGGCTTAACAAATGTGTTGTGGTGGTGGTTGTTGAATTCCCTCATCCCGACCGATGCCAGGCTCTAGCTGATGTGCAACAGGAAAAATACATATAAAATCAATGAAATCAGTTGATTAAAACAAGTTACAACCCAGTGACATATTTTATAATGTGCTACAGTTCTGCTTTCTAGGTACTGGGAGAAATCCCTTCCTTAGGGGGAGGGGAGCAGGGGTGCCACCCTGGCAACCATCACTGGATAACATTTTTATTATTATTGCTGCATATCTGTAACAGAACCTGAGTATATTTCAGAGGATTCTTAAGTAATCCCAAAGCACATTTTTCAGTTTATGCATGAATGGGCTATCACAGATTTGTTCCTACAAATAGAACTAGGACCTGATCCAGTATTCTCCCAAATGCAATATTTTTCAATGGAACCAGCTCACACAATCAGCTACCAGCCATCAAACCCTGATTCCTACATACATGTTTTTCACTTGAAAAATTTGTTAAAGTCTATTCGGTGAACTTTTGATTGTGTTCTGCAACTCCCACTTGCCTTCATTTATTCTATTAGAGACAAGTTTTAACTTGATTAACTTGTAAAATCCATTCACAACCTCTGTTACTAGCAGACCTTGAAGGTTGGCTTGTTATGGAACTCACCTTCCAGCTGACCTTGCTTTCCTTGCCAGGCAAACATCTCCTTATTAGATCAAAGACTTAGGAGTTCAGGAACATATGAACATATGAAGCTGCCTTATACTGAATCAGACCCTTGGTCCATCAAAGTCAGTATTGTCTTCTCAGACTGGCAGCGGCTCTCCAGGGTCTCAAGCTGAGGTTTTTCACACCTATTTGCCTGGACCCTTTTTTGGAGATGCCAGGGATTGAACCTGGGACCTTCTGCTTCCTAAGCAGATGCTCTACCACTGAGCCACCGTCCATCCCCCTTTTCTTTCTTAAAGGAAGCTTTATTATTATATCTCTGGACAAAAGCTTCCAAGGACTTGCTAAGTAAGCCAATTTGTTTATTGATGGTAGCCAGCTGCTCAAAAATTGAAACAACTGTGTGAGCAATTAGGAGACATTGGTTCATAATAAACGATAAAGGATTATTTCACAATTATTGTAAATCCAGTTGATTATCAGAAGAAGTATTTCCCAAACTGTTCCACTCTTCGTTATTGAGCAAATCCTCCTGGCAGGTATCCAAAGTCCATGTTGGACACAGGTATTCCCTCAGAACTGAGAATCTATGTGAAGCAGAAATAGCCAAAATGCAGGTTAAACAATTAATCAATTTTCAGTTGTTTAGGAGACTTTCTTTGCACCTGGGTGTCCAGGCATGGCCTACAGCATTTTTTGGATCTTGTCATGATAGTTAAATAAACTACAGCACCTCAGAAGTAGTCTGACAGTCTTCAGGAGAGCCAGACATCCCTAATATCGTCTCTGTCCTCCAAAATACACTAACCATGAATCAAAAGTAAACTAAAAGAAAAAGGATAAAACAAAAGGTCTGGAGTGGAACAGGCAGCAGCTGCTAGCTCGATGACATCTTGCCACCTTCATCTGCCAGTTGATGACTATAACCCCCACCTTATCTGCAAATGTATGGGTCATCACAGAAACAACACAACTGACAGAATTTTCATGACATTCCACATTTCCTCCAGCATGGAGTTTCTCAGTGCAGTGAGGTCCACCATTTAGCAGCCAGTCATCATGTGTATAGTAAGCATGTGACATGGGTATGCATTTGAACTAGAGATGCTTCCAAAATTTTTCTCACCTGAATTTATCCCTTAGTATCAGGTTTGTAAATTCATGAATAAAACAAATGAATTAGGGATTTTCCATTATTCCCTTTTTAAAACTGGATACTGAGCACTGTGCAAGTGAAGTTGGTATCAGTTTTTTTTTCCCCTCTACAGTTCATATGTATCTGTTCTTCTTCTATGTGTTACCAATGTGGACTTGTGCATTGACAAAGTACTGAAAAATCATAAGGCTGATGGTATGCATTGTTATACCAAAATATACAAGGTGTTTTACCAAACATGTGCATCAATAAAAAGTCATCCAAATAGAATCTTAATGCATTCATGCATACAATCACATCAAAACGTGATTTAAATAATATTTATCAATGTATAACGCCTGACTTGGATAGCCCAGGCTAGCCTGGTTTTGTCAGATCTCAGAAGTTAAACCCTGGTCAATATTTGGGAGACCACCAAAGAATACTGGGATCATGACATGGAGGCAAGCAATGGCAAGCCACCTCTGAATGTCTCTTGGCTTGAAAACCCTACAGAGTTTCTATAAGTCAGCTGTGAATTGACAATAAAAAAAATCTATTTGAAGCAGTATATGCACAGGCATTGCTGATTCAGTGGTGGGAAAAGATACAAATGATTCTCGTATATTTTTATCCTACCCTTCTTTCAAAAAAGCTTCAGGTGGTGTCAACGGCTATTTCTTATTTTATATCACAACAATCTCATGCAGTAGATTAGCCTGAAATAATGTGACTAACCCAAAAAATGCAATCCTAAGTACACATTCCTGGGAGTAAGACATATTTAATCAAATGGGGATTATTTGTGAGTAGAACTTCTTAGGGCTGCTCTCCAGGGCCAGCCCTAGAGTGTCCGGCACCATAGGCAAGGCTACCTTCTGCACCACACACACACTGATAACTTTACTAAGTCACATAGGAGGTGCCCAATTTGGTGCCCCAGAAGGCTGGTGCCCTAGGCAATCACCTAGTTTGCCTAGTGGCAGGGCCGGTCCTGCTGCTCTCAATGCCACCTGGAGAGCTTCACATTACAGTAGGGATTTGAACCCAATTTACAAAGTTGTGGATCCAGCACTCTAACCATTGCACTGGCTTTTTTTCCCCTCTAATTCAGAAATAATTTTTAAAATGCTCCTAGTTAAATTAGAACAGTGGTGGCCAACGGTAGCTCTCCAGATGTTTTTTGCCTACAACTCCCATCAAGATCGCTGTATGGTTTTAATGTTTACGTATATAACCGTATATACGACACCTTCTTAAACTCTAAGGGTAGTTCCTGACTGTTCCTTCATTTTTCCTGAATTCCTGTTTGTCTGTTATTCTAATTCAGGGGTGGCCAACGGTAGCTCTCCAGATGTTTTTTTGCCTACAACTCCCATCAAGATCGCCGTATGGTTTTAATGTTTACGTATATAACCGTGACAAATGCCTAGATTTTAACTATGTAAATTATGAAATGTTAACCTTTGATGCTTAATTTTATATTCTAAGTTAGTTTTTATATGTTAGTTTTTATATGTTGTAAGCCGCCCTGAGCCACCTGGTGGGAAGGGCGGGATATAAATTACAAATAAATAAATAAATAAAATAAAACGGGAGTTGTAGGCAAAAAAGCTACCATTGGCCACCCCTGAATTAGGGGAGCTAATTGGCCACCCCTGAATTAGAATAACAGACAAACAGGAATTCAGGAAAAATGAAGGAACAGTCAGGAACTACCCTTAGAGTTTAAGAAGGTGTCATCAGGATGCTCCATTGGAGACCAGGCCACACATGCCCTTTGTCTTGTTCTAGAGGCAAAAGCCATGACCTGAGTTACATAGAAAGTCTTTGAGTGACTCAACACAAGAGCTGCAGGGAATGAGTTCAACACATCTTTCGATACACAAAGAAGATCAAACACGATGGTGAGATCAGCAAGAGGGACCTGCTTGGCATCCAGTACAATAACGACACAACGATAGACAACTACAAATATAAAATATTTAGAGGCTAATATTGTTCAGCTGAAGCTAGCTTTTGAAAGAGTGAGTCAAAAGCTGGATTTCTGCCAGAAGTGGCTGTGATATTCTACAGGCTCTCTAAATACAAAGAATCCTCACAGAACACTCTGGCCCATGCTGTCTCCATCGCTTACCAATCTTTACTCTATTTTTAAATCTTCATTCCCCCATCCGTTTTTTTGCACAACTGCTCCAGAGAGTACACTGTATAGAGAAATTACCAGACCTTGAATGTCTTTTTTTTAAAATGTAAAAAAAAAATCTCCCGTTTCCCTTTATTTCCCCTTCTGCTGGTTATCAGTTTCAATGGTACACTTTTGTCTATTAAATTTTTATTTTGATATAAAATTAAGAGGTAATACAGAAATGAAAAAGGGAGGGTATAAAAGTAAGCATCAATCATCTAGAGCTTTTACATATATCAAGAACATTATTGTTATACATAGATTATTTCAAATTATTCCTCTTAGCTCAAATGGCACTCTTACCTTACCTTACCTGTTTCCACCCGTGTATTTTGCAAATATATAATTGAATAAATAATTCTTCAGGAACAGCATTTCAGGGAGATCAATTGGCTGCAAAGTTCCTTCATATAAAAAATTAGTCTGGATTTAACCTTATGTTTGTAATCTGCATTACTATATGACCCTTAAATCCAGCAGCCAAAGATGGGTGGTCAGCCCTGTAGCCAGGAATTTTTTCAGTGGAGGGCACTGGGATGCCAATTAAATCCCCCAGGGCTTCTCCCCCCCCAGCCTATCTTGGCTCATTGCCCCCCTAGATCGGAATGAAGAGTCAAACACAAGGTTTTTGGTATAACTAAGGGCCACTTCATTAATCATAATAATCACAATGGCAAGGGCACCTAAAAGCATGGCCTGGTCAGGGCTAGGGGTCTCTGCCATTCATGGACGAGAGACCCAGCCCCCAGCCGGAGCTGTGAGACATAGCTCCCGCCAGACCAGCCCAGCAGGGAGGCCCGCCCCAGAGGGCCCAACCACAAGATGCACGTCTCAATGGAAGGCACCCTCTAGTCGAGCCTCCAGGACAGCCTGCATTTTCCCCAACCTGGGTCATCAAACCCCAAGTAGCTTATGCCAGACCCCAAAACTCCCCAAAAGGGGGGGTTGCTTTCCTAGCCGCAAAGTACCCAAACCCAGTAAAACCTGCCACCACTAAGGCCAAGTCTCTACTTGGGCTTAGCACCCACCGGGAGGCCCAAAGCCACCGGCAACCCTTGCTGTAGATCTCTCAAGAAAAGCATATTACCCTTTTCTGATAGATGTACCCCATCCCCTCTGTAGAGGTCAGGAAACTCAGTAGAGATATCCGTATGGGGCAAATAGTGGCCCAACCCGCCTTCAAGAGCCTTCCTAATTTCCTTGTTGGCTTTGTAGCGGGCCCTCTCAACACCTGCAGGGTCCCAAGCACTGCACCAAACAAGGTGAGGGATCATGGCAGACCAAACTATCATGGTTTCCGGCCATCGCTCCTTAATATACTGAAATTCATCACGGGCCTGCCAGACTAACGCCTTGCCTTTAATTAGCCTGAGATCATTCCCTCCCAAGTGAATAATTAAAATCTGAGGAGGTAGTCCTAAGCCCCCATGAAATAACAAAGGCAGCAGGCCCAGCCACTGAAGGCCTTGGCGCCCCCGCCGTTTTATACAATCATGCTGGCTGAGCCCCAGCTGAGAGCCAAACGAAGTTCTCCGAGCCTGATGTGCAGCCCAAAACACATGACTGTGGCCACAGATGAGAACTCGGTTCCTTTGGCCAGGAACAACAGCATCTAAAAATAAAAAACAGTCAAACAAGCACATAACCAATACCATTTCAACCAACAAGCCAACCTAGGGACTGAACAAAGGTCGAATATAAGATTTGTAAGCCTAAACGCTGAATGAAGGAGGAAGGATACCCCAGGGCAGCCGCTGTAGAAGCACTGCCAATCCTAAAAGAGTGGGTACCAAACCGCACCTCCGCTAACCCCAGCTTGTCTAAAGCCCTAGATGTCACAGACCAAAACTGGTGCTTTGTGAGTGGACTACCATTGCTGTGACAAAACAAGAACCCCTCCCTAGACCCCCGGACTGCCAAATAAGCAGCCACAGCAGAAACAGGGCATAACTCCAGCTCAGAGCAAGCACCCAATTCCAGCACTGTTCCTTTGTGACCCGGATCAGTCTTAGACCAACGTACGATAATAACCACCTTACTCATCGCCAACCTCAGGTCACTTAACCTCAAAGCATTACCAGAAACATCGTTTCTGGACTCGGCCACTAACTCACTGACTCTAAGAGCCCTGAAAAAGGCTATTAAGAACGCAGCGTGAAACAAAGCGGCCTCAAAAAATGAAACACAGAATCAGAGGGGAAATAGGCTTCTGTGTATCTGGCCTAGAACCAGCTTCTCTGGCCCATCCTTCTAGCATTTTTCGAAGGCGAAAATCAGCTGTTTCTTCACTATAACCCAGCGCCTTGCTAGCAAACACCAACCCAGCCAGGCACCCCCTAATAGATCACACGGACAATCCCTTACCATGTAGGGAAACACAGAAGTGGAGCAGCTGCTCCACCGGGAGGGGCCAAACAATGCGATACCCTCCCTCAGCCCTAAAGTCCTCAAACTGCCGCACAGCACGTTCATAAGACTTCCTGGTGCTGGGAGCAATGCCTAGACCTATCGCTCTGCAGGCTTCGGCTCTCCAATCAGCCATAGCTCCTGGGGCATTGGCACTGCCTCCTGATTGGCATCTGGGGCCAGCTGACGAAACTTCTCCATCTGTTTGCGAGAGAGAGCGTCAGCCACCCCATTATTCACCCCCGGAACGTGCTTGGCTAAAAACAATATGTTGAGCCATAGACAACGCATAGTGAAGGCCCTCACCAACCTCATAACGAGCCGTGATTTGGATGAAAGGGAATTAATAACATGGACTACTGCCATATTATCACACCAAAAATGAACGGTGCCCCGCAGATATCCATGTATTGTATAAGGGAGGCTGCCCTCCATGGCTGAGCCCGCGCAATCATCCCTGCATAGATTAAAAACCCCGGTAGCCAATTAGCCCAGGTCCAGTACACCTTGCGCTTCTTCAACTTTTCTTTATCTTTTTCATCCAAATCTTCCTTGTCCTTTTTCTCCAGCTCCCCAAAAAGGAGGGAGAAAATATCTACATAGTCTCCCTTTAAAATTTTCTCCCTGGTTGCGGGCAACAAATGGTCCCCCAGAGGAAAAGCCACATCCCCAAATGGTAAGGAGGTAAACAGAACCGCTCCTTAAGGGGATGGTGCACCCCAACTCTCCATAAAGGAACCTGCCAAACCCTGTTGCCCCACACCAGGCCAGACACCATAAGGTCTGCACTGTCCGGCTGGCCAGGCCCAGTTTGACAACTGACTGGCACCTATGGGGGAAGGGGACCCCACACCCACAGCCATGAAGGCCTGCCCAGCAGGTGAAACCTGCCCCCACGGCCCTCAAGGCCAGGCAGACCCAGCAAAGGCCCAAGGAAACTCACCAGCCTTACCAGTAAATCCAGCAGGCACCAACGATGACCCTGTTCCAGCCGCTCCTGTTGACAGGCCCGCTCCACCATCTGAACCACCGAGACCAGGGAAGAGTGCACCAGACCTACCCTCAAGCATAGACAGCCTGGTCAACACATTAGACTGGATTGCCCTTTTGGTTGCTCTTTCTCCCACAACCCCTTCAACATGAGGCAAACCAGACGTTTCCTCCAGTGCTCTAAGCCTTTACACAATATTTGTATTAACCACCTCATCCCCTTCATCGTCAGACAATGAGAGCGGGGCTGGAGGCCTCTTGGCAGGGGCCTTAGGGGCCTTTGGCGCATGTTGCTTGCCCTTTGACTTACCAGCCCCCCTTTTACCTGACATCCTTGCCCCAAAAGATAACTACACCACTTAAAGGGCAACTAACACCGAGACGGCGAACCCACAAAATGGCCTCCACAGAGGGTCTACTTAAAATGGCCGCTTTCCCCTGAAGAAGGAAGGGGACCCAAAATGGCTGCCGCACCACTAAGAAGGGACCGTCTAAAAAATGGCTGCCGCCTTCAGGAGGTTGCAGGAGCCTCAAACACTCCTCAGAATAACACAACTCCCAATGGGAAAAAAGAAACAGTCCCCAAACTACCATGGCTTCCACCGGAAACCCCAAAATACCACACTTTAAGAAGCTGCAGGAGCCTCACAGGACTCTCCAGACCAACACAGCTCCCCCAGGGAATAGAGGCAGCCCCAAGAATTAAAGCAGGAGCCTCAAACGGCTCCCGCGGTGAAAAGAACCCCCAACCAGGCCAATAAAGGCAGCCCCAACCAGGCAGATACAAGCAACACACCCCCCCCCCCCCAGGATACAGCCTGCAAAGTGAAGAATCCAGTCCCCGGATGCCTCCTAAACTGCTCACCACTCCCGACGCTCCTCTTCAGCCCTAGCGCTGCGAAACGCAACACCAGGACCCGAACAGCCACAGCCCGACGCACCTTGCAGGCCTCTCTGATGGAGCGCCTCAACACGTTCCCAGCCAGGCCCGAACACAACATGGACTGCAAAGAGAAGCAGAGGCTTGGCTGTTAACACAGCCAAGCCCCGGCCCCCGCCCCCTCAAGTTCGCATCCAAACGGGCTGAAGATCCTCTCTTCCCTCACCAGGGAAGCAAATCTTGCTAACGCAGCCTAGTAACTTCGCTGCAGGCTGCAAGCAATCCATTCCTCAGTGAGTGCCTTTCCTCCATAACTGCATCTGTCTGTGAAGTCCCCTGAGCTGTGGGGCCAGGAGGAGGGAAGCTTGGCTGTTTAGAGGGCTTTCTTGAGCAGTGAAACCAAGGGCCTGGCTGCTAAAGAAAGCCTCTTTAAACAGCTGAGGAGCATGGAACAGTTTGCTCTCTGACTCTCAGTTGTACGGAGGAAATTTCTTGGGCAGCCAGGCCCAGGGGCTGGCTGACCAAGAAAGCCACATATTAAACTGGAGACTTCCGGGGTTGGAAAATGCTGAGCTGAACTGCTTCTCAGAAGGGGAGCAGGCTGGAACTTCTGTTCGGGGAGTGGAAGGCAATCTAATGCCTACTGCCTACTTTTTTCAGTCAGAGATCGGTCCAAGATATGCACAGGAAACTTTGAGGAGATTTACCTTGGCTAAAAGGGAGTCCCGAGGTGGGCTCCTTTGAGGGGTCTCCGGAGATGAGTTGCATTTTCATCATCTGCAGAAGTTTCCAGAGTAATTTATTTGACATAAGCTCAACAGGATCCTAATTTTCTTTGATACTACTAAACATCTAAAGCTACACAAGACCAGTGTTGATCTGGATAACTACTGAAAAGGTACAGATTGCTATCTTTCATTCTGGGATGAAATATAAGAAATATGGAGATGAGAGAAAACTGTTATGGATAGTGCCAGCCGAAGTGATAAAAATAACAGCTGAGACAGGTGAAGAAAAGTGGTTGTCATATAATCAACTATTAAAAATACAAAGTGCCAAAATCGAATTGAAAACTGCTGAAGAGCTGAGTAATAAATATGATTGGTTTCAAATACAACAAATAAAGAGCTTGGTGGAAAATTATATTAAAACTGAAGCAATAAGAAAAGCGCAAACAGAAATGGAAAAAGTTCTGCTTGGAGATAATGAAAAATTAATTTCAAAATTATATAAATTACTCTTAAAATGGTCTACGGAAGATGAAGTAGTGAAATCTCAAATGATTAAGTGGGCAATTAATGTAAATAAAGAAATACAGATGGAAACTTGGGAATATTTGTGGAAGAATTCTATGAAGCTTTCGACATGTCATAGTATTAAAGAGAACTGTTTTAAAATGATGTATAGATGGTATATGACTCCTAAAAAATTGGCAAAGATGAACAATAAGATGCCAGATAGATGTTGGAAATGTAAAAAACATGAAGGTTCTTTCTACCATATGTGGTGGACTTGTGAAAGAGCAAAAAAGTATTGGCAAATGATTCAACAAGAAATTTCTAGGATTTTGGGATACGAATTTAAGAAAGTTGCAGAGACTTTTCTGTTGGGATTACAAATGAAAAAATTTTCAAAAGAAGATAGAACTATAATTTGATACTTGCTTTCAGCTGCTAGGACATTGTATGCGCAGTTATGGAAGCAAGAAAAAATATCAGAGAAATTGGATTGGATTGTAAAAGTTATGACATGGAGTGAAATGGACAAATTAACAAGAATTTTAAGAGACTATGACTTAGAAGTTTTTAAGATGGAGTGGAAAAGTTTAGAAGATATGTAGAAAAAGTGTGGAAAATAAAATGACATTGGACAATTTTTGATAATGATTAAGTCTTGGAAGAAGAATATTAAATTTTGTACCTTTAAATATTAGTATTTTAAGTAAATAACACCAGTGGGGGTCAAGTAACGGGGGGAGGGGTGGTTAGAAAGTAATATATGGGATAGATAAAAAGAAGTTATTAATGATGCAAGAAATAGATATTGTTACCATATGTTACTAAATAAAATTGTTTTAAACCAAACAGTAGAAAATACATATATATAAAATCAATTGCAGTAAAAAAATTACAAACCCTGAAAAAAAACAGAACACATATTAAACTGCAAATGATTGCACAAACTATACATTGTATCTGCCCAAATGAAGAAAAAAAGAATGACAATATATATTAACAATCAGAGCTTGGATATTCTTGAAGAATTAAGGAACCAAAATGGGAGATATATGATTCTGAAGGTTAAATTACCAGAAGGATTAATGTAGACATTGGCATCAATATATGTCACCCTATAATAATATATAAGCAGCCCCATGGCACAGAGTGGAAAAGCTGCAGTACTGTGGTCTGAACTCTCTGCTCACGACCAGAGTTTGATTCTGGCGGAAGCTAGATTCAGGTAGCTGGCTCAAGGTTGACTCAGCCTTCCATCCTTCCGTGGTCGGTAAAATAAATACCCAGCTTGCTGGGAGGAAAGTGTAGATGACTGGGGAAGGCAATGGCAAACCACCTCATAAAAAAGTCTGCCGTAAAAACGTCATGATGCGACGTCACCGCAGAGTCGGAAACAACTGGTGCTTGCACAGGGGACCTTTCCTATAATAATATATGCCCCCAATAATACTAAAAATGAGTTCTTTGAAAATGTATATCAAACATTAGCAAATTTTCAAGAAGGTGAGATTTTAATCTGGTGATATGAATGGACTACTAGGCCGTATCTAAAAATATAGGTGGAATACTCCCAAAAAATGTTTTCAGATATATGAAATCATAGAACTGGAAAATAATTGGTAAACACTACATCCAGACAAAAGAGACAATACATATTTCTCTGAACTACACCACTCATATTCAAGGATAAATACGTGTTTCATCACAAAAGTTGAGAGACCAGAGATTTTGCCAAACTCTTTAGCAGATCATAATCTAATATGACGCAGATGAAAATGTAAGAAGGATTTGATTGAATATTTTAGCACTAACATCACAACTGCAATATCAGTGACAACAATTTGGGAGGCTAGTAAGGCTTAAATCTGAGGAACCTTACTGTCAATAGCAGCAAGAAAGAAGAAAAAGAAACAAGATTTTATTTTTAAAAATAGATAAAATGAAGACATTAAAACAAGAACATAAAGCTACTGGAAACAAGAGGAAACAGGAGGAGGATGAAGAGGAGGAGGAGTTATACCACGTCCTCACTTGGAGTCTCAGACCAGTTTACAATCTCCTTTCCCTTCCCCTTCCCACAATGGGCACCCTGTGAAATAGGTGAGGCTGAGGGAGTTCTTTCAAGAACTGCTCTTGAGAGAATAACTCTGAGAGAACTTGTGACTGACCTAAGGTTACACCAGCAGCTGCATATGAAATAGTGGGGAATCAAAACCAGTTCTCCCAGCCTAGAGTCTGGACTCTCAACCGCTATACCAAACTGGCTCTCCAGTTATAGAGAGTGCTGTAGATTGTAGCTTATGTCTTGTTTTTGTGATGTAAATTGATTTTTTTTTCAAAAAGGAGGGGGAGAAAATAAGGAAGACCCAGCATCAGAGGGATTGACTCAATCAAGGAAGCCATGGGTCTCAGTTTGCAAGACCTAGGCTGTTAATGATAAGACATTTTGGAGATCATCAATTCATAGGGTCACCATAAGTCATAAGTTACTTACTGGCACTTAATACACACATGTTAGACATTATCAAATACTCAAGGTGGGTATAACATATTCAGAGTGATTTTAAAAATCTAAAATAGATGAACATTTTTAGGATAAAGTCACACGCCTTATGCAACATTTGTAGTCCTAACTCCTTGAAACATTCAAAAGAATACACATGATTATTTTCTGTTCCACTGGCTACAGAGGAGAGTAGAATTGGGAAGGGGGGGGGTCCCACTACACCTTGTATTAAAAATTAAAAGGAGCAGGTTTTCAAGAAACTGACATGGTGTAATGAATAATACACTTAGCATCTAAAACCGAGGGATTAAATAGCCTAATCCACATCAAGGAAAAGTATTGATAAGAAGCTCCAGGTTTAACAGTCAGTGGTAGAAAATATTTTAAAATATGTGTTTTGAGAGTTCTTTCTTTCAAAAGCAGAATGACCTAAATATAAAACAGAATATGGACTGGTCTGCAGAATATGACAACCATGTGAAGTCTGACTCAAACAGCTCCACATGGTAGATGTGGCTACACAGTGAGCTGTTCACCTGCTGCAGCTGTGCAGATTAGCATTAGCTCTTTCTGCAAAGCACATTTTGATGTTTCTAATCCTAGAGATAAACCAGACTGTTTTAGCATTTTCAGTCTTCACAGTCCGGTAGTGCAGGATAATTGTCCCCCTCATGTATTACCATTGAGAAGGACCAACCAAAATATTACAAAACAGTGTGCATCACACAATAGCATGCAAGCTTTCAAGTTCACTATAGCTATTCCTCAGGCGAGATGTTCAGAACACACACACACATATATACACACACACATGAAGAATGCAGATTTATACCTTGCCCTTCTCTCTGAATCAGAGACTCAGAGCGGCTTACAATCTCCTGCATCTTCTCCCCCCACAACAGACACCCTGTGAGGTGGGTGGGGTTGAGAAGGCTCTCAAAGCAGCTGCCCTTTCAAGGGCAACTCCTGTGATAGCTATGGCTAACCCAAGGCCATTCCAGCAGCTGCAAGTGGAGGAGTGTGTGTGTGTGTATACACACACATATATCCACATATTTGTTCACCCACTGTGTCTTTCAGGGAGAAACAAAGGACATACATATTTAAATATTTTTTTAAAAAAAATTAAAATGGCTGACATGGACCAACACAAGCTATGTGATTGGGTCCCAATGATTAGCACTGGGGCATCTTGGAATGAGAACATCCAACATACCCCAGAGGAAGGCACTATCTGCACCAAATATTTTAGAAACCTGTGAATTTTTCTGAAATATTTTAGAACCTGTGTGAAAGGGGCTGCATAAAATACCAGAGATGTTGAATAGGAGACTCTGGCTGTGAGCAGCAGCCAATACTCACACTCTGATAGCTGCTGGACGGGAAAACAGAAGTGACACCCTTCCTGAAGGGCAATGGGATGTGGAATGCATAAACAGCACTGTGAAGCCTGTGACTGTAGCACTATGCAGACATGCAGCTCATTAGTAGCTTGCAGAACATTAGGGTTGCCATGTCCGATTCAAGAAATATCTGGACACTTTGGAGGTGGAGCCAGGAGATTTTGGGGGTGGAGCCAGGAGCAAGGGTGTGACAAACATGATTGAACTCCAAAAGAAGTTCTGGCTATCCCATTTAAAGGGACACACTCCTTTTAAATGCCTTCCTTCCATAGGAAATAATGGAGGTTAGGGGCACCTTCTTTGGGGGCTCATAGAATTGGAGCCCTTGGTCCAATCATTTTGAAACTTGGGTAGTGCTTTAAGGAGAGGCACAGGAAGCTATGCTGAAATGTTGGTGCCCCTACCTCAGACAATAATCCCCCTGGAGCCCCAGATACCCACAGATCATTCTCCATTATACCCTATGGGAAACAATTGCCATAGGGTATAATGAAATGCCCAGCAGCAATTCCCTCCCCTCCATTTTCTGATGACCCTGAAGTGGGGGGAGGGCCTCCAAACCAGGGGATCTCCTGCCCCCAACTGGGGATTGGTAACTCTACAGAACCCAGTGCCAATAAGTGACATCATCAGCTTCATTAAGTGTTGCAAGAAAGTCATTAGTTGTATGCCTGCACAGTGCTACAGCCCTGGCCTAAATAGCTTCTATCATCATCTACCTATACCCTCTTGTAAGGATACCAGATCCTTTCTCTACCTTCAGTGGGATATTTCCTGCAATGCACCCCAGAAGCTGCTGCTGAAGAAGACCCGGTCAGTGCCTTAGTTTGTGCCTATTCTTTGCTGAGCTTCAGCACCACCACTGCAGATGGCCAGAAGATGGTACTGTAATTGCATAGTGGGGGTTCAGGAACATAAGGGAATATTGGGTCCAATGAAGTTTCTGATCCTGACCTGGCTGCTCATTCTGAGCTGCTCTGGCCTGCTGATCGATTGGATGATGAAACCTTCTGCTTTCCAGCTTCATTGCCTGCCTGTTTTCATCCAGTCACCCAATGCTGAAACCTTGGGTATCTTGGTGTCTCATCTTTATCCACCCTATTGTATTTGTATAATCAATGCTGCATCCTCTACTCATTCTGTCAGAGGATTGTTTAAAAATGTAATCATGTTTCTCCTTCTTTGCTATAAGAGAACTCTGTATTTTCATCCAACATCCACTGGGAGAAAAAGCCTTCTACATCTAGGTCATTAATCATTTGGGGGTGGGGGTGGAATGAGCGAGGGGAATAAAAGAAATAGATGGTTTGACAGAATAAAAGCCTTCTGCTTTGGAATTAAGCATGCTGGCTTTACCTCAATACTTATTTCTGATGGATGCTCTTGGTTTGCTCCAGAGTATATCTGGCTACAGGGCCATTATCCGGTGACAACATTCTTTTCTGAAGACGTTATCTTAACAGAGACAATGTGATCAATTTGGAGGAGCCAAGCGACACGGTTGGCTTTTGGAGAAAATGCCAAGGAAAAATTCAGTGAGACAAGAATCAATTAGCCAATTTAGCAGCTGCTAGCTTGTTTAGTTCTTCCTGAAGACAGGAAATTTCTCAGACGCTTCGAGGAAAATGATTTGCCACGTGCAGTGCAATGATGTAGTCTTTTAATACAGGCATTTGTCACCATCAGCATCGCATCCATTTTGTGAAGGGAGAGGAAGAAACAAGTGCAGAGAACACAGCACTGAGGCAGAACTTTGGTTGTGCACCTATAACATCAGACCCCAACCATGCCCACAAGCTTACATGGTATCTAACAAGCATGACAGAGACTGTGGCTTGGGTTGGGGGTTACATAAGCAGTGGCTCAGACGAAGTGAAATCAGGGCTTTTTTGTAGAAAAAGCCCCACAGGAACTCATTTGCATATTAGTCCACACAGCCCTGAGGTCACCATTGTTTAGTGCAAGCCTTTTTTGTAGAAAAAGTCCAGCAAGAACTCATTTGCATATTTTGTCAAGCCAGCCAGAACTGTGTTCCTGTGTGTTCCTCCTCAAAAAAAGCTCTGAGTGAAATGCTGGGGGCATGCAAAGTTGCCCAGGTAAGTGCTTCTTGACTGTGAACATTATGTTTAAATCTGTCCCATGGTGCCTGAGTTGCTGCTAAGGCTGGCAAAATATAAAAGTCAGTGCTGAATTCACAATGTAGTTACAAATTATTCCATTGTCCCAAATCTGGACTTCCCAAAACAAGTTTCTGTGGAACTCCAGTTGTCCCTTTGTCAGTGCCTCTGTTAAACACTTATTTACAGCTCAGCGTGCCTACCTGGGAATCCTTCTACTAATTTAGCCAGCTGAGGTCCCAATTAGACAGCTCTCATTTGGATCATCGAGGAAATAGCTACTAGGAATTAAGTTCCCAAGTGACACAGGGGTCTGATTTGGATTAGAACAATGGTATGGGGGAAGAAGCTGTTTCAGCATTCAACCCTGCATCATTTCCCTGATCTGAAATGGACCCCAGTGTTGTTTGCCCCATGAGGGAGCTGCATATGCAGTATTTAGAGCACATATAGCCTTTCCATGGAGCAAAGAACACCCCCAGAGCCTTTTGGAGCCTGGAAAATGGTACAGGGCAGATGGCTGAAGCCCTTTCTCCCCCTAGCAGATTGGCCTCCACATTATGTGGCTGTAATGTGAATCAGGCCCCTGTGATGCTTCAGAATTTAATTGAGGCAGGCTGGCGGAAACTCTGACCCAATTTATTCTAAAAACTAGTTTGGCCCCCTGAAAATGAGCCCTAGCCTTTCCATGGAACTGCCAAAGGCAGAGATATATTATCTGCAAAGACCTACAGCACCCTCTGAGAGGAGGAGGAGGAGGTAGAGGAAATGATTGGATTTATATCCTGCCCTTCACTATCCAAAGGAGTCTCAGAATGGCTTACAATCTCCTTTTCTTTCCCCTCCCCACAACAGACACTCTGTGAGGCAAGTGGAGCTGAGAGAGCTTTAACAGAAACTGCTCTTGAGAGAAACAGCTCTGCATGAACTTATGACTGACTCAAGGTCACATTAGCAGGTGCATGTGGAGAACTGGGGAATCAAATCTGCCTCTCCAAGATAAGAGTCTGCACACTTAACCACTACACCAAACTGGTTCAAAGAGTGTTTTATTTCCCTGTATCTTTATACATCTTCTCAAATTTTGCCATTCCCCATAATCAAATGGATACTAAAGCAAGAACTATAAGCAGAGACTTTTTTTTTTGCACAGTACCCTCCTCAGCCATTTTTACCTGGTAAAAAGCCTTGTGGTTTAGTCTGAGCGCTACAGTTTCCCCCTCTCCAGTTCTTGCTAACAGGGATTTTGAAGCAATCCTTTTGTGATTATTGGGTCTGTTTATGTTAGTATGCATTACTTTATTTCTATTTTTATATTAAATACTGGAAACATTTAAAAAAAAAAACCCTGCATTCTATCTTCACCCAATGATTTTGTCCTGCTTCAAGTAAGAAGTGGGACATATTTTTCCAGCAAAGTTAGGCTATCACACAATTGTTAATAACAACAGCAGCACCTGTCCAAAACTATCACGTGAACACATGAAGCTGCCTTATACTGAATCAGATCATTGGTCCCCTCAAAGTCAGTATTGTCTATTTCAGGGGTGGCCAAACTGTGGCTTGAAAGCCACATGTGGCTCTTTCACACATATTGTGTGGCTCTCAAACCCCTCACTACCCCATTGGCCAGCTTGGAGAAGGCATTTCTCTCTTTAAATCACTCCGCCAAGCCAAGCCAGCTGGTGGCTTGGAGAATACATTTAAAGTTGCTTTCTCTGTCCCTCCTCCCATCAACTAAGCAAAGCAATTCTCAAAAACAGCAACAAAAATGAGATAGACTTAAACATATGACAGATTTGATAATGGAAAAAACTGGAATCTAAAAGAAATGGAAATGGAAAATCAACTTGTCCATGAGAGCCATTTTATTTGTGGTTACATTCATGGACTTAGACCCAAGAGACCTATGAAATTTATTATGTGGTGTTGTTTTCTCTCAACCTGATGCATCTTACAGGAATATTGTGAGGGGAAGAAATTGAACTCCCACACATGCTCACTTCCCCAAGTGCCTTGGATGAACAGTGTGATATAAATGTGAGGTCTGAGGGAATTACAGCTGTACATTTTGAATCACACCCCATAAAAAGTCACAACTGTAAATAGCTGCTCTTTTATAGGTAGAATCATCCCTTTGGGCTGAAGAAAGCAAGCCAAGTTTCAAAACCTGTTAAAAGTGTTATCAGTTCAGTAATTGAACAAGTAAGCAACAGTTACTCAGGTTCCCAGTATCTGATGGTTGTATTTGCATCAATCTGTTATCATAAAAAGCTGATATTAAATATTTTTAAGAGCTCATTTGTGCAGGAATGAAGGTAATGAATCCCTTAGTTCAGGGGTAGGGAATGTTGGCTCTCCAGATGTTTTTGCCTACAACTCCCATCAGCCCCAGCCAGCATGGCCAATGGCTGGGGCTGATAGGAGTTGTAGGCAGAAAACATCTGGAGAGCCAACGTTCCCTACCCCTGCCTTAGTTCCAAGTAAGTTTCAGAGTAATCCTAAACAGAGTTAACACCCTTTTAAGCCCATAGACTTCAGTGGGCTTGAAAGGGCACCACTCTGTTCAAGATGGCACAATTCGTCACTTAATTTATGACAGAAGACAAGTTGATAATCGCAGATATTTTGGAGAATTTATCAAGCAGGTTCTGGGGAGATGCTGTTGAATTGTGAAATAACATTTTCTCCATAAGTGTGTCCAATGCCAGTTCTGAGTTCTGTCTGGCCATAAAAGAAGCTCTTCATTAAAAAAAAACCATTCTTCAAATATTGAACAGATCTCAAAGATTTCAGGTTTTCACAGCTGGTAACATCATTAGGATTTGTAGAATCTTTCGGGATCAAGTGCCATGTTCTACTGGAGAAAGTTTTCCTTCCAGACGTTTCATTCTCAGCTGCGGAGAACATCCTCAGTGGCGTTGCAGCCGGAGAAGGCGCTCAGACCTTCTTGGCTGCTGTGCATCGAGTGGGGCCAGGGCTGCTGGAGAGCTGCTATTTGTAGGCTGGAGGGGGTGTGATGAAAGGGCAATTGGTTTGTGGATGTGCCCATTGTTTGGTGGGGCTTCCTGGAAGGGTAGTGATAAGGAAACTGGCTGTTGAATGTGACCATTGTTCTGTGTTAATTGCTGGGAAGGTTGGAAGGGGTTTGAAGATAAGGAAGATGGTTGTTGACTGTGCTGATTGTTCTGTGGAATTTGCTGGTTGTTCTGAGACTTTCCGCAATTTATAGTCTGTAGGGTGTTTTGCAGAGCTGGGTACCAAGATTGGTGGATGAAAATGCCTTCTTCCTTTCTGTTAAAATTGTGCTGGTGTTTGTCAATTTTAACAGAAAGGAAGAAGGCATTTTCATCCACCAATCTTGGTACCCAGCTCTGCAAAACACCCTACAGACTATAAATTGCGGAAAGTCTCAGAACAACCAGCAAATTCCACAGAACAATCAGCACAGTCAACAACCATCTTCCTTATCTTCAAATCCCTTCCAACCTTCCCAGCAATTAACACAGAACAATGGTCACATTCAACAGCCAGTTTCCTTATCACTACCCTTCCAGGAAGCCCCACCAAACAATGGGCACATCCACAAACCAATTGCCCTTTCATCACACCCCCTCCAGCCTACAAATAGCAGCTCTCCAGCAGCCCTGGCCCCACTCGATACACAGCACAGCAGCCAAGAAGGTCTGAGCGCCTGCTCCGGCTGCAATGCTACTGAGAATGTTCTCCGCAGCTGAGAATGAAACGTCTGGAAGGAAAACTTTCTCCAGTAGAACACAGCACTTGATCCCGAAAGATTCTACAAACCCTAATGATTGAACAGATCAATTTAAAGTAATCTGGCTGCACTTTTTAAAGAAATAAAACATAGAATATATAATTTTGATAATTTGTAATAAATAAATATTAGACTCAATATATAATTTTGATAATTTGTAATAAATAAAGAGAAAAGCATGTATATTTTTGTGTTATATGATTTCAGGGGAGCACCCATAGCATTGCCTGCCCTCCTTCCCTTTTATCTTAACAAGTCTGTAAGTATGGTAAGGCTGAGAGAGAGAGTTACTAGCCCAAGGTCATCCAGTTCACTTCATGGTGATTCAAACACAAATCCTCCCACTCCTAACCCAATGCACAAACCACTGTGTTAAATTGAATCAGTGCATAATCTCAGATTCCATCTATAGAATGGAGTTCCTTGATGCTCACTGCCAGCCAGAATAGATTTTCAAGTAAATGGCAGGGGTGGAAGGTTGGGGACATTTTTGGACCAGTTATATGAGGCCTCAGCCAAACTTCTGTTTTTCCACTGGGTGTTGTCAGAGATGTGAGCTTGCTGTACACCCTCTGCCTCATTCGCAGCCTCCTTACCCTTTGCTGAATTTATAATACTCTGGAATTCTGTATAGGATCATGGTTGAATTCCATACAGATTCAAGGTTGAATCCTTATCATTTCCCTCATTGGTCTCAGTAGAGTCCTTCTGGTGAACCCCAATTTGTTTCTACTATGAATACGCCACCGTATCAGTTGTCTCAGGAACACCATTAGAAGGAATTGCTGGCATCCTTCCTATCTGAGTGATATAAACTGTATCTACAATGTGTTCTCCTGAAATGTTACTTTTGCAGGTCATGTTAACTTAGGGACAGAAAGTTAATGATACCTTATGGGTCCAAGTGGTGTTTGGATAAAACATCTCCTTTGAACCCACCTTCAATTCCATGATGGAAGAATGGTAGTATGCAAGATAATAAATAAATTCTAAATTGTGAGATACCACTACAATTCACTCTATTTACATGAATTATCCAATGAAAAGTCAATTGCTTGGTCAGTAAGGTTGACAGACCTTTGCCGGCGACTAGCAGGAAATTGGGTGGAGACTTATAAAATCAGTGGCAGAAGTAACACCACTGGGCCATGTGAAGCTCTAGGAGTTATTGCCAATATCTATGGTGAAAAGCATAAAGACTCCCTATTATTGGTAGCATAATTTCTATTAGTACTTTCTATGAAGAACTCCCTCCTGCCTCTTAACAAAAATTTCCACTTTTAAAAAGGATGGAGAAAGGCCATTGGCCATCTCACATAACTCTATTTAAACACATTTGCATTTTGAATTGAGCATGGCCTCAAGTTGACACAGAGCTTTTAAAATAAAATAAAACAGCTGAGGGCAAAAGAAAGAAATCATCTTGAGCATTCCAGCCCTGTGAAACATGAAATGGTGTGCATAGTTAAAAATCCATTCCAATTAAAACAAAAGAGACCTCATTCTATCTGACATCATTTGAGTTCTGCATAATACCAGCATTAATGAGATAAAGCATGAAAAGTCCCCCGCGTTTATTATAATAGCATCTTATTTCTGTCCAGATTGCTGCTAGAACTGCAGAAGAAAGACCCGAATAACCCATCTCCTTGTGCTAGCTGGTTTCAGACAAAAAGTTTCCACTGCCTTCTTTGCACAGAATCCCTCTGAGGCTAGATATACCCAATTTGGTGTCTGCTTAGGCCGGACATAGTCATTGTCTTGAGGGAAACCGTACAACAGCTGATCATCGTTCTCCACCTCTGTTCGCTGCAGGCAACAGCGCAGGGGTCATTTCTCTGGAGATTAGAAGATGTGAAGAAGCAGCCAAACATAAAATTGTGATGGGGGAGGGAATCAAGGAGAGGATAAAGGCTTATTTTTGTATTTTTTATATATAAAAAAAGAAAGCTCACTGTGAATGCTGGATTAAACTGCACAACACTTGCAAAAATCCACTGCAAGCAGTTCACCCATGATATCAAACTACATGTCCTTGTAATGCAATGTCAGGGTTAAGGGCACACATCTTATGGGGCTTGCATTATAAAAAGCAAATAATCACCTTAATGTAAATACTGGCATTAAAGCAGATCCTGGTAAGTGGCATAGAACAGGGCTCTGTACCTCTAAGCTCATAGGTTTAGAATATTACACCAGCTAGGGTTGCTAAGCTCCCTCTGGGAGCAGGGTTTCCCCCAGTTTGGGGGCTCCCAACCTACCAGCACAGAGTGGGCTGCCAGGGGGATCCCTGACTCCAAAGAGCTCAGTCATCACATGACATGCCAAGTGCAGTGATATCATCCGGAAGTGACATCATCACATTGCACAATGCATGGGAATACTCTAGCATTTGAGGTAAAAACTCTATGATACCCCACCACAGCCATGGTAAGACTTCTCAACCCAAAACCTATTTCCTGTCTGCAAGCAGGAAAAGGTATGCAAGTTAAGAAAATTAGAAATGTGTCTAAACATTTTTGGGGGAGGGGATTGACTATGAGCCCCAAAAGAAGGTGCCTCTATCCTTCATTATTTCCAAATGGAGGGAAAGCATGTAAAAGGTGCACAGTCCCTTTAAATGTGATAGCTAGAACTCCCTTTGGAGTTCAATTGTACTTGTCACAACCTTGCTTCTGGCTCCACCCCCAGAGTCTCCTACCTCCACCCCCAAAGTCCCTAGATATTTCTTGAGTTGGACCTGGCAACCCTACTCAGAAGCTAACCAGGATATGCCCTGGTCAATATTTGGATGAGAGACCATCAGTAAAGTCCAGGATTGCTATACAGATGCAAGCAATGGCAAAACATATCTAAACATGCCTCGAAAACCCTATGGGGTTGCCATCAATGATTGGATGGAGTGGGGGGAAGGGGAGTTGCTTCAATTTCCCAATGATTTTTTCCAAGTTTTCTCCAAATACTTTAAGGGTGCTCGTAAAAACTCAGAGAAACAGCTAGGAAAGATGAAAGTGACTCCTATAGGAAGAAAACACGGCAGAAAAGGGAACAAATGATTCCATACAAGGTCACAACTGATGAACTTACATGTGCAGAAAAACCCACATATGGATTAGCAACTTTATTTATTATATTTGGCTTACAGCCCACCCTCCCCTGCACAGCAGGGCTCAGGGTGGATAACAACAGGTACCAAGAACAACATTAAAGCAATAAATTGAACATTACATATAAAACAGTTACACATTAAAACAATCAAATGACAGCCAATAGTTTGACAAAACTTGGTGTGTCTTCTCTCAGAAGAGATTATACTTCATGTGTTTCCATGGATGTTCAGATCATAGAATCACAGATTCATAGAGTTGGAAAGGACCTCTAGGGTCATCTAGTCCACCTCCCTGCACAATGCAGGAAATTCACAAACACCTCTTCCCCCACACACCCAAGTGACACCTTCTCCCCACCTAGAAGATGACAGCGCTTCAGGATCCCTGGCCACTGTGGTGCACTCTGAAGAAAAATGCTGCCTGACCCCAAAGTGGTGAACAGCATTTCCCTGGGCATGTAAGAAAGGGCTGTGAGCACTAAGCACTGTTGCAACCCATCCTGCCCTCCTTCTCATGATCTGCCTAAGTTCACAGAATCAGCATTGCTGTCAGATGGCCATCTAGCTTCTGTTTAAAAGCCTTCAAAGAAGGAAAGCCCACTCACTTCTGAGGAAGCCTGTTCCACTGTGGGACCATTCTGTCAGGAAGTTATAGTATAAATGATAGATGATAGTAAAACACATGGCTAAACAAGAGAACAAAGCAGGCAGAAGCCAATGCAGATGGAATTGCTGCAATCTCAACCATAGGTCCGGTGAAACATCTCCATTTTGAAGGCCCTTGGAACTGCAAGGCCCAGATTGTACTTGGGACACTATTCCACCAGGCCAGTCCCAGAGCTGAGAAGGTTGAAGCTAAGTGGATATCTTTCAGGCCAGGAATCACCAGAAGATTTTGATCCATTGAACATAGTGCTCTTTGGGGGACATACCAGGAGAGACAGTCCCATAGATATGCTGATCCCAGAACATAGAAGGCTTTAAAGATTAAAACCAACACCTTGAACTTTATCCGGTATTCTTCCTGGAGCCAGTATAGCTGGTGGAGCAGTGGTTGGATGTATGTTCTTGAAGGTATTCCAGTAAGGTGTTCCAGTATAATATGAGAGTAGTATATGGTGATTTATGGCTGTGACTGAGTCTTCACTACACATTGAACAGTTCTTATTATGTCCATATCTCCCTGAGAACTTTGTATGAGATGTGTGCTGAGTTCTCTGTTAGAGAATTCAGTTCCCAGCTACATCGGAGAGCCTGATGGAGATGGAGATCATGGAGACTAGGGGAAGCAGAGTAGAGTGTCACTCAAAAAATGTTATCACATCTTCCCCAAACTCCACCCTCTCTTAGCATTGCTCCCCTTTCACTAGACTTTCGTCAAGGCATTGTTGGGAACTATAACCATTCCACTCTAAAATTCAGATGGAACCTGAAAGCTGTGTGTGACACACAACAGCTTATTATAGCATTATGGCTAGTAGAATTTGTATCCCTGAAATTCACTTTCTTTAAATTTAGCCATTGATTCCTCTTATTCTCTCTTTTTGTCTCTCTCTCCCTCTTTCAAAAAAAGAATTTCTCCATTTCTCTTTGTAGTTTTCTGTTACACCACTATGCACCCTTCTGTAATTTCAGAAGGAGGAGAAGAAGAAGAAATAATTGGATTTTTACCCCATCTTTCACTTGGAGTCTCAGAATGGCTTACAATCTCCTTCCCTTCCTCTCCGCACAACATTTACCCTGTGAGATAGGTGGAGCTGAGAGATCTCTTTCAAGAACTGCTCTTTCAGGAACAGCTCTGAGAGAACTTGTGACTGACCCAAGGCCATGCCAGCAGCTGCATGTGAAAGAATGGGGAATCAAACCCAGTTCTTGCAGATTAGAGTCCATGCACTTAACCACTACACCAAACTAGAACAAACGGAAGTTGTAGAGTGACATCATATCCCTGCTGAGCTCCCTCCTCTTCCCAAACTTCACCCTCTCTAGGCACCACCCCCAAATATCCAGTTATTTCCAGACTTGGAGTTCACTTTGTAGCTGACAGGCAACTTTAATATTTTTATGGACTCCATGAGCGCATCATTTGCATTGGCCCCTGTGATACTTCTGGAAATGGTTATGAAGTGATTGGACTGTAGCAACATTATGTCAGTGTGATTATATATTCTAGGGAGATAGAGGACTTTCTCATACTTATTGTTTTCATGCATAATCACAGTGCAGAGGTTCATGAGTTCAGCTCCTATTGACAAGAGAGTAAATTTCGTTTTTATGTATGCAACTACCTTCTATCAGCTGTGATTTAAGTGCTCACACTTGTACAGGGAAATCGAGCTGTCTCAGCTTTGGGGAAGCTGATTAATTACACTGTTGCTGATTAATTCCACTGCTGAGTTTTTTTATTCAGAGCAGAGTCCCTTGATGTTGCAGGATTTTTCTCTTGTTATAAAGACTTTCATGTTTCCTTTTAAAATACATGGTGGTGTGTGGTCCTGACATCCACTCAGATCAGCTTTTTCCTGCTACACAAGAAAGTACCCCTTCAAGGAGCTGCTGTGACACAGTCCCTAAACTGCGGAGTTCTGGGTTTAAATCTTGTTTCAGCCCACCTGCTAGTTGTTCTTTCAATTAAGGCAGCCTGCCAGGCATCAACTAGAGACCATGCTTTTTTCTACCATAGTTCCCACCCTATGAAAAGGCCTCCTGGAAGAGTTAAAGGGGGTGCCCTATCTAGAGGTATTTTTGAGATGCTGCTAGGCCTCTCTGTTTGCGAGGGCTTTTAGTGGGGAGTAGGCTGCTGTAACATTAGCAACCACCAGGTAGAGCCTAGAATTACCAGTGATCTCCAGACTCCAGAGATCAGTCTCCCTAGAGCAGGGGTGGCCAAACTGCGGCTCTTCCATACATATTGTGTGGGTCTTGAAGCCCCCACTGCCCTGTAGGCCAGCTTAGAGAAGGCATTTATCTCTTTAAATCACTTCTTCAAGCCAAGCTAGCTAGTGGCTTGGAGAATGCATTTAAAGTTAAAGATGGTTGCTTTCCACCTCTCTCTCCTTCCTATTTGCTGTCCTCCCTCCCTTTCTTGTGGCTCTCAGACATCTAATGTTCATGTCTTGTGACTCTCAGACATCTGATGTTTATTCTATGTGGCTCTTAAGTTAAGCAAGTTTGGCCACCCCTGCCCTAGAGCCAAAAGCAGCTTCAGAGGGTGGGGGCTCCCCTTTCCCAAACTCCACTCTTCCCAAGCACCGCCCCACTAAATATCCAGGAATTTCCCAAGCCAGAGTTAGCAATCCTAGGCTACAGGCATTTGTATGAGCGGTAAGAGTATTTTTTAAAAATCCTTTATTTATAGTTTACCTTTCTTGCTTAGACTCAACATTACAAAAAATTAGCAATGCCCTAGGAACAAGTAGAAAATATATTGTAAACACTTTAATAAGATCAGGTTACACCTTTAGAAACAATGCATTAGAAACTGTATAAAACATGACATACAAAATACAAGAACTGGATTACATGAATTAGGAAGAAACACAGTAAAACAATAAATGCTTCCAATAAGCAGTGTCATAAACTACACCCATATACCTTTGGGTAATATTGTATTTTAATAAGAATTTGGAAGCTACCTTGAGCTATGGAACTGACAGGGTATAAATATTTGAATGAATGAATGAATGAATGAATGAATGAATGAATGAATGAATGAATGAATGAATGAATGAACGAACGAACGAACGAACGAACGAACAAACTCAGAGCTTTGTTTATCATGTGGGGATTATGAGGGGTATCGTTGTTGTTGTGAATCTACACATTTCATAATTTTTGTTGTTGGTGTGCCAATTTGTATTTTTGTGGCATTTTATGCCACTTATACAACACTACCACAAAAACAGGCATACATTTTAATGGTACTAATTCTAAGTTTCATTAGTATGGCTGGGGGGGAAAGATCACTACAAGGTCATCAGGAGTGGGAAGATCCTATTTCAGAAACTGGAACTTTCTAACTGAATTGCAGTCATGAAATTTGCTGTACCAAATGCTTGGGTGTGTCCAAAGCTTGTGCCTAGTGCCCACATTGGAAAGGGAAAGACTGCTTACCAGCAGCTCACTTCAGCCTTCCCAAAGCCTTCAGTCCAGCCCAGTTTGTTCCTAGCATCTCAAAGCTCATTTGAAAATATTGAGCCAGGCACAGAAAAATGAACTTTTCCGCAGAGTTTTGTGCTAAACTGGCCCACTATAATTTTTATCCCACTATTTCTCCAAGGGTGGCAGCTGTGATCTCCCCCAAATAATAACAAAATAATAACCTTGGGAGGTAGCTTAAGATGAGAAACAGTGACTAGTCCAAAGTTACCTGGTGAGCTTCATTCTTTGAATGGGACTGAGGCTCAGTGGTAGAACATCTGCTTGGCATGCACAAGGTCTGAGGCTCAATCCCTGGCATTTCCAGGTAAAAAAGTAGATGACATAAACCTCTGGCTGAGACCTTGGACAGACACTGCTGGTACAAGTAGGCAATACTGACCACAGTAGACCAATGGTCTAATTCAGTATAATGCTGTAACCACTGTGACCACTATGACACTCTGGCCTACCACACAAAATAGATTTGTACTACTTGGTTTGTTTGAACAATGTTGATATAAGCATTGATAAGCACTTCACTGTTTCCCAAGAAAGATATGTCCCTTTTTCTTGTTGTATCCTTTTGCTTGTTCAAGATAATGGTTTGGACCCATGGCTCCTATATATAGAATTTGGCTAAGGCTGAAATCTTAAGAACACTTACTGGAAATAAGCTCCACTGAATAAAATGGGGTTTGCTTTTGAGTAAGCATGCACAGGTTTGCACTGTAGCATTGTGTGTGTTGGGTTTTGTTGTCTGTGTCATTGGAATTCAATTCCACGAGCAGAGCATAAAGAAAAAGAAGGACAATTATTTTAAAAAATCTTCCTTAACCGTGCTAGCAAGACAGAAGCAGATAGTAATGGCCTTCGTTTTTATGAGAGCCATCTATCTATCTGCTGCTATAGGGTGTTTGCAACTGGGGAAACTATGAAGGTTTCAGTATTTTCTCTTTTACAGAAATATACAGGATTGTCGTAAATCAATAGGGTAGACAAGACTGAGCATATATAAAGCCAGGACATCCTGACTGGCAATTTCTAATTTTCACAGCAAAAAGCCATAGAATAAAAGGGAATGGGGATACTATGCTGATTTACCTTCTGGGGTTCACCATGCCTCTATATGATCACTATGCAACACCAGAAAGATTTATTAAATTGAGTTTAATACCTCTAAGTATGAACACATGAAGCTGTGCTATACTGAATCAGACCATTGGTCTACTGTGGTCAGTATTGTCCACTCATACCAGCAGTGGCTGTCTAAGGCCTCAACCAGATGTTTATGGCATCTGCTTTTTACCTGCAAATGCCAGAGATTGAACCTCTGACCTTCTGCATACAAAGCAGATGTTCTGCCACTAAGCCACAGTCCCATCCCTACATGGTCTGCAATTTTCAAACATAGAAATATCTTCCCACCATTGCCAAACCTGAGTTCCCTAACTTTGGTATCACTTTATTGTTGATTCACACTACTTAACTCTCTGATTGGGTTCTTCCAGGGATAGACTTAAACTAGTCACTGTTTTTTCATGAACAGCAGTACTGAAAGAAATACATCATTTTTCCAACAATTTCCTGTTCTTCTTTGCAAAACATTGAATTAGCCATTGAAATGGACTTCAGTTGCCCTCACTTGCCCTGAGTCACATTAACAAACAGTTAAATTATATTAATTTTGTGACATTATCCCTTTCAGGATGCGATTACCCAATGACTAACTCAAGAAGTAGGGAGAACCAGCAGCCTGGAGAAACAATCGCTTTGATCCAGTGATGTGCAGTGGAAACATCAAATGACTTAACACAGTTTGGCTTACACCAGATCTTGTGAAATACTCATCACTTTCCTCCCTATGTATTATAGTGGTCAGAAACTGATTCTACAAGATCGTGCACAAGCAGAAACACAAATGGGGATACAATGTTTAGCAGCACAAGGAGCCCCCTAGTCTTTTTCCTGCATCTCTACCTGTGCGAGAGCTCTAGAGCAAGTGGATTTTTTTTCTTTTCTTTTTTTGATTTTAAAGAGTTTTATTAGTTTCAGAAAGAGTAAGGGTGGGGGATAGGGGGAATAGAGAGCACAATACATTTGGACCTTATTCTGCATAAAACTACTTTCAAAAAATACAAGCTTACATCTACAATACTTTCTTTACATAAATTGTCCAATATTATTATGTCTATACTAAACATCATCAACATTTTAAAATTTTATACTATAAATCTTTTGTTTAAGTTATCTATTAGTTTTGATAATTCCAGTAAAGGCAATTTTGTAATATAAAATACAGGGGGAAAAAGAGAAATAAGTTCACACCAGAGAATCTTAAGAGTCTTGAATGTCTAACCAGGCATAAAATTTAATCCAATATTTTCTTGCTTCTTCTTTAGATCTCCCAGCCAACAGCTGTGATAGAAAGTCCAGCTCTGCTGTTTCCAGAATTTTTCCCACCAAGTCCATTTTCGTGGGAATTTCCTGAGATTTCCATCTCTGTGCCAAGAGAATCCCGGCTGCTGTGTTAAAATGTTCCAACAAATGTCTCATTTCTTTGGAATAGTCCTCAGGAAATATGTTCAATAAAAATAGTTCTGGTTTGAATTGGATCTGTGTCTTCATAATCTTCTGTAATATTTCATGCACCATTTTCCAATAACCCTTCACTGTCTCACATGTCCACCACATATGGTAAAAAGAACCAACCTGTTAAGTGATTTTCCAACATTTGTTAGACATATTAGTATAAATCTTACACAATTTCTGTGGGGTCAAGTACCATCTATAAAACATCTTATACAAATTTTCTTTAAAAGTTGCTGACCTAGTTAATTTAATGTTGAGCTTCCACAGTCTCTCCCATTCTTCTAATGTAATATTATGACCAAAATGTTTTGCCCATTGAACCATATAGTTTTTTACAACTTCGTCTTGTGTCTTCATCTGAAGTAGATATGCATATAATTTGGAGATTAGCTTTTCCTGTGGACCCCAAAAAATTTGTCAAATGAGTATTGTTCTGTATTGAAACCTGTCACCTTGTCTTTGGCATATCTAGATTCAACTTGCATTCTCAACCACCAGTTCATTTTGATGTCCATATTCTCCAGCTCTTCTCTGGTTTTCAATTGATTATCTTTTCCCAACAGGTTATCATACCTCTGGTTTTAGAAGGTTTGGATGAGTAAATGCTTCTACTGGAGAAACCCATTTTGGAATTTTTTGATAAATTCTGGTCTTTAGCCATGACCACATATGGTACAAGGATTTTCGAAACCAATGATTCTTAAAATCCACATGTTCCCCAGAGATCACTGCACTCAGGGACAAAAAAATCTATTGTCCATCCCTGGACCAAAGGAGGCTATGTTGCATTCGACATGAGTTAGGGCCTTCTCGGTGGCAGCACCAGAATTGTGGAATGCTCTCCCGGAAGCCATAAGGGCCCTGTGGGATCTTTCCACTTTCCATAGGGCCTGTAAGACCGAACTGTTCCGACAGGCCTTTGATATCTAACCGGGAGAGAACTGCCACCTGACATCATATAGAGTACTAGGTAAGAACATAAGAACATAAGAGAAGCCATGTTGGATCAGGCCAACGGCCCATCCAGTCCAACACTCTGTGTCACACAGTGGCAAAAAATTTTATATATATACACACACACTGTGGCTAATAGCCACTGATGGACCTGTGCTCCATATTTTTATCTAAACCCCTCTTGAAGGTGGCTATACTTGTGGCCACCACCACCTCCTGTGGCAGTGAATTCCACATGTTAATCACCCTTTGGGTGAAGAAGTACTTCCTTTTATCCGTTTTAACCTGTCTGCTCAGCAATTTCATCGAATGCCCACGAGTTCTTGTATTGTGAGAAAGGGAGAAAAGTACTTCTTTCTCTACTTTCTCCATCCCATGCATTATCTTGTAAACCTCTATCATGTCACCCCGCAGTCGACGTTTCTCCAAGCTAAAGAGTCCCAAGCGTTTCAACCTTTCTTCATAGGGAAAGTGCTCCAGCCCTTTAATCATTCTAGTTGCCCTTCTCTGGACTTTCTCCAATGCTATAATATCCTTTTTGAGGTGCGGCGACCAGAACTGCACACAGTACTCCAAATGAGACCGCACCATTGATTTATACAGGGGCATTATGATACTGGCTGATTTGTTTTCAATTCCCTTCCTAATAATTCCCAGCATGGCGTTGGCCTTTTTTATTGCAAATGCACACTGTCTTGACATTTTCAGTGAGTTATCTACCACAACCCCAAGATCTCTCTCTTGGTCAGTCTCTGCCAGTTCACACCCCATCAACTTGTATTTGTAGCTGGGATTCTTGGCCCCAATGTGCATTACTTTGCACTTGGCCACATTGAACCGCATCTGCCACGTTGATGCCCACTCACCCATCCTCAACAGATCCCTTTGGAGTTTCTCACAATCCTCTCTGGTTCTCACCACTCTGAACAATTTAGTGTCATCCGCAAACTTGGCCACTTCACTGCTCACTCCCAACTCTAAATCATTTATGAACAAGTTAAAGAGCATGGGACCCAGTACCGAGCCCTGTGGCACCCCACTGCTTACCGTCCTCCACTGCGAAGACTGCCCATTTATACTCACTCTCTGCTTCCTATTACTCAGCCAGTTTTTGATCCACAAGAGGACCTGTCCTTTTACTCCATGACTCTCAAGCTTTCTAAGGAGCCTTTGATGAGGAACTTTATCAAAAGCTTTCTGGAAGTCAAGGTAAACAACATCTATCGGTCTCCTTTGTCCACATGTTTGTTCACCCCCTCAAAGAAATGTAACAGGTTAGTGAGGCAAGATCTTCCCTTGCAGAACCCATGCTGAGTCTTCTTCAATAACCCGTGTTCATCAATGTGCCTACTCATTCTGTCCTTGATAATGGTTTCTACCAACTTTCCCGGTATTGAAGTCAGACTGACTGGCCAGTAATTTCCCGGATCTCCTCTGGAACCCTTTTTAAAGATGGGGGTGACATTTGCTACCTTCCAGTCCTCAGGAACGGAGGCAGATTTCAATTAAAGATTACAGATTTTTGTTAGAAGATCCACAAGTTCAACTTTGAGTTCTTTCAGAACTCTCGGATGTATGCCATCCGGACCCGGTGACTTATTTGTTTTTAATTTGTCTATCAGTTGTAGGACCTCTTCTTTTGTCACCTCAATCTGACTCAGGTCTTTCAACACCCCTTCCAAAATTAGTGGTTCTGGGGCGGGCAAAAAGTTCTTGTCTTCCACAGTGAAGACGGAGGCAAAAAATTCATTTAGCTTCTCAGCCATGTCCCTATCCTCCTTCAGTAATCCTTTTACCCCATGGTCATCCAAGGGCCCCACTGCCTCCCTGGCAGGTTTCCTACTTCTAATATATTTGAAGAAATTTTTATTGTTGGTCTTTATGTTTTTTGCAATATGCTCCTCATAGTCCCTTTTTGCATGCCTGATCACAGTCTTGCATTTGATTTGCCACAGCCTGTGTTCCCTTTTACTAATCTCACTCGGACTGGTTTTCCACCGCTTAAAGGAGTCCTTCTTACCTTTTATAGCTTCCATTACTTTGTTTGTTAACCATGCAGGCCTTTTCTTATGCCTGTTTGTGCCTTTCCTAACTTGTGGTATGTATTTTATCTGAGTTTCTAGGATTATAGTTTTAAATAGTGTCCAAGCTTCCCCAAGGGTTTTGACCATATGTACCTTTCCTTTCAGTTTCATCCTCACATGCCTCCTCATCTCAGTGTATTTACCCCTTTTAAAGTTAAACGTGGTTGTGGCGGTCTTTTTGGACAACTCCCTATTTACACAAACGGTGATATCAGTAACATTATGGTCACTGCTCCCAAGTGGCACAATTACTTTTACATCTCTCACCAAGTCTTGGGCATTACTTAGGACCAAATCCAGGATCGCCCCACCCCTGGTAGGTTCAGAGACCATCTGCTCCATAGCACAGTCATTGAGAGCATCAAGAAACTCAATCTCTTTCTCTCGACCAGAAAACATATTGACCCAATCAATCTGCGGGTAGTTAAAATCACCTATTACAACACAGTTTTTACGTTTAGCCGCTATCTTTAAGCCTTCCATCATATTATAATCGTCCTCTCTCTTTTGATTTGGTGGGCGATAACAAACTCCCATAGTTAAATTTCCTTTGGGGCCCTCTATTTCAACCCAAAGCATTTCTAAAAGTGAATCTAATTCTCTGACCTCAGTCTTACTGGACCGTATATCCTCTCTGACATACAGAGCCACCCCACCTCCAACCCTTCCCTCCCTATCCTTCCGATATAGCTTATATCCAGGAATCACCATGTCCCACTGATTCTCCTCATTCCACCAAGTTTCTGAAATTCCCACAATGTCTATGTTTTCTCCCAACACTAAACATTCCAATTCACCAATTTTACTTCGAACACTTCTAGCATTTGCATACAAACATCTATAATTTCCCAGGCAAGCTTTGCCCGCCACCTTCTGATCACCATCAGAAAAGAACTCGCTTATATTGTAGTGATACAGCACCACAAAATGGTTTTAAAATCTTAAATTGTAATTATGTTTTATTGGTTTTTATTGTTTCTAACTTGTGCATATGAATGTTGTCAGCCGCCCTGAGTCCACTTGCGGAGAGGGTGGGAAAGAAATTTAAAGTAATAAATAATAAATAAATAATTAAAATAGGAATGGCTTTTAAGTCTTTAATACCATAGATACGCATACCACCCCATTGTAAAATCATGTCCTTCTAACAACAATTTTCTCTTATCATTCAGTAGTATCGAGTCTCTTACCCATAAAAGCACAGAAGCTTTGTAATACAATTGCCAGTCTGGAAGGCCCATACCTGCTCTTAATTTAGAGTCTTGCAATGTCCTTAGTTTGATTCTAGGTTTTTTGCCTTGTCAAACATATTTGGAGACCATCTTGTTCAGTTCTTGAAAAAATCCACTATTTAAAAATATTGGAATAGTTTGAAACAGGAATAATAACCTTGGGACGATATTCATCTTTATTAAGGCTATTCTTCCCATTAAGGCTAGATTCGTCATGCCATTTTTAATTTCTTTAAGTAGTTTGTCATAATTATCTGTTTTTAAGTTGCTACACTTAATTGAAATAACAACACCTAGATATTTGATTCTTTTTTCATACCAAAACCCTGATTTTTGCTGCAAGGATTGAATTTGTTCCATCATCATATTCTTTGTCAAAAAAATTGTTTTATGGTAATTAATCTTTAATCCTGCCCAGGAACAAATTGTCTAATCTTATTTATGAGACAGTCTATTGAGTCCATTGATTGTTCTAGTATAAAGACTAGATCATCTGCAAAGACTCTGAGTTCATATTGTTAATCTTTTATCACAGCTCCCTTTATACTTGTATCTTCCCTTATTTGATTATTCAGTACCTCTAGAGATAAATAAAAAGTAGAGGTGGCAATGGACAGCCTTGTCTTGTACCTTTTTGAATGTTGATTGCATCTGTTAGTTCGCCGTTCACTGTCACCCTTGCACTTTGTGAAGAGTATATTGCTTCTACTGCTCTCAAGAAGTTTTCACCACATTCCATGCCTTTCAGTTGCTGTAGCATAAACTGCCAACGAACATTATCGAAGGCCTTCTCAGCATCTAAACGAATTAAAGCCAGTTGTTTCTCTGAATGAGTTTCATAATATTTCAAGATATTACATACTGTTCTGACATTATCTTTCAAATATCTTCTATGAGTGAACCCTGCTTGGTCATAATGTATTATAGACTGTGCCAATATTGCCGCAAAAATTTTATAATCCACATTTAAAAGGGAGATTGGACGATAGTTTTTAATATCTTACAAACCATTATTTTCTTTTGGAATCAAAGATATTGTAGCTTCTTGCCATGAAACTGGTATTTGGCCTACCTCTTGAATCTTTTCAATAAGATGCTTAAGTGGTAAGAGTAAAGACTCTTCATAAGCTTTGTAGAATTCTGCAGGTAATCCATCTGAACCCAGAGTTTTGCCATTCTTTTGAGATGCCATTGTGTCTCCAAATTCCCTTATTGTTATTGGTTCATTTAAAGTTTTTTGTTGTTCTTCTATAAATTTATTAAGATTATTTTGGTTGATATATTCTTCTAAATCTATTTTATGAACCTGCTTATCTTCATATAATTTTTTGTAGAACTGTTCCACGATTTGACATATTTCTTGCTTTTGAGTTTTCTCTTTATTGTTCTCATCTTTCAGTGTCGTAATTATTCTTTTGGCCTTTTCTTTTCTCATCCTATAAGCCAACCACTTTCCAGGCTTGTTGGTTTATAGGATGGGCTTCATCCCCATCCAGATCCCTCCCCTTCTGTCCTGCTAATGTGGTAGGGCAGGTGTGTTCTCCACTTGTGGCCTGGTTGCAGGTGGGTCTTCCAGTAATGGTCCTACTCCAACTTTCAAGGCCTTGAATCAGTCATCACCAGCCAATGATGCCATTGGTACCTGAAACCACAGCGATTGAACCTCACCTGCCACTGTCATCAGCTTCACTTGACTCTCATTGGTACTGGGGGCCAGACTGGAGCTCTCTGCCCACATCCTGGTCATCCTATTTCCCTGATCTCCCAAATGGGGTGAATTGGACCTCCTCTTGCCCATGGCTCACTCAGAGCCAGATCATATCAAGGGAGGTCGCTGGCCTCCAACAATATCAAAATAGAGCTAATGTCTTTTAAAAAAAAAAAAAAAAAATGCCAACCACAGCAAGCTGTTTTAGAAGAAGATAGCCAGAACTACAACAAGCAAGTTGCAACAACCTGATCCTGTAAGAATGATCAGCTACTGCCCATGTTCAAAGCTGCTCTATGGGAACCTTGATAATGGTCACTGATGCAATCTAAACACAAGTTTGCCTCACATCTAAACAAGTGAGCGGAGGAAGACAAGTTTTCCTAACTATAGTGATTATGTCAAATTTGTAGTAGGGTTGCCAGCCTCCAGGTGGGGTCAGATCTCCCACTTTTACAACAGATCTCAGCTCCCCTGGAGAGAATAGCTGTTTTGAAGGGCAGACTGTATGGCATTGTATCATGCTGAGGCTGCTCCCCTCCCCTCCCCAAACCCCACCCGCTCCCAGATCTACCCACAAAGTCTCAGAGATTTTTCAACACAGACATGACAACCCTAATTTGTAGCATGCCTCGTTTCAGTATTGGTGTAGGTATTTGTGGGTTTCTTGCATTGACTCTGGAGGTCCCTTCCAACTCTATGATTCTATGAAAACTGAAAGTATATAATGAGCAGGGCAGCCTCAGCTTTTCTCCATTCATGACGAGCATTATCTGTTGTCAAAATGAATAGGAAATTGAATGAATAAAACACTCACACAAATACTTTGTCCTTGCGTAGCTCTCAGCATAGCCTCTTCAGAACAACTCTTTGTAATAATGCTCAATACCCAGACCCCTATAGTGGACTGTTCAGACTCCAGTCTCCCTATTATGACTACTCAGGGAGGCACACAGGGTTAACGTGCAATGAGAAATCATGTTGCCATGGAAAATCATTCACTTCCCCATACCTTTGATGTGAAATCTGAAAATGGAACTTGCTGAAAATGGAAAACATGTAGAGTAGACTTGCATTATGGAAAAGTGAGGGATCAAAGTAGAGTACAATGGGAGTGCACTAAACGTTTATTCTACGGAGCCTGATGCATTTTTAAGATTAGTTTTATAATACATGTTTCCCTATACCACTACATTTCCAACAATTACATAACTCACCATGCAGATTCTTATTGATGTACAGTACTTCATTCCTTCTTTATCCATGTGTGTATCCGAATTTGTGCATTGCTAGTAAGAAAATCATAAATTGCTCCGGGGGGGAGATGCATGAGTGTGCATTCATTTACACTTAAATGATCACCTAACATTTTGTCCAATTGACCCAGCATTGAACCCTCAGCCTTTGTTACCATTGAACTGCCTAAGTCTGATCTATTTGGCTGCTGCCAAATTGCTTTGCTAATTTGGACCCTTATTGAACATAAACCTCCTTTTCGCCTTTTTTCTTTGTTTTTTACAGATCCTAAAGTTTCCTTCCACATTACCTATATTCACATTACCTATATTCACATGATCCTGGCAATGATAAATGCTGCAGATACCTGACAAGTTCCATGTCAGAGTCCATACACAGGCAATGTATGTGAGTCACAGTTAGACTTCCGTTAGAATAGCATTTCCAAGTATATGGGGGTGGACCCTACCCCTGCCCTCCCACTCCACTGAGCAAAGTTGGAAGCCTTCCTTCAGCCTAAAGAAACTTACCCCAACTTAAGTGACTCTTGGAGAATGGCTGAATCCACCCCATGATTTCAGTTTTATTGAAAGAGGCATATAGAGACTGAAAACAGATGTACAGATAGATAGACAAGTGGAGATTTGTGCAAGTACAGATGTAGGGATATGCATTCACACATTAAGAAATCAAATGACAAAGCAAGGAAGGCACATTTTCTTCATATCTTTATTATTGTTATTATTTGTTGTTGTTGTTGTTGTTGTTCAGTCACACAGTCAAGTCCAACTCTTTGCAACTCCATGGACAAATTCACACCAGGCCCTCCTGTCTTCCACCATCCTCTGAAGTCTGCTCAAATTCATGTTAGTTACATCAGTAATGCTGTCCATCCATCTCATCTTTTGCCGTCCACTTCTTCTTTTGCCTTCTGTCTTTCCCAGCATCAGGATCTTCTCCAGTGAGTGCTCCCTTCTCATTTGGTGGCCAAAGTATTTGAGTTTCAGCTTCAGCATCTGACCTTCCAGGGAACAGTCAGGGTTGATTTCCCTTAGGACTGACTGATTTGATCTTCTTGCAGTCCAAGGGACTCTCAAGGTTCTTCTCCAGCACCACAGCTCGAAAGCATCTATTCTCTCCTTCCTGGGAGGTTTTGAAACAGAGGCTAGATGGCCATCTGACAGCAATGAAGATCCTGTGACTTTAGGGGAAGGTGTTTGTGAGTTTCCTGCATTGTGCAGGGGGTTGGACTAGATGACCCTGGAGGTTCCTTCCAACTCTATGATTCTATGATTCTGTGCTCGGCCTTCCTTATGTTCAAATCTCATAGCCATTCAGTACTACTGGAAATACCATCGCTTTGACTATACAGACTTTTGTTGGCAGGGTGATGTCTCTACTTTTTATTATACTGCCTAAGTTCCCCATAGCTATCCTCCCAAGGAGCAAGCATCTTTAATTTCATGGCTACAGTCACCATCTGCAGTGATCCCGTATCCCAGAAATGTTAACTCTGTCACTACTTCCATGTCTCCCACTTCTATTTGCCATGGTGTGATAGGGCCGGATGCCATGATCTTAGTTTTTTGATGTTGAGTTTCAAGCCTACTTTTATGCTCTCCTCTGATGTAACTAAAAAGCCCTGTGACGCAGAGTGTTAAAGCTGCAGTACTGCTGTTGGAGCCCTCTGCTCACGACCTGAGTTTGATTCCAGCAGAAGCTGGTTCAGGTAGCTGAGTTAGGTTGACTCAGCCTTCCATCCTTCCGAGGTTGGTAAAATGAGTACCCAGCTTGCTGGGGGGAAAGTGTAGATGACTGGGGAAGGCAATGGCAAACCACCCCGTAAAAAGTCTGCCGTGAAAACGTTATGAAAGCAACATCACCCCAGAGTCGGAAACGACTGGTGCTTGCACAGGGGACCTTTCCTTCCTTTCCTGATGTAACTAACACAAATTTGAGCAGATTTTGGAGGATGGTAGAAGACAGAAGGGCCTGGCGTGACTTTGTCCATGGGTCTCAAAGAGTCGAACTCAACTGTGCAACTGAACAACAAAAACTTTCACCCTCAACAAGAGGTTCTTTAGGTCCTCTTCACTTTCTGCCATGAGAGTGGTGTCATATGCCTATCTGAGGTTGTTGATGTTTTTCCCAGCAATCTTAATTCTGGTTTGTGCTTCATGCAGGCTGGCATTCCGCATGATGTACTCTGCATATAAATTAAATAAGCAGGGTGACAATATACATCCCTGTTGAACTCCATTTCCTATTCTAAACCAATCAGTTGTTCCATATCCCATTCTGACAGTTGCTTCTTGACCCTTATGCAGGTTTCTCAGGAGACATGTGAGGTGGGATGATATTCCCATCTCTTTAAGGACTTGCCACAGTTTGTTGTGATCCACACAATCAAAGGCTTTAGAGTAGTCAATGAAGCAGAAATAGATGTTTTTTCTGGTACTCCCATGCTTTCTCCATAATTCAGCAAATGTTGGCAATTTGATCTCTAGTTTCTCTACCGCTCCGAAACCAAGGGAGAAGCCTCAACCAATGGAGAAAATAGAGGGATTGCTCTGTAGTTCCTGTGCGATTGATCAAGCCTGGCAAAGCAAGCTGTCATGTAGAAGGAAGCAAGAGAGCAGGAAAAGAAAGATGACAGCCAGTTGCTTGGGGGCCTGATAGGAGCCCTCTGAGGGTCTGATTCGGCCCCTGAGCCACATGTTTTAACCCCTGGTCTAGTGATTAAGGGTGGCAGCCTCTAATCTGGAGAACCAGGTTTGATTCCCCACTCTTACACATGAAACCTATTGGATGACTTTGGGTCAGTCACAGTTCTCTCAGAACTCTCTCAGCCTCACCTACCTAACTGGGTGCCTGTTGTAAGAAGAGGAAGGGAACAGTGATTGTAAGCCCTTTGAGACTCTTTAGGTTAGAGGAAAGTGGGGTATAAAAACCCGCTCTTCTTCTCTGCTTTCTCCCAAACTATGCCTTAAGGGCTAAATTTTATTCAGTGTTCTGCTATTTTTGAAACGTGCATTTTACCTCTGCTATGGAGAGACAGTTTGGTGTAGTGGTTAAAATTTCAATTTACATCACACAGACACACACAAAATAAACTACAAAAGTACAATCTACAACATTGCTTATTACTGGAAAGCCAGTTTGGTGTAGTGATTAAGAGTGTGGACTCTAATCTGGGAGAACCAGGTTTGAGTCCCCACTCTTCCACAGGCAGCTGCTGGGTGAACTTGGGTCAGTCACAGTTCTTGAAAGAACTGTTATTGTAGCAGAAAAGGAAAGGAAAGGTCCCCTGTGCAAGCACCAGTCGTTTCCGACTCTGGGTTGACGCTGCTTTGCATATTGGGACACACACCCCTGATGTAACCAATCCTCCAAGAGCTTACAGGGGTCTTATTACAGGGCCTATTGTAAGCTCTTGGAGGATTGGCTACTTCAGATGTATGTGACCTAATATGCAAAGGAGTTCTTGCTACAAAAAAAGCCCTGGTATCACACATCAAAACTGACATTCCAGGAGCAAACTGCATATGACACCCAAATAGCACCTGCTCTTTTTTCTCTATTGAGTCTAAAAGCAGACTGTCTTCACTGGAGAAACTGGCACAGGGAAAAGAATTAAAAACTCCCTCTTCCCCAGCACCATTGCTGTGAGATTTTTTTAAAGGAACAAACAATACTGAAACTCATACATAATGTTATTCTGCCAAAGCAAGCACCTAGTGGAACCAGAGCCAAACTAGATGAGATGGCTTCCCTCAGTTTGTCCCAGGGATATTCATTTTGTACAGCAAGTTCCTACTGGGAAACTCCTTTTACCAGTGCTAGTGGGGCCCAAGGATGTTTCACTCATGAGGTAAATGTTCTTGAGGTCACTTGTTAAAATAAAAGGGCTTCAGATGATGAATTATGTCTCCTGTTTGCCTAAAAGGATCCAAAAATGAGATGTTTTTCAGAGAGGTTACTAAGTGGATTAGTACCAGTGATGTTTTGGTGCTAATAGAATTATAGCATATCAATGACAGACAGAGCAAAGCCTTCCAAAGTGAAATGGATTCACAGGTCAGCAGAACCAGCTCTGACGAAAAAGCCAAACTGACACAAAGTAGAAAATCTCCACCTGCTTGAGATGCTTCTTCTGTACCATATGCTATTTTAGAGGGGGGGGGGGGAGATCTGCAGCTGCAGCTAGACAAGCACAAAGGTTATTACCACAAATACAATTTCATGCCACAAGGAAGATAAGAGAGAAACATCTCACGAAAGGAAACCTAAGGAAATTTGAAGCCAAACGCTCAATTGCACTTCCGGATGGAACCTGTTACCAGCTCCTGAAAGATGTGAAGTAAAAACTCAGGAATATGTGCTTTCCATCCCCTGTCTAGTTCTTTGGCCTTTCTTCCCCCTTTTATCTCTCTGTGTGAGGTACAATAGCAAGGGAGAGGAGATAATTATAATTAGCATTTGTATAGCACTTTAGAATATTCAAAGCTTAAATTATCTTCTTGTGCTCCTTACGCTATGTAAGTTAGGCATTATCTCCATATTTTTGAGGGGGGAGGTAGTGAGGTTTACTTAAGATGAGCTGGAGAGTTTATAGCATAGAAGATATTAGAACCAGGAATTTCATTATTCATGCCATAGGTATTTTTAGCTATGCTTTTAGCTATTTTGGTAATGCATTTATATTAAGATGTGTTTGTGTATTTTTAGCTATTTTTAGCTATTTTGGTAATACATTTATATTAAGATGTGTTTGGTTGTGTTTCCCATATCAACGGTATCCAGACTAGGGTTGGAAAATACCTGGACATTTTGGGAGTGAAGCATGTACTTTAGGGAGGAGGGGGACCCCTGCAGGGTGTAATGCCATATCATCCACCCACCAAAGCAGCCATTTCCTCTAAAGGAAATGGTCTTGGTTGTCTGGAAATCAATTGTAATAGCCCAGACATTTCTAGTTCCCTGCATTTTTATCCCTCCCTTCCTTTAAGAGCCCTATGGTGCAGAGAAAGCTGCAGTACTGCAGTCCTAAACTCTGCGCACGACCTGAGTTCGATCCCTGATGGAAGCTGGGTTTTCAGGTAGCCAATTTGAGGTTGACTCAGCTTTCCATTCTTCCAAGGTCAGAAGATGAGTACCCAGCTTGCTGGAGGGGAAGTGTAGATGACTGGGAAAGGCAATGGCAAACCACCCCGTAAAAAGTCTGTCGTGAAAACATGAAAGCAACGTCACCCCAGAGTTGGAAATGACTGATGCTTGCACAGGAGACCTTTCCTTTTCCTTTTCCTCCTTTAAAGAGCTCAGTGTTGCATAGGTGGCTCTTCCTTCCTTATTTTGTCCTCACAACTCTGTACGGTAGGTTGGGCACAGGGTCATACAGGGAGCATTCTGAAATGTGGGGATTAGAATCTAGCCTGTCCTTCTAGTCACTACACCACATTGTCTTTCATTAGTAAGAAGAGCTTCCAGGTCAGCCATAATTCTGCACTAGACCTTTAATCCTGGTCCAGCCCTGTCCCCAAATTGATCTTCTACACTGGAATAAAAGAATCATAAGCTCATAGAGTTGGTTTCTATGATTCCATGATTCAAATGTATAATTTCAATTTGGGGACAGGGCTGAACCAGGATTAAAAGTCTAGTGCAGAATTGCACTTCTGGTTTTCAACATGGAGGTTTCATTCAACTATCATATCTAGTAAATATACTGGCCTATAGAAAGGCATCTGAGCCAGTGACCATTAGAATCATAGAACTGGAAGGGACCTCTAGGGTCATCTAGCCCAACCCCTGCACAATGCAGGAAACTCACAAACACCTTCCCCTAAATTCACAGGATCTTCATTGCTGTCAGATGGCCATCTAGTCTCTGTTTAAAAACCTCCAAGGAAGGAGAGCCTACCACCCCGAGGAAGCCTGTTCCACTGCGGAATCACTCTAACAGTCAGGAAGTTCTTCCTAATGTTGAGTCGGAACCACTTTTGATTTAATTTCAACCCATTGGTTCTGGTCCTATGTTCTGGGGCCACAAAAAACAATTCCACACCATCCTCTATATGACAGCCCTTAAGGTACTTGAAGATGGTGATCATATCACCTCTCGGCCACCACCTCTCCAGGCTAGACATCCCCAGCTCCTTCAACCTTTCCTCATAGGACTTAGTCTCCAGACCCCTCACCATCTTCGTTGCCCTCCTCTGGACCCGTTCCAGCTTGTCTATATCCTTATTAAAATGTGGTGCCCAAAACTGAACACAGTACTCCAGGTGAGGTCTTACCAGAGCAGAGTAAAGCGATACCATCACATCTCATGATCCGGACACTATACTTCTGTTGATACAGCCCAAAATTGCATTTGCCTTTTTAGCCACCGCATCACACTGTTGACTCATATTACTATATTATATTACTATATAATATATTATATTAAGATGTAGTATATTACTATAGCTTATGGCAGTGAATGTCATAGGTTAATTATGTATTAGGTTAAGACAGTGATCCCTAATGTGATAACCACTGATGTGTTTCCTGGTATGTACTTGCTTCTTCCCCAAAGCATATCTTGCCCAAAACATAGAGCCAAGCCTGGCATTCTTCCACTGCACTATAGCAGGATGTGGTTCTATGGATGCTAGAATCCAGGTGGGACCTGAGGATCCCCCAGAATTACAGCTCATCTGCAGACATCCAAGATCAGTTCCCCTGGAGAAACTGAATCATTTGGAGGGTGGATTCCATGACATTGTACTTCACTGAAGTCCCTGCCCTCCTCAAGCTCCATCCTCAAATATCCAGGAGTTTCCCAACCTGGAGTGAGCAGCGCAACTCCTCACTGGAGGCCAGGGAGACTTGGCAACCATGTGTGCATCAGAAGAATCCAGGTGGCTTTACCTTCATAGCTTCAGGGACCACTTATTTTGGAACACCTGCCTCCATCCTGCGAGGATGATTGGCTTGGAATCTCTTAACATTTTGTTGAACTTCTCAGCTTCTTATTATTGGACCCAGCCCCATTTTGTGATTGGCCGCATTGACCCTGGCAGTCATTTTGTTGAGGTACTGATTGCCTATTCTTAAAGTTCCAATAATAGGTTCTAAAAGGTTGGGGACTCCTGTGATAAGAGATATTCTATTAGCTCTCATTAATCTATCACCAACCAATATCCTGAGTGCTAGTTTCAATAAAATTATTTCTCTCTCCCCACCATGCATGATTTTCAAAATCTCTTATCATGTTGCCTCTTTAGTTTCTTTTTTAAACCAAGAAACCCCAAATTCTTCAGCACTTCCATGCAAAAAAGGGTACATTAGTCCCTCAGCCACTTTATGGTGCTTGACCCATGATGGACCATGTAACTGATGAATGAATGACCTTAAATGCCTTCGGAGTTCAGGTCCTAATGTTTTAAACAAGCTAACAAGTAGTGAAGAGCTAAGCACTTCCACTTAATTGCATTCTGAATTTGGGCTTTGTTAAAAAATCGCCGTTGTTGAGCAAAGTTAGCGCAAGCATCCCAAAGGTGTTAAATAAGACATGAAGATTTGTTGACAGAAAGAGATCTTTGGATTTCAGTCGCAAATCAAATAAATTAGGTTGCAATGAAGTCGAAGTGAAATTCCGAGGTCTGTAACCACTTTTGCAAAAAAAAAAAAACCTAAAAGCTGGTAATAAAACCTTTCTCTTTTTGGCAGTAAAAACTTTGTAACTGACAAGGCAGCAAAGCCGCCTGCTGAGCTGGAAGCTATCACAACTTGAGCAAAATAGGATGTTTTAAAGCAAACTAGCATTTGGAGGAAAGGAAAAAGATGCAAGAGGGTTTCTGTCTCTCAGTCTCCCCCCACCCCTTCCAGTTGAGAATATGACTTTGAAGGGGTAAAAGCTGCTTTATTTTGAATAATGACTTGATAAAAAGCCCTTTTCTGTCTAAGACCCATCACTTTCTCAGGCAGTGGGACTGAGCTCCCCAGCATGTCAGCCACAGAGACTCTATAGGCAGAACAAAATCTCCTTCATTTTCTAAGTAGTTCTAGCAGAAGCTGCTGGCTGCTGCACTCCGAGGCTATGGAAGAAGTACCCTCTTACACAATTCATATCAGAGGGGGTCTTTGACATGGTCTGTCAAAGTAGGTGAGAAGGGCATCTTCCATGGGATAGGAAAGGTAGAGAAAGAAGTACTTTTCTCCCTTCCTCACAATACAAGAACTCATGGACACTCAATGAAATTGCTGAGCAGTTGGGTTAGAACTGATAAAAGAAAGTACTTCTTCACCCAAAGGATGATGAACACATGGAATTCACTGCCACAGAAGATGGTGGCAGCTACATGAATAGACGGCTTCAAGAGGGGTTTGGATAAACGTATGGAACAGAGGTCCATCAGTGGCTATTAGCCACCGTGTATTGTTGGAACTCTCTAGGGCAGTGATGCACTGTATTCTTGGTGCTGGGCGGGGGCACCAGTGGGAGGGCTTCTAGTGTCCTGAACCCACTGATGGACCTCCTGTTGGCACCTGGTTTTTTTGGTCACTGTGTGACACAGAGTGTTGAACTGGATGGGCCATTGGCATGATCCAACATGGCTTCTTTTATGTTCTTATGTTCCCTTGCTACATTTAGGAAAGCACAAAAGGCAGTCCTGTTTTAGCAAGCCTTTGATGGAGGATGATTTCCCCTCCCCAACACACAAATTTAGTTGTTTCCAAGGGTAGTCATGTTGGTAGGGTTACCAGGTCCCCCGTAATCACTGTTAGGGGATGGGGGTAGGGTGGCCAGATCTGGGTTGGGAGACTCCTGGAGATTTTGAGGGTGTACAATGCTCTAGAGACCACCCTTTAAACATCCATTTTCTCCAGGGAAACTGATCTCTGTAGTCTGGAGATGAGAGCTGTAATTCTGGGGGATCTCCAGAACCCACCTGGAGGCTAGCATTTTTATGTGTTGGTATGTAATAAAACAGTTATATTTGAGCCCAATCATACCTTTGAGACCCAACTCTCTAAGGTGTAAAAAAAAAAAAAAGTAAAGGTAGTCCCATGTGCAAGCACCAGTCATTTCCGACTCTAGGGTGACGTTGCTTTCACAACGTTTTCACAGCAGACTTTTATACGGGGTGGTTTGCCATTGCCTTCCCCAGTCATCTACACTTCCCCCCCCCCCCCAGCAAGCTGGGTACTGATTTTATCGACCTCGGAAGGATGGAAGACTGAGTCGACCTGGAGCTGGCTACCTGAACCCAGCTTCCGCAGGGATCAAACTCAGGTCGTGAGCAGAGCTTAGGACTGCAGTACTGCAGCTTTACCACTCTGCGCCACGGGGCTCTTCCAAGGTGCTACTGGACTCAAATCTAACAAGAGTTTGAATAGCCCAGTTTAACCTGAGCTTGTCAGATCTTAGAAGTTAAGCAGGGTTGACCAAAGTTAGTGCTTGGATTTGGAACCACTATGGAAGACCAGGATTGCTATGTGGATTTCAGCTTGTCTCTTGTCCAGAATGCCCCACAGTGGAGTTGCCATGAATTATCTGTGACTGAATTACATGTTTTTTCTTTTTGCTGGTTCCATGTATTTAAACTGCTGTGTGGTTTAAAGCTGAATGTTTTAAAATTGGCAATTTGAGTGTTTTAATATGCTTTAATTTTAATTGGATATTTATGTCTTTGCTACAATAGAAACTTTGTTGCACCAAGGCTGAGCCCCTTAGTCTTAGGCTCCTGATGCTGAATGCCAGATCAGTAAACTATGGCCATTCAGAATTTAATCCTGAACAGACAGGCTGATCTAGCATGTCTTCTGGAAGTCTGTTTGGATGAATCTGGGGGTATAAATCTAACCCACCTGTGCCCTCCAAGTTTCTCTGTACAGCAACAAGCTTAGGCCTGTGGGATGGAAAGGTAGTCTATTGGGATTCCATCCATCTATTGAGCAATCTCCTCCAACAGTCTGCTGTTTTGAGTGCGTGTGCCTGAAGGTGGGTGACTAAGACAGCATAAGGATTCTGCTGCTATACCGTCCACCCTACTGCCCAGCTGTCTCCTTTCCTGAGCTGATTGAGCTGTTTTTGCATGGGCCAGTGGAGACCCCAAGACTAGTAGTCTTTTGGTGACTTTAACATCTATGCCAAGATGAAGCTGTCAGGGTAGATTTTAAATTCGGGGTTTTGTTTTTTGTGTTTCATCTGTGCCATCAGCCGCCTTGTGGTTCATACATAAGAAAGGTAGCTAATCAATCTTTTAATTAATCAATTAACTAATACATTATTCTGTGCTTTGAGTCTAAAGAGAGCACATGGGATAGAAATGTTTAAAACAAATAATTTAATACATGACAAAAGGCAGTCGAGAGTGTCATTCCTGTCCTTATTATGCCATTTTGTTCTTCATAAAAATGTAAAGGTAGTCCCCCTGTGCAAGCACCAGTTGTTTCCGACTCTGGGGTGACGTTGCTTTCACAACGTTTTCATGACAGACTTTTTATGGGGTGGTTTGCCATTACCTTCCCCAGTCATCTGCACTTTCCCTCAGCAAGCTGAGTACTCATTTTACCGACCTCAGAAGGATGGAAGGCTGAGTCAACCTGCAGCTGGCTACCTGAACCCAGCTTCTGCTGGAATTGAACTCAGGCCGTGAGCAGAGCTTAGGACTGCAGTACTGCAGCTTTACCACTCTGCGCCACGGGGCTCTTTTTGTTCTTCATATCTCAGTATTTAAATACTCTCAAGCTATAAGGTACTTTAAATTTGTAGCCAAAGCCATCCTGTACCTCTTTTCTCCACCACCCAATAGCATTTAGTTAAAGCGAGAATATGATATGATATGATGACCCTCTACCCTATTCCATTATCTGCTATTTGTGGCAGGTTCTGAGGATGGGGGTGGGGGAATACTGAGCATGATTATATTAGACAGCTAGTGTGGTGCAGTGGTCTTAGAATGTTACACTAGGATTTAGGGTTCAAAGTCCCATGAAGTTTTGCTACCAGATAACCTTGAGGCACTCTCTCTCTCTCTCTCTCTCTCTCTCTCTCTCTCTCAACTATTCTCAGGGGTTGTTGAAGATAAAAGGTGATGATTACCCTGGGGGGGATATGGAAGATGGGTCACAATGTGCAGTTTAGTACAAAGTCAAATGAGGACATTCAGCTGGTTGCAGTTCTTTTTCCTCAGTTGTGGCAGGAAGCACCACCAAGTCACCCTATTGGGTATTCAAAGCAAGAGATGAACAGAGGTAGTTTGACATTGCCTGCCTCTCTGCAGCAACCCTGACTTCTTTGGTAATCTTCCATCTGAGTACTAACAAGGGCTGCCCCTGCTTAGTTTTCAAGATATGATAAAATCAGGCTAGCCTGGACCATCCAAATCTGAGCATTTTTCTTATTAAGGAGGATTATAACTCTGACAGCAGAAGTATCCTCTGATATCAGTGCCTAGGAAGCCTTTGGGATTTTTTTTTTTAAACTTCTTGCATTTGCTTTTTGATTAACTGGGCCTTTTTCTCAACCCTCAAAGCCATCTGTGACTTTTGAACTAGCACTTTCTGTGTGTCTACCTGCTATGTGCCTGCCTATAGATATTTTCTTTACTAGTTGGGCAAAGGTGCTATCTATAGCATAGCAAGGAGGATATTTCCTTGCTGTTCAAATTGAGATGTCATCAAATCCTCTTAAAGCAGGCTTTTTCTGCCCCTGACCTGACAGAAGATGATAAGAGCAGAACCCAAGCTATGAAGATTCTGCAGATCTCTCATCCAAGGCTTGCACTCTGCCTCCACCCTCAGTTCTTTTAAGGGGTTGTGAGAACTGTGAATGCTGAGTGTTTGTTTTATAAAGTGAAATACAATCAATATAGAACGTTGGAATCCATTCTTTTTTACACAAAACCAGGACAAAATTTGTGTAGGAATCCAAAAGTATCCCCTGACCTTCTCTGGCCTATGGTGAATCTTGGCTGGTCTAGATGGTCTCCCTAAAGGCTGTATAGTTGCCAAAGAAGAGTAACAGCTCTCTGCCTAAATCTTTCTTTGCCATCTTTCTGTTTACTTGTTCAAGACTTGGTATAGCTGCAAACTCTGCCTCTGCTGCTGCTGAAGGAAATGGAAAGCTTATACCAGGAGGGGGACACACTGCAGCATACATCATTCTCTTCTCTTCCATCTTATCACCACAACAACCTTGTGAGGAAGGTTAGGCTGAGAGTGTGTGATTGGCCCAAGGTCTGCTTCCACAGCAGAGGGGAGATTTGAGTCTCCCAGATCCTTTTGTGACATTTGAAGCACAATACCACTCTGGCTGTCATGTAAAATGTTCCATGAAGACTAAGCAATAACAACATGTACTCTTACCGAGATTACAAATTACAGACGATGAAGAAAACTCACTGACTTTTAGCTCAAACACATTAGATACCCCTAAATCTTTAACATGCTCAGAAAGGTTTATCCTGGGGGCCATTTTGGCGGCAGTTCATTGCTGGCGCTAAATCTTTCTTGAGATTAATTTTACAGTGCATTCCATTAGGATTTTGAGTGAACTATTAATCATAAGACTAAGAGACTCTTAACCAATTGATAGTTTTATGGTTATAGTTATTATTAATCATCAAGTTTTATTTTCCTTTATTCTTTATAATAAAACACCTAATTTTTCTCCACAAACGCTTCACACCTAGTTCATCATATTTCCCATTCAATTGCTTCCAGATTTAATATAAAACTTAAAAGAAGTTCATATGCAAATAATTAAGAACTCTTCCAATCTCAGGTCTGAAAGGAGGGAGGGAAGCATGTATACATGAAAACTGGTGTAAAGTTATTAGTTCAGTAGTTGAGGATCATAAATGGATTTGTGATGCAAATAGGCCTTCTATGAATGGCACCCAATACCATTAGTGGAACAAATTTCAATAATCTATTGGAAAACAAGTAATTTATTTGCAATTGTAGAGATTGCACACATCACATAAAGAAGAGCCCTGCTGAATCACATCAGTGGCCCATGTATGGTTGCCCAGTCTGTTATTTTATTTTTTATTTACTTTTATTTTATTACATCCCGCCTTCCCCTAATGGGCTCAGGGTGGCTAACAACAGTTAAAACAACATAATGTTAAAATAGAGTTGCAATAAAATCATTAAAACATTTCAAACAGTTCAACATGTAATACAGTTTCAGATTCACTCCCTAGGGTCTAAGATGGCGAATTTTAGTTCTTATTTAGTGCTACATATAGTGATGTTATAGGATGTTATTTGATGCTCTGCATTTGTCAGGCACAGGTGTCAATGCTGTGGGGTGGTGGAATAGTGGTCACCTCCCTGTTAAATATTAAATGCTAGTTTTAAAAGTTCTGTCTTGGAATTGTGCAAGTCCCGCAGGGCCCTGCTGTTTTCAGGGAGGACGTTCCACAGGGCAGGGGCTGCCAACAAAAAGGCTCTTGCTCAAGTGGTGGTCAGCCAAGCTTCTTTTGGCCGAAGGATAATGAGAAGATTTTGTGAGCTTGATCAAAGTGCTCCCTGAGGTGTTAGAAGTGTTAGAAAATACATGGAAATTTTAGAAGGGGATCTAGGAGAGGATGGGGTTTGGGGAGGGGATGGGATGGGATGGGCCTCGACAGGGTACAATGCCATAAGCAGCTATTTTTTCCAGGGAGCTGATCTCTGCCAGCTGGAGATCAGGCATAAAAGCAGGAGATCTCTAGGTCACACCTGAAGGCTGGCAACCCTAGCAACCTGTGACCAACTAGCTGCTGTGGAAGGCCAATAAACACAGCATAGAGGCCAGGCTAGCCTGATCTGACCCAATCTCAAAAGCTAACAGGTTCAGCCCTAGTTCGTGTTTGGATGGGAGACCACCAAGAAAGTCCAGAGTCACTATTCAGAGTCAATGGCAAACCACCTCAACTCCCAGATTTGCAGGGGCCCAATTTAGATTGCTGGATGGGGGTGGGGGGAGAGAGCTTAAGCCTTCATTCCCATGCTGTTTTCCTAACCTGAAACAACTCCAGTGAGCCACTCTTTTCTTCACTGGGAAATTTACATTTACTAATGGCTACATATAGGTTTCCCCACCAGGACAAGTAGCAGCTTCCTGGGGCCATCTCAGGTTGGGGAAATGGGTCAGGCTTAAGACCAATGTTCCCTCTAAGCTGTAGAGTCTTGTGAGCAAAAATTCTACCTTATGAGCTACTAGCATTAGAGCTGTGAGCTATTGATTAAATTATTGTGTTCTGGGGCCATTTCTCCTAAGACAAAAATATTTGAGCTGGAGGCTAAAAAGCTGTGAGCTAGCTCACTCTTAGCTTAGAGGGAACACTGCTTAAGACCCATCTCTCTATGTGCTATGGTCCTGATCTGCACCAGGACTTCATGAGTTTAGGAACTGAGTACCAAGCTTAGAACTCGCAGCGCATATCTGATCAAATCCCCACAGCAAATCCAGGGAGGACATATGAAAAATATCTCTCTCTCTCGCTCTCGGCTTGGCTTCGCGAATATAACATATAGGTAAACCCTCAGTCACTGTAGTAACAGTGGCAATGGTAAACTGGCGATTCAACAGCGTGAACCTTATGTAGATGTCCATTTTCTCTATTAGGTCATGACCTCATCTTATATTTGTGATTCATCTATCTGCACAAAGAGTTGGTCCACTGAAAAATTATTTGCATATGAGGGAGAAGCAGAAGTAAAACAATGCATTTTCCAGTTTTCAAAAAGCCATAGTCTGTGAGAATTTAGGGCATATATGTTTCCCTGCAGTTCTACAAAAGCAGCTTCATAACCAGATCAGCACCTTTTTTCTCCTATAGCACAAATTAGTTTAACTGCAACTCTGTCTTTTTCTCCCAACTCTCTCTCTCTCTCTCTTTCTTTCTTTCTTTTTTAAAAAAACCCTCCTTTCTTCTTTGTTTCAGGTTGTTAACCATGACATCGTATAAAAAGAAGCATGTTTACTGTCATGGAAGGGGGGAAAGGAAAGGGAGTTGTGCCTTCCTTTATGAATCTGGCAGTGAGGACTTTAAAAGATACCAGTGTGAGGCTGTTATCATGCACAAGCCTAAGCTGTCAGACCTCATTACTTCTGAGACAAAAATTACAGAAGAATGCTTGAAATGCCCGAACAGGAACAACGCAGTGCACCATCTCCTGACTGTGGTAATGGGATGACACCCTCTGTGCATATGCTGAACTGCATGTGTTTCCCCTCCCTGGGCAGATTGCAGTAAACAAGGATTCTGAAAAGGCAAAAGATTCAAATGACAGCATTTATTACAGAGCATGGAAAGGCTCTGCGGAGGCTGCTTTTGTTACAGGTTTAATATAGCCATCATAATATCCTCACTTTCTGAAAAGGAAGAGGTGAAGAAGCAATAACTTTGAAATTTCATTTCAGCTGGGCTGAAAGGCAGCTGACATTACGTTACACTCGCCTCAACTGCCTAGTTAGCAAACTATCAGTGCAATCCTATGCAGAGCTCAGTTCTTCTAAGCCTGCTGACTTTGAGAGAACTCTTCTTTTAGGTTTGCACTGTATAGGAGAGAGGCTGTGGCTCAGGGGTAGAGCATCTGCCTGGCATGCAGAAGGTCCCAGGTTCAATCCCTGGTAACTCCGTTGAGAGGATCGGGTGATAGACAATGTGAAAGACCTCTGCCTGAGACTCTGGAAAGGCAGTGGTGGTCTGAGTAGACAATACTGACCAGGCCTCAGATTCAGTGGGAGCTCACGTGAGCGCAGCTCCTGAACCTTTCTGAGAGTTCCTCCTCCACCTCCTTGTCCATTGAATAGTAGGTGCAGCTGCATAACAATCCCTGAATGAGCTCCACCACCTATTTTTCTACAAAATGACCCCTGATACTGAGCTTAATGAACCAAAGATCTGATTCAGCATAAGGAAGATTCATGTGTTTATATTTTTTTCTACCAAGTACCTCAGGGGGACAGCTGTGATTCTCTCCACCTCACTTACATACTCACACATGATGTTCCAGTTCATTCAGTGAACAACATGAAAATCTAGTTCTTGTTAAGAGGAGCTGGAATTTTGCATGATCATAGCTCCAATCATAGTTCCAGCACTATTCACATAGGTAAACCAGAAGACTTGGTTGCTGTCATGTCATTAGAACCAATTCTGACAGCATAGGTCAATTGTATGGATGGAAGCCCAGTAACAGAACTGGTGCCATTTGGGAAAGGACCCATAATAAGAAAGAGTCCTCCCAATGCTGCTTTAAAAAAAAAAAGACAGACTGCAGGATCTATCAGTAGACAAGTTGCACCTTAAGACCAACTAAGTTTTATTCAGAATGTATGCTTTCATATGGTCTAAGCATAGGACCTATCCTATATAATAGGATCTATCCAATGTGAAATTCCTCTTGGAAGGAGACAATTGTAGTTGTTCATTTCCAACTTTCTGCTCCCTCCAGGGAATTGTTTTTAAAAGGGGGCAGGCAGATTCGCCAAACAGATAAGCAATAGAGTTCAGAGCAGATAATCAGTTTGCTGCTAGGAATGATTTAGAGTTTCTCAGTCCTGCTGTTTTGATCCCTCCCCCCATCCCACCATTTTGATTTCACTTCCTTTTTGTACAAACTGTACCTATAATCCTTGTTTGAGCACCATTTGCTGTTGCCAGTTTTTATCTTGGACAAATGTACACATTTGACAATTTAAAAAGTACACATTAATATGTGAAAAGTGAAAGAGATGCCATAAAATGGGCATTAAATACTGTACAAAGTTTCACAACATATGTACAGGATACCAAAAAAAATTCTACAAAACCAACAGCAAAAGCAAAGACCCAAAATGGGAGACAAAATATAAACTAGTATTTAAAAGAAACAAAATAAAGAATGTTTGTTTATCTCTCTTTGCTACCAATGTGTCTCTGAATCTAACCTTTGCGGTGACACTGCTCAATGAGTGATAGACTCAAGAAGGTGTTGGAATCAAGGAGCTGGTTATAGATAACCATTAATTTTGCTGCTTCTTGGTGAACCCCAGACCTCTGACTGCTTGCTGAAATTCATTTTGGTATTTAGTCATAACTCTAGATAGCACCTCAAGGAAAATACTGCTGATCATCCATTCAAACCATGTTTGGTATCTCTTTCTCACAATTATGTTAATACCGCACCTTTTCTTTATTATCTGAATGCAATTATATATTTAAAAAGGGATGAAGGAATAAATGCATGCAAAGAAAATAGATTTTAAAATAGCTATTTCAAACAGTTCGAAAAAAGAACTGAGCAGCATTTGGCAACACATACCAAATGTCAGCTCTTCAGAAGAGCAGCTACAGGCAACTTTTTTAAAAAAGACAGGTCAAGTAATTCATGGTATGAGGTGAATTTAATTGCTTTCTACATTTTTATAGCACCCAAAAAAGTCTTGACCTTACCAGGCAAGCTGGCAGGAAAACATGTCTCTTGAAAGCCATCTGACCTTCAAGAACTCTTGCTTGTAGCGACTTTTTTTCATATTTCAGTCATATACATTTATCAATCATTCTTGGTGAAAGAAATTTGTCACCCGCCAACTAAATGTTGTGGCTAGAATTACAGCCAGCAGAATTGTTTACTAATTTGTCTGATAACTCTCATTCTACTTTCTGGAGGGCTTACCAAATGAACATTTGATCCACAGGGTTTAGCCCTTGACCTTAACTTGCGACATTCACTCTTTCCTGCCAAGAAAAGGTTTTCCAGTTGGAACAAAAGCTCTGAAGACTGAAAATCAAAGTTTTACTTTTAAGCCAATCTGATCTGTGGATTTTGTGAAGAGCATCCATTCATTTGGACGTTATCCCTCCATAAAATACCTAAGCTCACACATGCTGGAGAATGAGGTATCAGTGAGGCAGTAGAAGGCTGAGGTGGTCAAGCAGACAGCACCACATCAGACTGCAAGAGATACCAGGGCTTTTTTTGTATCAGGAACTCCTTTGCATATTAGGCCACACATCCTTGATGTAGCCAATCCTTGAAGAGCTTATAGTAGGCCCTGTACTAAAAGCACTGTAAGCTCCAGGAGGATTGACTACATCAATCCTAAGATGCAATGGAGTTCCTACTACAAAAAAGCCCTGGATATGACTCTCTCTCTCTCTCTCTCAGTGTGTGTGTGTGTGTGTGTGTGTGTACAGTGCTGTCAATACAGCCAATTTATGGAGACCCCATGCAGGGGTGGCCAATGGTAGCTCTCCGTTTGTTTTTTGCCTACAACTCCCATCAGCCCCAGCCATGCTGGCCATGCTGGCCATGCTGGCTGGGGTTGATGGGAGTTTTAGGCAAAAAACATCTGGAGACCTACCGTTGGCCATCGCTGCTTAGGGTTTTCAAGACTGGAGACTAACAGCAGTGGTTTTATTTTATTTATGCTGTTTATAGTCTGTTTTTCTTCCTGGAACTCACAGTGGATTATAGAAAGGGAGTCAATCAACAAGATGGGACACTCAGTAAACAATGAAATAGGATTTGGGTTGTAGAACCAAGCAGAATTTTTTAAAAAACAGAACTGAAACAAAGCATAAGTGTAACCACAACACGTCAAATGATGCAAAATGACATAGTAGGATGCAAATTATAGCAACCTATACACAGTTGCATCGACCACAGTCCCTCATAATTTGTCCAAATACCTTTGTGAATTGTTTCATACAGTGCTAACACTGGCTGCACAGAAAGAATAGTAATAATTCTTGAATAAATCAGTTTTGCCTAATTTGTGGAAAGTCAGGAGAGTGGGAGCCTTCCTGACTTCCTCAGGCAAAACATTCCACAATGTGGGGGCCATAGTGGAGAAGGCCCATGCATGGGCAGTTATTGATTTTGCCACTTTGCAGGTTGGCACCTGCAAAAGGTCCTGCTCAGATGAGCAAAGATATTGTGGCAGAGCATAGCCGAAGATATGAGGGTCCAAAGTCATGAAGGTCTTTGTATGTGATAGTCAATGCTTTACTTTGAGCCTGGTTACTGATAGGCAGTCAGGGGAGTGATTGCAGAATAGAAATTATGAGCATGCTCCATCTACCTCCTGACAATAGCCCAGCTGCAGATTCTGCACCTGCTGAAGTTTCCAAATTGATTTTGAGGGGAGACCAACATACATTGCCTGTCGCTGAGTGGCAACCCTGGGCTTCCTTGATGGTCTCCCAGCCAACTACTAACCAGGACCAACCCTGCATAACTTCTGAAATCTGCCAAGATTGGGCTAGTCTAAGCTATCCTGGTCAGAACCTGCAAGAGATACACACTGAATATTCTTTCATATATAGAAGTTTAAATTTTAAAATGATAACACCTTAGGGGAAAGTTTCTGTTCTCTCACTTTGCTTGCTGTGCCAGTTTACTTTTTTTCACAGAGGTGTTTTTTCCAGGCCTTATTTTGGGCAGGAGCTCACAGGAGCAGAGCTGCCGAACTTCTAAATTGTATTGTGCTATTTCTTTCTTACCCCTCCTTCCATACTTGCTTTTGGACTCCATTGTTCAAACCACCTGTGAGAATTTTGCTGAACAAATTTTCTAATATTTTCCCCCACAAAAAAATGGAAAATATCCAAAACATATCAAGCAGACAGACTTCATTATGCCACTGTGGCCACATAGAAGAAAGTAATCTAAAAAATATGAAGGGAGTAAGGTTTTATTATGGCAATTATAATCCAAGAAGCATTTTAAAGTAGATGTTGAGCTGATATAATTTAGTATATCTTCCGGTGATGTCAGGGGTGTGTTGCATATGCAAATGAGTTGTGCAAATGAGCTCCAGAATCCCTTTTTCTACTAAATGAATCCTGATTTTTTCTAAAAAACACAGGAGAGCTTTCCAAAATGTAATCCTTCATAGTCCTCCATCTAGTCCATTCTACCCTGGCAGATCTCTGCCAATGCATTGCCACCTCATACCCCTGCATTTGTGAAGCAGGCCTCAGAAGAATGATTCCTCATTCTTTCACAAACAGTAGTGATAGACTACATTAGTTTTCACTAACCAGCACCAGTTTTGAAACATGTTACCAATATTATTTTTTAAAATGCTGACTTAATCAGGGACACCATTTTCACTAGTAAAAAAAAATGAATGAATAAAATCAATTAATCAACTAAACATTGCAACCCGACTACAATACAATTTGCTATTGGTCAAATGCCTCCTTCCATTCAAAGTAAAAAGAAAAATTATTTTTAAAATGAATCTGTTTGCCACTCATAACATAAATTGCTTGACTGTGGCAAGCTTATAAACAATTACAGTGAAATCATAAGTTGCTTTATCTTATTTATGTATGTAAAACATATTTATGCCACCTTTCCACCCAATCTGGGTCTCCGCGGTGTTGGATTTGAGAACATTAAAACATTTCAACAATTAAAAACATTTAAAATTATAAAATAATTCAATTAAAAAGGACATAAACACAAGAATGGCTAGAGCCAGCAACCATTATTAGTAAGGTTGCCAGGTCAGACTCAGGAAATATCTAGGTGTCAAGCATGGTAAAACTCAATGGTGATCTATGGTTTTATGGCTCTCTTTGAAACTGGTCGGTAAAACATCATGGAGAGTCAACGTGGCTTGTTCTGTTGTTTCCCTTCCCCCCTCTTGCTTTATTGCTTGGGTTAATAGAATAGTGAGAAACGAAACTAGTAGTGAGAAGAGAAAAGGTAACACCTTCCCATACATCCCTGGAACATGGGGATCCCCTGACCTCAACTAGGGATTGGCAGCCCTAAATATTAGGGATATGCCAAATGTAACAAAATTGTCTTTATCCACTAGCAGAAAAAACCAATAGAGGGGAACAGACCAGGCCTTGGATTCAGTGGGAGCTCACAGGAGCACAGCTCCTGAACCTTTCTGAGAGTTCCACCTCCTCCTTCCCACCTTGTCCATTGAATAGTAGGTGCAGCTGCATAGCAATCCCTGAATGAGCTCCTGTCAGAACTTGTAACTTTCCTGTGTGCTGTTAGCCAGACTGACTCCATATTGTAACCAGATACTAACCCAGTGTACCCTGCTGTAGGCCACTAACCAAAATTCCTATGCATTTCAAACAAACTGTGATCACTGGAGGGTGACAGATAGCCTCTGGTCAACATCTGCAGGTGCCCCTTTGAAGCCGGGCCGGCCAGGCCTTCTCAGCAGGACTTCATCCTCCCTCGCTGATAACAGACCCTGAGAAACAGACAGTTGTCTCTGGCCGTGTGAAAGATTGTTTTATTGTTGTTGCCATAACCGCATAAAATGTAACTAATGCTAGCCTTCGGTATCAGTGTTATCCTGTACCTTCAGCCTTGTAGTTCTCAATAAACGCCTATACTTTTGTAACGAAGTCCTGGGCCTCGATTGAAGTTCTTCCAGTTCTGACAGCTCCACCACCTATTTTCCTACAAAATGACCCCTGGAACAAAGGAGTTCCAAAGTTTTGGTGCCATGACCACTACAGCTTTCTTGGGTTGCCACCCATGTAGCCTCATATGGCAGAGGCACTCAAAGCAGGGCCTCCGGAAGTGACCAGATAGTTTCATACAGGCCTTTATTGCTTTAAAAATATGCCTGGACATCCATATTAATGCCAGTTTCATTGCTGAGCCTTGAGGAAACCAACAATGATGGCACCAAAAATTAGGAACATATTACAAGATCATTGGTGTCTCATCTGATATTTAAATAACTGCACTTAAAATCAGTTAAAATAGTAGGTTTATATTCCGCCTTTTCCCATAAAAGGGCTCAAGGCGGATCACAACACATAAATATAACAATAAAAACCTACATATCAAAGTTTAAACACCAAATTAAAATTAACAGTTAAAACAATAAATAAAATGCACCACCGACCAACAGGGCACAGCAGAATGTTATGAATGTGGTTTTTTTTCCCCAACAGTATAAACTTTAAAGTTTGGTTACAATATTCAAAGCTAATAATCATAGCAGAAATAGCTATAATTCTTGTTACAGTTATGATTACATATTCCTTTCAGAAATAAAAACAAAACAAGGGGGGGGAAAGAACAATTATTGCTGTCAATAATTAAAACTATTATTATCTATATTATTTTTTGTTTTAACCTTTCCAGAATAGCTAAAGTAAAAGAGTTTACACTTAATAGGACTAAAAATATAACATCTTTCTAAACAGCATTCGACGTGGCAAAATGTTTTGTTCAGATAAGTAAGTTATCACGGGGTACCATACAGCAATAAAAATGTTTCATAATTTTCTGTCAAAGGGGTTTGAGTCTGAACAGAAATCTTAGACATTATGAAATATTCCCACAGCCTTTGTTGCCAAGCTAGGATAGATGGGGGATTTTTATCAATCCAGTATGCCGCCAGGGTGGTGCATGCAGCAGATATTAATATATGTACAGTTTCTGAATTTGTCTTATTTTTTCCAGGGTCAGTCCATTTGCCAAGAAGGCAGACTTCAGATTTTAAAGGTAAGTTTGTACTTGTAATAAGTGCTATATGTTGAGTGATGTTTTCCCAGAAGTTCTGTATGTGCTTGCATGACAACCAGCAATGAAAATAGTTGCCTATTTCCCCACACTGTTTTATACCGTTTGAACTTATGCTATTGTGCATGTAGTGAAGTATTTTTGGAGGTAAGTACAAACGCATTAGCAGTTTATAGGATTGTAGCCTAATGGTAGAAATTTTAGAGGTATAAGATGGGGAAGACCATATTTCTTTCCAGTCGTTGTCAGAAAACTTTGTGTTACAATCAGTTTGCCTTAATCTTTGATATTTTAAGGATGGGGTATGGTCTAAGTTGAGCAAAACTTTACGCAATCTAGATATGAGTTTAGAATCGTCAGTAGCTAATGTATGTAATACATTTTCAAACTCTGTTTGAAGTCTGGCTAGGGCATTCTGTATTAGTGGTATGGAGAAAAAACTTCTGATTTGAAAATAATGTAGCCAAAATAACTTAAGAGCAGTTTTTTGTTCTAATTTGTTCTTTTCTAAAAGCTTTGCCCCCCAAGACGGAATAAAGAGACGGACACAATTAGATTGGTGAAACTATGGGCCACTTTTATTTAAAATAACCAACAACAGCAAGGGCAACCGAACTGCGGCCAGGTCAGGGCCAGGGGTCTCCTCAGACCGCTCCCCTGCCTTTTCCAGCGGGTGAGAGACCCGGCCCCCCAGCCAAAGCTGTGAGCCACAGCTCCTGTTAGGCAGGCCCAGCAGGGAGGCTCGCACCGGAGGGCCCAAACACCAGACGCGAGTCTCAGCGAAAGGCACCCATCCAATCGAGTCTCCAGGACAGTCTGCATTCACATACCTCGGGCCACACCCAAGGTTGATCCTGCCAGACCCCTAACTCCCCAAAAGGGGGAGGCTAACCGGTCCTCCCCAGGCCGCATGGTGCCATAAACCCCGTAAAACCTGCCACAACTAAGGCCAAGTCTCTACTTAGGGCTTAGCACCCACAGAAAGGCCCAAAACCAACAAAAGCCCTTGCCGCAAATCTCTCAGGAAAAGCATATTACCCTTTTCTGAGAGATGCACACCATCCCCTCTGTAGAGGTCGGGACATTCCTTAGAAATATCTGGATGGGGCAAATAGTGGCCCAAACCACCCTCCAGAACCTTGCGAATTTCCTTATTCGCTCGGTAACGAGCCCTTTCTAACCCCACTGAATTCCAGGCACTGCGCCACACCAAGCACGGAATCATGGCCGACCAAACAATAATGGTACCAGGCCATCTGTTCCTTATGTACCTGAAATCGTCTCGGGCCTGCAAGATCAACGCCTTGCCCTTAATCAGCCCGAGATCATTCCCTCCCAGGTGAACAATCAATACCTGCGGAGGAGGGCCCCCAGACCCATGAAACAAAAGGGGGAGCAAGCCAGGCCACTGAAGACCCCGGCGCCCCCTCCATTCCATCGTGACATGTTTGCTGAGCCCCAGCTGAGAGTCAACAGCAGTTCTCCGAGCTTGATGTGCTGCCCAAAACACATAACTGTGCCCGCAGATGAGAACTCTGCTCCTCCGGCCAGAAACAACAGCATCTAAAAGGAAGAAACAGACAAGTTATACAACCCGAACCTCAAAATACCCCAGCTCCTAACCAAAACTTATTAGCGGAGCAAAGGGCGAATATAACCTTTGTAAGCCTGAGAACGCCAACGGCCCAGGCGTTGAATGGACGAAGTAGGATAACCCAAGGCAGCAGCCGTGGAAGCTGCCCCGATTCTAAAGGAATGGGTACCAAACTTCAATCCAGACAAACCCAACAAGGCTAAAGCCTTTGACGTCACAGCCCAAAATTGATGCTTTGTCAACAGACTGCCCCCAGCGTGACAAAATAGCAATCCTTCACAGCTCCCCCCCCCCCCCCCGCAAAGCCAAATAGTTGGCTAATGCGGAAACTGGGCAAAGCTCCACCTCCGAACATGGACCCAACTCTAGCACAGTCCCCGTGCCCTCTTGATCAGTTTTAGATCGCCGGATAGTAAGGACCGCCTTACCCCCCAGCAACGTAATATCCTTCAATAACAACGCCCTACCCGAAACATCACTCTTGGAGCTTGCCACCAGTTCACTAACCCTCAGAGCCCCAAAAAAGGCTACTAAAGAGGCTGCGTGGAACAAAATTGCCTCAAAATGAGACACACACACTGCGCTCCAAACCCCTTTCAAACCCCGAAGAATCTCAGGAGACAAAGGGACCCTAGTATCAGGCATAGGCCCAGCCTCTCTGGACCACCCTTCCAGAATCTTTCGAATACGAAAATCTGCTGTTTCCTCTTTAAACCCCAAGGCCTTGCTAGCGAAGGCCAGTGCAGACATGCATCCCCGAATTGATCGCACGGCCAATCCCTTACCTCTCAAGAAAACACAATAATGGAGCAACTGCTCCACTGGGAGGGGCCAAACAATGCGATACCCTACCTCAGCCCTAAAGTCCTCAAACTGCGGCACAGCACGCTCATAAGACTTCCTGGTGCTAGGTGCAATGGCTAAGCCTATCGCTCTGCAGGCCTCAGCTCTCCAATCAGCCATAGCTCCTGGGGCATTGGCGCCGCTTCCAGATCAGCGTCTGGGGCCAGCTGACAAAACCTCTCCATCTGTTTACGAGAGAGAGCGTCAGCCACCCCGTTATTCACCCCAGGAACATGCTTGGCCAAAAACAAAATGTTAAGCCGCAGGCAATGCAGAGTGAAGGCCCTCACCAACCTCATAACCCGCTGCGATTTGGAAGAGAGGGAATTAATAACATGAACAACCACCATGTTATCGCACCAAAAATGAACAGTGCAATTAACCATATCACTCCCCCACAGCCAAACCACAACTAAAATCGGAAAAAAAAATCCAAAAACGTGAGGTCCCGGTTCAAACCGGCCTGCACCCATGATTCAGGCCACTCTTCCATGCACCAATGTCCACGGAAGTAGACCCCAAAACCCAATGACCCAGCAGCGTCTGACATGACCTGAAGCTCAGCCTCAAGCCTCATGTCCTCTCTCCAAAAAGAAATCCCATTAAAGGATTCCAAAAACTCCTGCCACATCCTGAGATCTTCCTTCATGCTGCTAGTAACCCTGGTCCTGTGCTGTGGCGAGCGAAGGCCCGCCATAGCGTCACAGAACCTGCGAAGAAAAGGCCTACCCGGGGCAACCACTTTGCAGGCAAAGTTAAGGTGCCCCACCAGCTGCTGCAGCTCAAGTAATGAAACCTTCTTTCTGCACAGGAAGGAATTAATCCTCTCCTTCAAGTCCTGTAGCTTCTGATCAGGAATCCTAGATGACTGCTCTAAAGTATCTAACTCGATCCACAGAAACACAAGGCATTGGGCCGGGCCCTCAATTTTTTCCTCGGCCAATGGCACACCCAACTCAGCGGCCAACTCAATAAAGCCGGCTAACAACTGAGCGCAACAACCCGAGCCAGCAGGGCCCACAAACAGTAGTCATCCAGATAATGAACGACATCCTGTAAACCCACTTTCTCGCGCACAGCCCATTCCAAAAAGGTGCTGAAACACTCGAAAGCGGCACATGATACAGAGCAACCCATAGGCAGTGCCCTGTCCATGTAAAATTGCCCTGCAAACGAAAAACCCAGCAGCTCAAAATCATCCGGGTGGACAGGGAGAAGGTGAAATGCCGACTTGATATCGCATTTCGCCAACTCAGCCCCCTGACCACAGCGTCGCACGACGCACACGGCCTGATCAAATGAGGTGTACCTAACGGAACATAGCTCCTCGGGTATGCCATCATTGACAGAAGAACCCCTGGGGTAAGAAAGATGGTGAATCAAACAAAATTCACCAGGTGCTTTCTTTGGCACAACCCCCAATGGGGAAACCCTAAGATTCAACACAGGAGGACTGGCGAAAGGGCCCAAAATCCTGCCCTCCGCCACCTCCTTAGCAATCTTTGCTTCCACTATATGATCTAAACCCACAACTGACCTAAGGTTCTTGGACCAAGTTGGTACTCGAGAACCTTGAAAAGGAATTCTAAAACCCAGTGTAAAACCGTTCAACAAATAACAACTGTCCTCCCTACGAGGGTACCTGCGAAGCCACTTCTCAAGAGGCCCCACCTTTATCGGGCTGGGACCTTTTTCCAGGTTGAGAAGGACCCCCGCCTGATCTTTTCTGGCCCTTACGTGGTCGAACTCTAGGGCAGTTGTTGAAGGAATGTGGGCCAGCACACAGGGGGCATTCGTGCTTAAAGTGGCAGTCTTTACGACTGCAAGCCCCCTGGGACCCATACTCCCAGCAAAGCCTGCCCCGCAACCCTGCGGGAAGAGGAGGACGCACCAGAAGGCGAAGAGGAAGCCCTGGTCACTAAGTGATCACTGTCAGATCAGTCTCCCAAATTGGGCCGAGCAGGTGACATCACAACTGTTGGTGAATCCGATCCCAAGGGAGTACAAAGCGGACCTCATCCTGAACTCCTGGTCGTATTGGATCCAGGCTGGGCCGCTGAACATCGTATACCCCTTGTATATGATGTCCATATATTGAATCAAAGCGGCGGCCCGCCAGGGCTGTGCACGCGCTATCACTCCCGCATATATGAAAAACCCCGGGAGCCAATTGGCCCAGGTACGATCAACATTCCTCTTCCTGAGCTTTTCCTTCTCTTTATCGTCCAGCTCCTCCTTGTCCTTCTTCTCCAATTCCCTAAATAAAAGGGAGAATACGTCCACGTATTCCCCTTTTAAGATTTTCTCCCTCGTGGCAGGCAGCAGGTGATCACCCAGCGGCAAAGCCACCTCCCCAAAAGGCATAGCACTAAAGGGGACCGCCCCATATGGAGATGGGAAACCCCAAACTCCAGGCCAAGTCGCTGCTGATCCCTGCTGACCCACCCCGGGCCAATTACCAAATGGACTGAACTGACCCTGCAGCCACATCCAGTTGCTCTGCTGCTCTAAGCCTGGAGTAGAAGAAGCCCCAGCACCACCTAACGGAGCACCCGCCCCACCAGGACCAGCAGACCCCCAAGCCCCCCAAGGCCACACAGGCCCAGTATGAGGCAAAGAGCCGTCCCCAGACTTACCAGCAGATAAAGCAGGCACCAAAGCTGATCCAGTACCACCCGCACCGGACGACGAGCCCGCACCAACATCAGAGCCAGCAGGCCCCACAGCTCCTCCGGCAGCAACCGCAGCAGATCTGCCCTCCAAAAGAGATAAGCGGGTCAATATATCTGCCTGCAAACCACGCTTGGACAACCGACCCTTCTTGGGCAACTGAGAAGGTGGAAACCCCGATGCCTGCTCAAGTGCCCGCAGCCTCTGAAAAATGGCTGCATTAACTTCAACGTCCCCTTCATCGTCCGAAGACGAGGGGGGGGGGCTTAGAAGGAGGTTTAGGAGCCTTAGGGGCAGGCTGTTTCCCTTTTGACTTTCCACTGCCTTTGTGACCCAACATGTTCACTAAAGAGCACAGCACAAAGGAGATTTTTTTTTTATTAGCTTATCCAAGCCTGAGGCAAGCAAAGGAATAAAAGGGGGGAAAACAGCCCTCAAAATGGCCACCACCCCAGTGAACTCTAAAATGGCCGCCACCTAAACACCTCGTAAAATGGCCGCCCCAAGAGCAAGGGTGTGGGGGAGAAGAAGCAAGGCCAAAATGGCCGCCAAGCACCAGGGAGAAGTACAGCACCTCAAAATGGCCACCCCAAGAGCAAGGGTGTGGGGAAGAAGAAGCAAGACCAAAACAGCTGCCAAGCACCAGGGAGAAGTACAGCACCTCAAAATGGCCGCCCCAAGCACACGGCTTGAGGGAGAAGAAGCAAAGCTAAAAATGGCCACCCAGCCTCAGGGAGAAGTACTCGTACCAGCATCCCTGAACTTCAGCCTCTCAAAACGGCCGCCCAGCCCCGCTGTTCCCCACAGTCTTGGTCAAATGGCTGCCCAGTCCCCTGACAGCACCACAGTCCTGAATAAGGCACCTAAAAAAGTCTGCTGTGAAAACATTGAGAAAGCAACGTCACCCCAGAGTCAGAAACGACTGGTGCTTGCACAGGGACCCTTCCTTTCCTCCCCTCCAAATGCTAACCAGGGCCGACCCTGCCTGGCTTCCAAAACTGGGCTAGCTGTTAGCCAGTAAGAAAAGAGGGAGGGATCCAAATGGACGGTTCTTTACCCCAAAAGGTGATGTCCCTATAGCCCCTGTGAAAAACCAACCCAGAAGAACACCCTGCAACAGCCCACAAGACAAACTTGCTCCAGGGCACACAGCAAGCCCTGGCAATCAAACTGTTTAAGGAAGAAATGCTCCCTCGACGCTCTCAGCTCTGCTAAGCCGATCCACCCGACGCTCCACGAATGGCCCAGACAGCCCCGACGCGTCAAGAGCTCGCACACACGCTCCGAGCCCTCCGAGCCTTCCAAAAACGCCGGGAAGACTGCCGTGGCATCAAACGGGGCTTCAGCAACAGCGCTGAAGCACCGCCCCCTCAGGACGCGCTTAGAAGCGCGCCGAAGATTCCGCTCTCCCTCCAGGGGGGGGCAAAACTTCCCCCTCAGCCACGCTGCGATGCAGTGGGCTTCAGGAGGCTTCGTTGCTTTGCTGAAGAAGTCTATAATTCGTGTAAGTCCAGCTTTATAGCAAGATATCAAAATATCTGCAGTATGTGTGGGTGACCATTCTTGGTTCAAGTATGAGGATTGAATGGATAGAAAAGGGGTGATTCTATTTTTATATTTGTTCCATATTTTAATGGCAGTATGTAAGTAGCTTTTTGTAAGAGAAGCTTTTGGTTTCAACTTGTTAGCAGGAAGGTTGCATATATAGCCAATTAAATTTAGAGACTGAATATCTTGTGTTTCTATTTGTACCCAAGCTAAGGTGGGAGAAGCTAAAGCTCTCAATAAGGAGGCTAAATTGGATGACTCATAGAACAGTGCAAGATTTGGTATTTCAAGACCTCCATACTGTATTGATCTGTAAAGAGTCTTTTGGTTAGTGCGTGGTCTTTTTTTTGCCCGTAAAAATTGTAAAAGTTCTTTTTGCCATTTCTTGGGGATCTCAATCGGGATCGTCCGAAAAAAGTAAAGAAATTTGGGGAGCATAAAGTGTCTGATAAGTTCTAGTCTATCCGTCCAATATAGAGACATAGCATTCCAGTTTTTAATTGAATTTCTAATTTCTGTCTGCAAGGTGCCGAAAATGGCAGAAAATAACTGTGACAGGTTTACAGGCATAGCCACCCTTAAATACTTCCAATTTTTTGAAACCCAATTGTAAGGGGAAAATTGCTTAATATTTTGGATATTAAAGTTTGACATTAATTGGATATATATCTGATTTTGTTTGGCTAAAAGACAGTCCAGAGACTAGGCTAAAATTATGTAAGAACATAAGAGAAGCCATGTTGGATCAGGCCAATGGCCCATCTATACACACAAACTGTGGCTAATAGCCACTGATGGACCTTTGCTCCATATTTTTATCTAACCCCCTCTTGAAGCTGGCTATGCTTGTAGCCGCCACCACCTCCTGTGGCAGTGAAATCCACATGTTAATCACGCTTTGGGTGAAGAAGTACCTCCTTTTATCCGTTCTAACCCAACTGCTCAGCAATTTCATCGAATGCCCACGAGTTCTTGTATTGTGAGAAAGGGAGAAAAGTACTTCTTTCTCTACCTTCTCCATCCCATGCATAATCTTGTAAACCTCTATCATGTCACCCCACAGTTGATGTTTCTCCAAGCTAGAGAGCCCCAAGCGTTTTAACCTTTCTTCATAGTGAACCAAACCGTTAATCATTCTAGTTGCCCTTTTCTGCACTTTTTCCAATGCTATAATATCCTTTATGAGGTGCGGTGACCAGAACTGCACACAGTATTCCAAATGAGACTGCACCATCAATTTATACAAAGGCATTATGATACTGGCTGATTTGTTTTCAATTCCCTTCCTAATAATTCCCAGCATGGCGTTGGCCTTTTTTATTGCAATCGCACACTGTCTTGACATTTTCAGTGAGTTATCTACCACGACCTCAAGATCTCTCTCTTGGTCAGTCTCTGCCAGTTCACACCCCATCAACTTGTATTTGTAGCTGGGATTCTTGGCCCCAATGTGCATTACTTTGCACTTGGCCACATTGAACCACATCTGCCACGTTGACGCCCACTCACCCAGCCTCAACAGATCCCTTTGGAGTGCCTCACAATCCTCTCTGGTTCTCACCACCCTGAACAATTTAGTGTCATCTGCAAACTTGGCCACTTCACTGCTTACTCTCAACTCCAAATCATTTATGAACAAGTTAAAGAGCATGGGACCCAGTACTGAGCCCTGCGGCACTTCACTGCTTACGGTCCTCCACTGCAAAGACTGCCCATTTATATTCACTCTCTGCTTCCTATTAATTAGCCAGTTTTTGATCCACAAGAGGACCTGTCCTTTTACTCCATGACTCTCGAGCTTACTAAGGAGCCTTTGATGAGGAACTTTATCAAAAGCTTTCTGGAAGTCAAGGTAAACAATATCTATCAGGTCTCCTTTGTCCACATGTTTGTTCACCCCCTCAAAGAAATGTAACAGGTTAGTGAGGCAAGATCTTCCCTTACAGAGCCCATGCTGAGTCTTCCTCAATAACTCATGTTCATCAATGTGCCTACTCATTCTGTCCTTGATAATGGTTTCTACCAACTTTCCTGGTATTGAAGTCAGACTGACTGGCCTGTAATTTCCCGTATCTCCTCTGGAACCCTTTTTAAAGATGGGGGTGACATTTGCTATCTTCCAGTCCTCAGGAATGGAGGCAGATTTCAATGAAAGATTACATATTTTTGTCAGGAGATCCACAAGTTCAACTTTGAGTTCTTGCAGAACTCTTGGATGTATGCCATCCGGACCTGGTGACTTATTAGTTTTTAATTCGTCTATCAGTTGTAGGACCTCCTCTCTTGTCACCTCAATCTGACTCAGGTCTTTCAACACCCTTTCTAATATAAGTGGTTCTGGAGCAGGTAAACATTTCTCATCTTCCACAGTGAAGACGGAGGCAAAAAAATACATTCAGCTTCTCAGCCATTTTCCTATCCTCCTTCAGTAATCCTTTGACCCCTTGGTCATCCAAGGGCCCCACTGCCTCCCTGGCTGGTTTCCTGCTTCTAATATATTTGAAGAAATTTTTATTGTTGGTCTTCATGTTTTTGGCAATATGCTCCTCATAGTCTTTTTTTGCCTGCCTGATCACAGTCTTGCATTTGATTTGCCACAGCCTGTGTTCCCTTTTATTAATCTCACTTGCACTAGCTTTCCACCGCTTAAAGGAGTCCTTCTTACCTTTTACAGCTTCCATTACTTTGTTTGTTTACCATGCAGGCCTTCTCTTATACCTGTTTGTACCTTTCCTAACTTGTGGTATATATTTTATCTGAGCTTCTAGGATTGTAGTTTTAAATAGCCTCCAAGCTTCCCCAAGGGTTTTGACTGTATCTACCTTTCCTTTCAGTTTCCTCTTCACATGCCTCCTCATCTCAGAGAATTTACCCCTTTTAAAGTTAAACATGGTTGTGCTGGTTTTTTGGAGCAACTCTCTATTTATATAAATGGTGAAATCAATAACGTTATGGTCACTGCTCCCAAGTGGTGCAATCACTTTTACATCTCTCACCAATTCTTAGGCATTACTTAGGACCAAATCCAGGATCGCCCCACCCCTGGTAGGTTCAGAGACCATCTGCTCCATAGCACAGTCATTGAGAGCATCTAGAAATGCAATCTCTTTCTCTCGACCGGAACACATATTGACCCAATCAATCTGAGGGTAGTTAAAATCACTTATGACGACACAGTTTTTACGTCTAGCCACTATCTTTAAGCCTTCCATCATATTATAATCGATTGTACTTCCAGCAAAGAATCAGAGGGTTTGGAGAGACATAAGACAATATCATCAGCATATAAGGATATTTTATGAGAAGTAACACCTATGTTTATTCCTTTAATTAGAGGGTCTGTACGAATTGTCTCAGCCAAAGGTTCTATGGCTATTGCAAAGAGGAGCGGGGATAGGGGCATCCTTGCCTTGTACCTCTTTGCAGTGAGATTGATTCAGTAAAATAGCCGTTTAGTAATAGCTTAGCTGAGGGCTCCTCATATAAAGTGTGGATTGCATTGTTAAACTTAGTGCCAAATCCCATACCATGTAAAACCATTTTCAAATAGTGGATTTCAAAACTATCAAAAGCCTTTGTGGCATCTAGTGATAATAGTAAGGCTTTATGTTGATTAGATTTACAATACAAAATAATGTTTAAAATGCAACATATGTTATCAGCAATGTTTCTTTTGTAAATAAAGCCAGTTTGGTCAGGCTTAATATAATCAGGTAATATAACTTTTAATCTGTTTGCCAAAATTGTTGTGAAAATTTTGTTGTCTACATTAAGGAGCGAAATTGGGCAGTATGAAGCCGGATCTTGACTATCTTTATTCGGTTTTGGAATTGTAATTATATTGGCTTCTTACCAAGTTTTTGGCATGCACCCTGACTCTAGAATATTGTTGCATAGAGTTGTTAGGGGACCAACTAGCTCTGCTTTAAAAATTTTATAATACTCAGGAGGGAGGCCATCCCTACAGGGTGCAGTATTTGGCTTCAGCTGTTGAATAGATTCAATGACTTCAGTTGTTGTAATATTTTTTTCCAGCAAGTGAACATGGGTAGGAGTTAGCTTAGGCAGCAACCCTTGCTTACTTAAGAAAGCTTTTATTTAAGGTGTCTCAGGTTTTGTGGTGGAATATATCTTTGTGTAGAAATCAGCCATAATTTTGGCAAATTTTTGAGTTTCTATTTGTTTGGATCCTTCCTTGTCCAGAAGTGAGTATATGTGAGAGGCTTGGCGCTTCTGTTTAACCTTCCACGCTAGGAATTTGATTGATCTCGGGGATTTTTTCCAGTACCTATTTTTAATATACATCAGCTGTCTCTGAATTGTTTCAGTTTCCTTATCCTGTAGGAGTTTCCATTCTGCCTCTAATTTCCTACAAATACGTGAGTCACCAGTTTGTTTATGGAGTAGTTCCAAATGTTTAATTTTTTCTTGCGTTTCCAATATTAATTGTTTCTTTTCTTTTTTCAGGCATATTACCATAGAAGATACCAAGCCTCTAACAACTGCTTTAGATGCATCCCATAAAGTATTTAATGAGATATCATCTGTGTTATTTTCTTTAAAATAGTTTTGTATGCCTTGGGCAATTTGTTCTTTCACGGTGTCATCCAATAAAATTTTTTTCTCAAATTTCCAGTGCCTTTCTGTTTGTATTTGTCTAAAAGGTTTTAATGTACAAAGGATTGGTATATGGTCTGACCAAATATTAATGCCAATTTGTATGTCTGATAAAAATTTATTAAGGATTGGGATAGAATTATGCAATCAATTCATGTATAAATGTTATGTCTTGCTGAGTAATATGTATAATCTCTCTCATTTTGGTGGGAATGACACCATACATCATATAGACCATAGCTTTCAAGAAGGGAAGATAAACCTGTATCTGTGTTACCTAAGTTTCGAGGGTTGGGCTGCCTATGTGTTCTGTCTAAAACCTCATTGGCTATCAGATTAAAGTCCCCTCCTAGTATAACATTATCAGTTTGGAAGGCTTGTAGCTGCAATAATGACTGGCTTAGAAATTCTAACTGATTCATATTTGGAGCATATAAGGTCACTAGTGTTAGAGGAAAGCCTTCCAAACTGCCTTTTACAAAAAGGAATCTACCTTGAGGATCAGAGCTGGTGTCTCGTAGTTCAAAGCGGATGTGCTTAGCAATTAAAATGGCTTGATTTCAAGTTCCCAGGGACAAGGAGTTGAGTAGCAATCCAGGGGGAATTCAAGACAGGGTGATCTTTAGATTTCAGATGTGTCTCCTGTAGGAACAAAATGTCAGGCTTATCTTTCATAATCTGAGAGAGTACACATTTTTGTTTGATTTGGTTGTTTAAGCCATGTACATTATAAATCATAACTTTTAAAGGATTCATTTTGCAAGTTAAACACTCTAAATATGCTAATAATCTAGTCACAAAATTCTAGAAATGTGCTATTGTATCCTATAAGTTTTAAGGTCACCAAATACCCAATGTAAAACTCTAAGTCTATACTACTAAATTTAACTTCAAAAATATCTATCTAGTTCCTGTTATTGAAATCTTAACTGGTAAGTTCTTATACTAAGCTTCACCTAAGTTCCACCCTTATACCTACTCTAACCAACAAAATAAAACAGCAGTTATAACACTATTAGCACAGCAAAGAAGGAAAGGAAAGAAGAACATAACCCCCCTCCCCCAGCCCCATTCCCCTCTCCCTTTATAAATCAGGTATTCTTCATTAAAATCAGTTCTGACAGCTTCCACATCTTCAATTAGAAAGTCAGCAGCAAATGTTCAGTTCATAGGTTTCAGGTCTTTTCCAGGATGGGAATCTTGCATTTTTTTCTCTGGGGTGAGAGCTTCCTCTTAGCTGTTTTCTTCAGTAAGTCTGCAGGAACTTCCAAGAGTAGGGCCTTCAACATAGTAATTCCAGAGGCCAGATCTTTGGCTACATATTGTTTGCTAAGGTGTTGCACTTGTAATTTGTACAGCATCGTCCATCTGTATTTTATGTTGGCCTGCTGCAGTTTGGTGGTGATTGGCTTCAGTGTTTTCCTGAGAGACAATACATCCTGAGGAAGATCTGGATAAATGGTAATTTTACAGTCCTGGTATTTTAAGTATCCTTTTTCTCTGGCTGTGTTCAGAAGCAAAGATTTGAATCGTGGATCAGGTATTGTAATTAGAATATCTCTGGGGAGCCTTCTGTTAGGAGACTTAGCATTCTCAATGCGATAAGCTTTATGAAGAATTAATGGATAGTCATCAGTAAGGTTTAATTATTGGGACAGTCAGGGTGTCAGAAAATCAATTAGATCATTAGAAGCTTCCACCCCCTCTGCAAAACCACGCAGTTTAAGGTTATCTTGTCTTATCGTGACCTCAAGCTGAAGAATATGATCATTTTGCTGAAGGTTTTCATTCTGTAAAGCCATGCCTAAATTCAAGGCCGTGTCTGCAGTCTGCGCAGTTTGTGAGAGAGATTTAGTAAAGTCCTGTAGCTGATCATTAATGGGTTTCAATAACCCAGTCATTTGTGCAGAAAGTTTATCTAATAGAGACATCTCCATGGCCTGAAGAGATGTTTGTAAGGTGGCTTGAAAGAATTCCTCCATAGAGGCCTCATTGTAGGCTGTGCTCCCTTCCCTGTCGTCAGGGGAAGCTGCCATTTTTTTTAATCACTTGTGCTGCAGTCGTTACTCTGTGAGGATTTTCTCCCCGGGGAGAGGCTTTAGCCAGTTGTTCTGTCTTCTTGGGGGAAGGCAAGGTTGTTCCCCCAACTTTTTGCATCATTTAGGGCTGTAAGAGAACGATCCAGTGCTGGAATGGAAGGGAAATAGGGCCACGGGAGTTAGAGCTCTCCTCTCACGTGTCCGCCATGATCGCTGGTGACACTCCGCCCCTGTTATGAATGTTTTGATTCTTTTCACTCTTGGATATTTGTTTCATTAAATATTTATGCCCCCCCTTCCCTTGTGGCGCAAGGTAACTTACAATACCAAATATAATTCATGCATAATACTATAAAATCCATTCATTTTCCCTCCCCAAGAAGCCTTAGGTCCTATTCAAAGACCTAGCCTTATCTTGCCCAAGAGCTTTTCTCTGCATAAAAGATGTTGCTGTCAAGCCACAAAGGCCTATACAGTTCACTGCAGCCAGCAGGGGCCATTGATTCCTGCATTTATTTCCTTTATATGCAAAACCTATTTCTCATCCAGCTTGTCATGGAGAGTTGGCATCTGTCACAGTGATGCCTCTAGAAGACTGTGGTGAGGCATAACCATTGCATAGCAATCTATTCATAACATTCCTCTGCCTGCTTGTTTGTTTTATTTGATGCATCCTTATAATTGCCAAAGAGTCGGCAGTCACGAAAACAATGCATTGGAGGATACAAAATTGCTCCTCTATCAAAGTAAAGATAAAAATGAAACCAATAAAACTCACATAGTGGAAATGATAAATCTCTATGTCTCACTTTGACAATGAAGCCTTCTTAATGTATACTTTATTTCTCTTTACACACACATACACATACACACACAAATCTATATATACACACACACATGCACACACACACATATGAAAAACTTATCTCAGAGGAATGACATTATACAATAATGTCAACAAATTCACAACTGCCCACAAGCTAATGCAAGTGTTTTGAAACCAGAAATATTAACAGTCGTGCTGCCATTTTGCTGGCACTTCTTTTTAAACAGTCATTAATTCAAAATCCTTGGAAAGAAATAGCTAAGAACATAAGAACAGCCCTGCTGGATCAGACTAATGGTCCATCAAGTCCAGCACCCTGTTTGACAAAATGGCTACAAATGCAAAAAGCTCAAGTGTGCCTTGGAAAGCATATGCATCTGTAGAAGGAAAAGCTGCAGAAGGAAAGCTGTCACTGTTCTTGTTATCATTACGTTTTGGCTTACTTGTGCTCAACAGCATTAGGCAGAGCAGGCCTCGGTCCTGTGGGAGGGCCATCTTTTCAGCTTCTGTGCTCCGTGTGACAGTTACAATTTCCATCTGTTGACTTCTCTGTAACCCTGACAGGAAGAGGACCTCTTTTTCCTTGATGTTTCAAAGCAGTCAGTGACAATGTAAAGATCAAGAGAGATTTTGACACGTTGAGTGGAACATATTTTAAAACCAAACCATACCTTTAAAATGTCAGCAGCTGGAAATTTTACCATATGGTATCGTTCCTCTTCAACAAGAACAGGAAAGATCATATTGTGTAATAATTATCCTTCCTTGCTTCCTCTCTCTGTTATATGATAATTGGAATGGAAAGGAGAAGAAAATTTATGTATGCTGTGGGTGTTCTTAAATGAGCCTTTGATTTGACCAGGTCTCTCTAACTTGGGACCCAAATGCAGCTCATGAGTCTTGTCTTGTGGCCTATCAAATGTTTGACAGCATTCATGTGTTAATGGTGCTGTGTTGTGTTGTTGCGTTCGTACACCTTTCACTTCTCTGACTGTGTACTTAATGCAATAAGTAAGGTTTGCTGACATTAATCTTGACATGCTTGACTGTTACCCAGATCAGTCCCTTTGTGGGCCAGATACATCAGAGCATCCTCTACATATATACAACCAACTCACAACATCTGGGGCTAATTGGAATAATTTATGTATCTGTTGTATACATGACTCCTGTTTTTAGATACAGCCATTCCCAGAACAATAAGAGACGGGAGAAAACAAGATGCTTAGCCAGCAAGTGAGTTCATTATCCTAACAAGATACAGGCAAGAAACAGAGACATGGCAAGGAAAACAGAGGTAGTAGGCAATTACTCTCCCCTCCCCTCCAAAAAACCCAATCAGTTTACCCAATCCTAGTGTTTAATATTCCCAATTAAAGTTATCGTCAGATAAAAATTATATTCTTCCAAAGCAAACCAACCCAGAGAGAAGGGATCAATGACGGACCCAGAATTTGTTTAAACTTCTTTTATGCCACCTTCTCACCCAATCAGGATCCCCAGGGCCAGGGCTTTTTTTGAGCAGGAACACACAGGAACACAGTTCTGGCTGGCTTGGCATTGGGGTGTGGTCTAATATTCAAATTAGTTCCTGCTGGGCTTTTTCTACAAAAAAAAAAAGCCCTGTGTGAAACAATGGTGACATCAGAGGTATGTGGCCTAATAGGCAAATGAGTTCCTGCTGGGCTTTTTCTACAAAAAAAAGAGTCCTGCCCAGGGCAACACATATAACAGCATTAAAACATCTGAACAATTAAAAAATAATATTATAAAACAATTTGACAACAAACACATAAATGGGACCAGAAGGTCCCTTGGAATAAATGGGAATAGAATTAAGACAATGGGAAGGGATTCCCTAATCAGGATGCAGTAGGAAGGAGCAAGCTGTAGTATGATGAACCAGTGTGCAATGATCAGTGGGAGAGCTAAGTGAGGGAGACTGGAAAAGAGGACATGAAAGATTAAACTGGAGAAGGAAAGAAGAACAGGAAAAGAGAAATCATCTTCCATCTGTACCAAAGAGAAAAGTGTGGAAACTGAGAAAATATGTATTCCCCTTATGCTGACAACCTTAGGCCAAAAGGGCACTGTGCTCCCATGCTCCTGATACATTAAAGTTCAGAGACGTTGGGTAGGATGCTGCCACATGCCTTTATGGGGTGCACTTGTAACTAATACTAATGGGGACCCTTTGAGTTAGATAACAATATGGGGTATTAAGAACAGACAGTCCAGGGCTAAAAGATTTCCTAACTGCATTTGGGTGAACTAAAACTTTGTTCATCCTACCCTATTATTACAGCCATTGTACATGGCCCAATATTAATATGCAGCTGAGTTGAGTGAAGGGTGCAGCTTAGGAAGTAATATGTTTGAACACTTCCCATGGAAAGAAGCCATTAGCAGAAGGGACAATTTATAGTGGGGTTTACCAGAGTAGCATCTCCTCCATGTCCTTTGCCCTCCAAAATCTGTTACACACATAGACAAAACTGCTGTTAGCTACAGAAGAGTAAAATGATATATACAGGATGGATCACACACATGCCAATTAAAAACAGTACAAAGGTGTGGTAATTTAATTTCTAACACATGAAGCTGCCTTGTACTGAATCAGACATACGGAATTCACTGCTACAGGAGGTGGTGGTGACTGCAAGCATAGACGGCTTCAAGAGGCATTAGATAAGCATATGGAGCAGAGGTCCATCAGCAGCTTTTAGCCACAGGGTATAGATGGAACTTTCTGTCTGGGGCAGTGAAGCTCTGTATTTTTGATGCTTGGGGAGGCAACAGTGGAAGGGCTTCTAGTGTTCTGGCCCCACTAGTGGACCTCCTGATGGCACCTGATTTTTTTGGCCACTGTGTGGTAGAGTGTTGGATTGGATGGGCCATTGGCCTGATCCAACATGGCTTCTTAAACCCTCAGTCTATCAAAGTCAGTATTGTCTGCACAAACTGGCAGTGGTTCTCTGAGGTCTCGGGCAGAGGTCTTTCACATTACTTACTGCCTGGTCCTCTTAACTGAAGATGCCAGGGATTGAACCTTGGACATTCTGCATGCCAAGCAGATACTGAGCCACAGCCAGCACCACCACCACCCCCCCCCCGCAAGATATATCAGAGATATATTTAGGGAAGTGGGGTGAAAAATCCTGTCCTGGCACTAGAACTCTCTCCATGGCTGCTTTCTAACCCTTGAAGACCACCCCAGGAGATCCAATCCTGGGTCTCCTATACAATAAAAAATTTTGGTCTGATTTTCAAAGCCCATTTTTCCTAGTAACAAACACCTTATCTAGGAAAAGGTGGGTCAAAAGTGTATAACTCAAGTGTTCTTGTTGGCAGTATCTTCTGTTACATCTTGCCCATAGCTTCCATCATAGAATCATAGAATTACAAATAGAAGCCAGAGTTACAAGTTAATATCCTAATATCCAGCATTAGTTTATGTCTACAAAAGCTGTATGTGATGAAAAATACATGAGGTGCCCTTCTTCAGACAACATGGTGGCTTTGAGTACTGGGAGGAGATGCTCACCATATTTGTTGTTTACAATCTCCTGATATGCATGCACATAAGCTCAGGAATAGGGTTTTGTTCCATGTTCTTGGGCTTAGCATCAGTAGGAGATGGGGACTTAAAGTTTATTCCAAAACCTTTATGGGAAAGGTGGATTTGTGGAGGGATTTCCCCCTTCCTTCTACATGCCTCCTTGGAATTTTGCCTCATCAGTCTCTTCCATATCTAGGTTGGGTCTTAGGCAATGGCCTATCTTGTGGCAGCATATTCAATAAAGCAGTTACTGTTGTTGAACATATTTGTATCCTACGTTTCCATTCAGTGGATCCCCTGTATGAATTGAGAGCCAGCGCAGTGCAATGACCGGCACTTGAAGTCAGAATATCAGCACAGAACAAGGAAGAGCAGACATCGGATCCCTGCTGCATCATGTGAAAGAAAGGCAAAATTTAACAGGTAACAAATAGCCTTTAAAAATGTGTTGTCTTATTGTTGTCTCAAGGCATATGACTGGCACACTTTGAAAAAGTGAGGCTGGACTAGATCAACCCTGGTATGATTTGGCAGGGCCACTGCAGCTTGACAGAGACCGATTCCCCGCTAGCCTTACCCCACTCTCTTCTCCGCAGGGCTCTCCTCTTCTCCGCAAGGCTTCTGTTGGATTTTGCACAAGCTGCCCCAGGGCTGCAACTAGCTTCACCTCTTTCACACAGCAAACAGAAACCAGTTTTTAGAGGATCTTGCTTGCTGCGTGAAACAGGCAGAGCAAGTTGCAGCCTTGGGGCAGCTTATGTGAAATCCAATGGAAGCCCCATGGAGATGAGGAGAGTGAGAGAGGGGTAAGGCTAGTGGGGAATCAGTCAGAATCTCCACCTATGCATGGCCCAGCATTTCCTTGCAACACTCATAATATATGCAGCTACTGGGGAGGGCTATTTTTCCTCAAGATATCTTAATACTGACTGAAAGCTATTTCATCAACAGGTGTCCCAAGGCATAAAAGAACTGACAAGAAATACAATAGAGTGCTTTTCAGCACAAAATGGAATCTCAAGCATTATTCTTTTTGTTCAGATTATTATGCATTGTGAAGCTCATTCTTTTTTATTAGCATCATAGTGACTCGCATGAGGGGTCTATTTATTTCATTGTTTTGCCTCCTGATTCAAGATACTTATCTATCATTTCCATGAGGAACTGATTCTTTCTCCTCTGTAAGCTCACAGGTAGACACTGCATAAGCTTTCCATTTGCCTGCTGGCAGTAAGCAGTTCCCCAGTCACTAATTTGAGGACTAAAGAAAAAATGGGGCAACCTGTTGATGGTGATAATTTTCCATAGTCTGTATTATATTTACCACAGAGATCAGGTGAAATTCCCAGTGTGTCACCCAGAAGTGACATCACTTCCTCCTGACACATCACCCTCCTGAGGCACTGGCCCCTCAAATATCCCAGTATTTGTCAGCACAGGGCTGGGGTCACTGCACCATCAAACAGATAAAAATGGAGACTACAGGTGTGTATTTTGAAATCCTTGTTTTGCATTGTGTCTATTATTGTGATCTCCGAGCCTTGTTTTTGGATCCGTTACTGAGATACCCAAAACATCAACCTGACGAGAGGAAGACACTTTATCTGCTCTCTAACTGTTGTGTAGTGACTATGGAAATGGTAGCCAAATATTTGTACCAAGAGAAGAGACAGTATTAATAAGTGTCAGTGATTTATTACTGCTGTTTCCTTGCCTGTCTGTGAGGCTATCATATGCCACTAAAGGTGGTGGTGGTTGAAATCCTTGTTTTCATTGGGGAAAGTTACATTTTTTGTGGCATGTTGATTGATTGTTACTCTTCCCTCCCAACAGTGCCTCCTCCTAATGGTGGTGAAAGCTACCAGAAAATGCAACTTTTCATATTTTCTCTCAAAACACTATTGAGCTTATTCATACACTGGCAGACCACTCCACAGTGGGGACTCTACCACTGAACTCTTGTTCTGATGGAAAGAGAACAAACTACTCTAAAGGAATAGATCAAGATGGGTAGCCGTGTCAGTCTGTCTCTAACAGTATAAAAGAGTAAGTGCACCTTAAGGACTAACAAAATTTGTGGTAGAGTATGGACTTTCATGAGTCACTGCTCACTTCTTCAGATCCAGCTAGAATGTGAGTCCATCTGTCCTATATACTGGAAAGTGGAGTGATTTCAAATGCCAAATGGCATAAACAATAGCAGGTGTGATTGAATTGGGCATGGAGAAATCAGCATTGGTGATGAGACAGGAAACCTAGGTCTTGATTCAGTCCAGCTGGATGCATTGCCTTGAGCTTCATTATCAATGAAGATGGGCATCACCATTCAGGACCATCAGTTGATCTATATAACTGGCTGGCATCAAGAGCCCAGATTTTGCTGATTACCTTCCAACATCCTTCAGCCCTTCAGGTCAACTGCATGGTCAAAAATGGCTGCCTGCTTACAGGTCCCAGCTTAGAGTCCTCCTGCCAGCTGCATCCCAAAGGAAGGAGCTCTAAGGAAAGGCACTGCACAGAGAAGATCATCTGAGGAATGTAACTGATTCAAAAGATTATATCTGGAGATGCAGCCCAGTATGTATAAGAAAATGTGACAAACATATATATATCGTGTGAGAATATAGATCAGAGAACCAGGACAGGCAGCAACAACCTCTTGAGCTCATATATAAAATGGCAAAGCCAAGCATACATCCAAATCTACATGCAGTTCAGCACCATTCACTGAGTAGCAGGGAAACTATATATCATTCCCATGTTCTATAAGATCCAATTGTCTCAGCTTCTGAGAAAATTCTGCACATGAGATGAAATGCATCCACAGAGGAAGAGCAAATCATATAATAGTTAAGATATAGCTTTTCCATCAGGTTTCTGACAAGGAAACGTCACCACGCGAATCCTCAGAGCAACAAACCACTAAGCAAGAATGCCATCTACAGGCGGCACTTGACAAGTGTGCCCTCTTGACTGCCTGCTCTCTGGGAGACAAGCGCAAAAGGAACATTCAGCACAGCATGCTAATACAGATTTCATATGCTGATGGCAAGTTCATTAAAAACAAACAAGTACAAAAGGGGGGGAACTCAAAAGGGCTTTCAGGAAGAAACACAGAGTGAAGGCCTTGATACAGGCAATCTTTTCAATGGAGTAACCGAAATGGAATCATTATCATTATGATGTCATGTTCCACATGCATATTTTATGAGGGAACTTTTTGCAAGCATACTTCAGAGGTTAGCAGTGCATTCCGTTTCCCCTGCTGCTTGATTTAACTGAACGCAATGCCCAGCGGCATTTGTTAAAATCAGAATTGGGTGGGAGCTATTAGGAACAACCCTCAATTGTAATGCATATTCAGCCTTGCCTGCATAAGTGCAGTGCTGTACATATTGAGGTGTAAACAACAAACATTGGTTGTGCAAAGCTGAAATACTAGCATCTAATTTAGATATTGGGGGTCCTGGGGAAAAACACGCCTACGCAAAAGCAAGACGGATGGATCTGCTTTATGTTGTTTTGGAAATTTGCAGCATTTTTGTGATCCAAGTTAAATTGGCACAGATTAAAAAGTAACAAGTTGCAGAGGCTGGAGGGTAATTCACTCAAAACTGTGAACTTGCCAAATTGCTCACTAACATATATCATCTGTCAAGAGGCTACCTGTTTATCACACATCCAATATAACCAAAAGTATTAAAATGTCAGATTAAAAAATACTTGATTTATGATCATTTAGCTATGGTGAATAAATAGAACTTCCATGTTTAGAGGCAGCAATGGGAGAATTTAAAAAAAAAATGGCCATTGGGCCAACAATATGACACAGCTTCTAGGAAATCCCAGGAGTGACACCATGCCTCTCTAGGAGAAGTGTAGCAAATTGGTAATTCCTACAGAGGACTAACATCATTCCAGGAGAAGCCCTCTATGGTTTCCATCCACCAGTTCCTAAAGAGGTGTCACATCATTTCCAGGATTTTCCCAGAAGTGACTTCAAGCCAACGTCCCAGATTCAATCCCCGGAATCTCCAGTTAAAATCAACAGGTAGGAGGTGATATGAAAGGCCTCTACCTGAGTCCGTGGAGAGCCACTGTCAGTGAGAGTAGACAATACCGATTTGATGGACCAGTGGTCTGTTTCAGTATAAGGTCCCTTCACACGTGTACGTATGTATGTGACATGCTTTTGCTGCTGCTGGGGCTGCCAATATATCATGGCGTCAAGGAGACTTCCACATGGCTGGTTTCCTTGCTTAAGTCTCCTGGCAGCAGCTTCCCCCTTCCCAAAGCTACTGAAGTGTATTCATTTTTTTAAAGGGGCAACTCAGTATAGATATGGTGACATAACATTATTAAAATCAGGTTGGATTTCCCACTTTCTTTCTCCCCCTCCCCCCCCCCCCAAAAAGTAAGTCTCTGGCAACAAAGGAGAAGGAACAGGATGCCAAACAGAAACAAAGTGAGCATCTGTGCAGCTGAGCAGTTTGAATATTGTTTTGGCTATGTTGAGTACCAATATGAAAGAATGTCCCGTGCAGTCCTAAACAGTAACTATCAGCCATGCACTGAGTAAACTTAGGTTCCCAGTTCTTCAAATCACAGAAGATGCAGCTGAAAATAAATGAGAAAATCCGTGATAGCATTTTCAATTAATAGATGGAACTCCTTGGAAAAATGACACTTTGGAAAGCGTTTCTGCCCCTAAACATTTCTCTCCTGCTCTAATTAAGCTGAGTACATTCTGCATTGTAGCTTTGCAGCTACAATGAACACCTTAAGAACATAAGAGAAGCCATGCTGGATCAGGCCAATGGCCCATGCAGTCCCCCAATCTGTGTCACACAGTGGCCAAAAACCAGGTGTCATCAGGAGGTTCACTTGCCCCCCCGCCCCAAGGACCAAGAATACAGAGCACCACTGTCCAAAACACAGTGTGCCATCTATACCTTGTGGCTAATATCCACTGATGGACCTCCGCTTATCCAATCTCCTCATGAAGGTGCCTATGCTTGTAGCCTCCACCATGTTTTGTGGCAGTGAATTCCATGAGTTCAGTAATCTTTGGGTGAAGAAGTTCTTCCTTTTATCTGTTCTATACTTACTGTCCATTAATGTCATTGAATGCCCACAAGTTCTTGTATTGTGAGAAAGGGAGAAAAGTGTTTCTTTCTCTATCTTCTCTATCCCATGTATAAATCACTATCACCATTTGTAAATCACTATCACCATTCAATGTTTCTACAAGACCTTTCTTCATAGGGACCTTTCTTCATAGGGAAGCTGTTCCATCCTGTTAATTGTTTTATTTGCTCTTTTCTGCACTTTTTTGAATGTTATAATATCTTTTCTGAGGTGTGGTGACCAGAACTGTACAAAATATTCCAAATGAGGCCACACTATAGATTAATGCAGGAGCATTATTATGTTGGCTGATTTGTTTTCAGTTCACTTCCTACAAATTCCCAGCATAACATTTGCCTTTTTTATTGGAGTTGCATGCTGAGTTGACATTTTCAGTGAGTTCTCTACAACAAGTCCAATATGTTTCTCCTGGTCAGTTACCACCAGTTTGGACCCCATCGACATGTATTTCTAGTTAGGATTTTTGGCTTCAGGGTGCATTACTTTGCATTTGCCCACACTGAACCTCATTTGCCACGTTGACATCCACTCACCCAAGCTCAACAGATCCTACAACAGAGAGCCAGTTTGGTGTAGTGGTTAAGTGTGCGGACTCTTATCTGGGAGAACCGGGTTTGATTCCCCACTCCTCCACTTGCACCTGCTGGCATGGCCTTGGGTCAGCCTTAGCTCTGGCAGAGGTTGTCCTTGAAAGGGCAGCTGCTGTGAGAGCCCTCTCCAGCCCCACCCACCTCACAGGGTGTCTGTTGTGGGGGAGGAAGGTAAAGGAGATTGTGAGCCGCTCTGAGACTCTTCGGAGTGGAGGGCGGGATATAAATCCAATATCTTCATCATCTTCTTCTGAAGAAGAAGAAGAAGAACTTCACAGTCCTCTCTGGTTCTCATCACTCTAAACAAGACCAATTTCACACTCACCCTTATGCTGCTCTCACATCCATCTTCTCAGTGCGGTGTCCTCTCAATTTCCCACTCTTTGCGCTGGGGCTGCAGCAAACATCATGGTTTTCGTGCAGCAAATGGAAACTCTAAAAACCAGCTTCCATTTGATGCATGAAAACCGTGATGTTTGCTGCAGCTCCAACACAAATGGTGGGAAATGGGGAGGACACCGCACTGAAAAGACGGATGTGAGAGCAGCGTAAGGTGAGTGCGAAACCGGTCTTAATTTCATCTGCAGACTTAACCACTTTGCTGCTTATTCACAACTCCAAATCATTAACAAACAAGTTAAAAAGCACTGGACCTTGTACTGAGCTTTCCTGTACCCCACTGTTTACCACCTTCACTGTAAAACCAGCCCACTCTCTGTTTCCTGTTAATTAAGCAGTTTTTAATCCACAAGAGGATTTGTCCTTTTATCCCATAACTACTGAGAGCCAGTTTGGCGTAGTGGTTAAGTGTGCAGACTCTTATCTGGGAGAACCGGGTTTGATTCCTCACTCCTCCACTTGCACCTGCTGGAATGGCCTTGGGTCAGCCATAGCTATTGCAGAGCTGTCCTTGAAAGGAGGGCTTATGTGAGAGCTTTCTCAGCCCCACCTACCTCACAGAGTGTCTGTTGTGGGGGGGGGGGAGGTAAAGGAGATTGTAAACTCCTCTGAGACTCTGAGATTCAGAGTTTTGGGTGAGATATAAAACTAATACCTTCTTCTTTTACTGAGTTTACTTAAGAGCCTTTGATGAGGAACTTTATCAAAAGCTTTTTGAGATATAATTCTGATTGAGATATAAGGACTCAGGGATCTCCTTCCTTGTAACCAACAATGGGAGCTTTAACTCTTGGAAGCTTACACTCTCCAAAATCTTGTCAGTTTCTAAGGTACTACTGGGCTCTAATCTAACTCTTCTACCGCAGACCATTCTAAACTATTTTGGAAGGCCATAACTTTTCTTCCCTATATTGAATAAATTAGTCATCCTTATTTAATTCTAGCAACCTTTTCATTCTTAGCCTGCATGATACCATCCTGACCTACAATTCATCACCCAACCCACTCTAGTCTCCCTTCTTTTTTCCCTTTTTTTTTTTTTGCCCAAGGGTAGTAATAAACCATGTTGCCGTTTCAGACTGTTTTATCTTCTCTTTACTATACTGATTAAAACCCAATTGCTTCACACTCATATATTTCCCTGGTTTATTATTGGATGATATGGTTGTCAAGCAAATGAATTCCCTTTCCTTTATTGGGTTTTCATGGGGTGCAAAAAAAATATAAATTCCTTCATTTGTGCTTTGTTTCATTTTGAGAATAACTTCTTTTTGTTATTATTCAAGGAGCAATTTACAAATTTGCAAAAGGAACCAAATGGCAAACTGACATTATTAGAATATAAATCTAATATATGACTGTGTGCAGACTTTAGAATGTCATGCTTCTGTGCCTTTGAAAAGGGTTATATCTGCCGGTTCTCTATGTTAGTTTCATGAATGCTTTTTGGATTTTATTTACGGCCGAACTTTGCTTTGTCTCACTGTCTGTACAGTGCCTTTTGTTTATAACTATTGACTCTTGTTATTCCTTCTTGGCAATCCAACACAGAGACTGTGTCCCAAGGCGGGTGGGGCACAGAGCAGTGTTGCACAGCCAAGGTGCGAATTAGTCAAGGTGCAAGCATGAACCGGTGTAGCGTGGTCAGAATCCAGTCCTCAAGTCATACATTTAGTCAGCAATAGAACAGGTTCAGGGCAAATCCAAGCAACAAAGTCCAATTCCAATCCAGAAGTCAGAGTCATGGTTCAAAGGCAGAGTCAATGGTGGCAAGGTCAGGAGTAAGTAGCTGCATTGCTTCCATGGCCCGTGTCTCCTATCTGCCCTTTATAGTATAGTAATAATTGTATATCTATTTTATTACCGAATGTGTAATTTTAATACCTATTAATTTAATTGTTTCTGGGATTTTATGCTGTAAACCGCCCTGAGCCTGCTTTGGTGGGGAGGACGGGATATAAATCAAATAAAATAAATAAATAAATAAATAATAGGAGAGATACCTGTTTCACAGGTGGGCTGCATTATGCAGGTGTGTGCACTCTCCTTTTTTCTCTCTAGACTCAAGTGTCTCTGGGCTGCTAAACACACTATCTCCTTTTCTGCATCTCATAATGGACTCATCTGCATTCTAATGGCACTGGAGATGAAAGTGGTGAGGTGACAGGTGGGGCGCTTCCTAGTTCTGAGTCATGGGCTTGAACAGCTAGTGAGCTACTGTCAAGCTGTAAGTCATTGTTTGGCAAAGTTGCAGTCACTTCCTGCAGCAACTAACTGCAAGATGGGATTCTTCCTCAGAAACCTCTGCCTCTTTGGAGCTGGCTGCATCTGGCTGATCTACAACAAATTGTTTAAAGATGAAAACCATTGTGCCATCTTTCAGACAGGTGTAAAATGCATGAATTTAAATTTCTTTGGTTGTTTGAAAAATATATATGGTTGAATCCAACCAGCTTTTCAGCTAGTGAAAAAAGGAAGAGGGGGCATGTATGGACAAAAACTATGTGCAATGGGGGCTGTATTAAGGGGTGGGGGTGAGATTGGACCAGTTTATGTTAAAAACTGGCTGGGTCCAACTTGTATTCCATGGGTCCAGTATTCCATCCACTAGACCACACTGGCTTTCAGTTGTCCCTCACCTTATTAAACGCACTCACTTTTTAAACAAAATGTGTGTTGTGGAAGAGAGATGATGCCATGGATGGTAGTCAGACTGCCTCCGAATGTGGGAGTTCAACATGCATAATTGTGATTCAATGACACAAAAATAATGTGTTTGAACAGGGTACATTTTACAAGAAAAAAATCATCTCAAAAAGCTACAAAAATAAAGAATCTCGGGTTCAACACATCCAAGGGAAAAACAAAATGAAAATGGGGGTTAATATGTCAGAACAGCAAGAATGAGGAATCATTCTGCAAGCTGTCATGAGTCAGCCAGGGTTCAGCGACAATGAGGACTCCTCAGGAGAAGAAAAGCCGTGAGTAGCCAGCCCCAAGTTGACTGAAGCTGACCAACAGGAAAATGAGCTGCAGGTCTGTCAGGATTTACAGTCAATAGCTATTGCAGAGCCAGCACCTGCCCCAACTCAGCTGGTGAATGTCAGTTGGCTATTCCCAGCACCACAGATAGAGGCTGAGAATGGAGCTACAGGAGAGATGGCAAAATGCACATCTCCTGGCCCAATGCCAGCTGCTTGTTAATAACAAATAAGAGATTGAATTTATACCCTGCTCTTTACTTGGCTTATAATCTTCTTTCCCTTTTCCTCCCCACAACAGACTCCCTGTAAAGTTAGATGGAGCTGAGAGAGCTCTTTAAAGGAACTGCTCATGAGTGAACAGCTCTGGGAGAATTTGTGATTGACTCAAGGTCACATCAGCAGGTGCATGTGAAGGAGTGGGGAATCAAACCTAGTTCTCCCATATTAGAGTCCGTGCTCCAAACAGCTACACCAAACTAGCTCAAAGATAAGTTATTGCAGATCCATTCCTGAGTAGCTGGCTGAAGGCTTGACAATTCGGCCCTTCCCAGCCGAGCGGGCAATTGGTCGCCCTAGGCTGGGGGCCGTCCATTGCCTCCCCTGTAGGAGGAGAGACAATGGTCTTTCCCGTAACGGCCGGGGGCGGGCAGCCTTATATAGGCTGGCCCACCCCTTTGTGGCGCAGTTGCGTTTAGGGTTCGTTGGGAGCTGCACTCGGCCGCGTGAGCTTGCACGGGCAGGCCGAGTGGAGCGGCGGCGAAGCGACCAGTGTGGGACGCTTCGTTTGGTGGCTGTTCGCTGGGCAGTCGGGCGGAGGCGGCGTCGGAGTGTCGTTGGAGCACGAGCGGCATTGCTTAGCGGCGTCAGGGCAGTCTGTTGTGGGCCTTCGGGCACCCCCTCCCCCAACTCCGGCGTCCTCATTACGGGCATGCGCACTCAGCCCTAGGGCGGCTGTTTGGCCGGGAGCCTCGGCTTCCCGGGGCCGGCAGGTGTTCTCCCCCCCCCCCCCACCGGCAGTTACGGACTTGTTGGGATCCTTACCTTCAGCCACAGCTGATCGGCGGTGGGCCGGGGTTTGGGTGGCGGGAGTGCTCTGGTGCTTCTCTCCATCTGCCCCGGGCGTTTTTTCGCTGCGCCTGTGTGGGCGGCTTCCTGACTCAGCCGCGTGGCGGCGAGGCTGCTAGGGGTGTCGGCGGGCCTTTTCCTGTGGGTCGCCTCGCCCACCCCACCCCACCCCCCGGCGTTTTTTCTGCCTTAAATGGCCGGCCTAGTGGGCCCTATACGGGTGCCCCCCCCTTTTTAGGCTTTACACTGGTGGCCCCCCCCCATTTTCCTTTTGAGGCGTTTTCTTAGGGCCCATACTGAACTGTTGTCTAGCCGCCCAGTACTGGCTGGCAGCTGCAGTGCTGCCTGGGTTGCTGGCGCCATACACCTCTTGTTGGGCTTTGAATTTTGATTCTTGAATCAGAGTTATACGGCTTAGGGCCATGGGACCTAAGAAGGGACAGGGCCCTTCAAAGGGCAAACAGCCTGCCAAGAAGCCGCCTAAGCGGCCCGCTCCCGCGGAGCCGCCGGCTGAGGAGGCAGATGACGCAGTCACGTGGCAGGCCATTTTGGATCGGCTGGCAGCCTTAGAAGGCGAGATGGGAGTGGCAGGGCCCTCTAGGAGAGTTACAGGGCTCATTGGTTCGGGCAGGGCGGCTACCATTGCCTTCCAGAAGGAGGTGCTTGCACGTCTCTCTGCCTTGCAGGGTCACGAGGACGACAAGGATCCGGACCCGGAGACCCCACCGGACGAGCCCGGGCAACAGCCTGATGATGTTGCAGTGGTTCCATTGGATCAAGAAGGTAGGTTGCCCAGTCAATCACATGGGTTGGGCTGGCCTTGGGGCCCGTGGGGCCCAGTTATGGGACCAGGCCTAGGCGGGTCTGGGCAGCACCACTTGGCCGGTCCCCAGTTAACAGGCGGCTTTCCCTCTTCTAGCCAACAGTCACTCGTAGGGTGGCCATCCTCAGCTCACTTTTCTCACGGGCAGGCTGGTTTGAGTTCCTCTTGGCAGGCTTCCCCGTTTGGGGCAACGCAGCCTGGGTCCACTGGGGGTGCAGCAAACCCTTCTACGGGTGTGGTTCTCCCTTGGGGAGTTCAACCAGGGCACACACCGGCATCTGGACCCCCGCAGCAGTGGGGCGGGTGGGGTTTTCCAGCCCCCCCGGCTGTTCCCTATGGTTCTGTTGCGTTTCACGCTATTCCCTTTGGAGATTCGGCCTTGCCTCTGGGCGATCATCTTACTCCAGCCACGAGGGAGAAGATATTAAAGGGTGAATACATGGATGTATTCAGCCTATTGTTTAGGGAGCTGGAGAAGAAGCCCAAGGAGGAAATGGACGAAAAATATAAGGAAAAGCTGAAAAAGCGAAAAGTGGACAGATCTTGGTCCAATTGGTTACCTGGATTTTTAATTTACGCGGGTGTAATTGCCAGAGCTCAGCCATGGCGTGCCGCCCATCTCTTTTAGTATTGTGACATCATTTATCGCGCATATAGCAATTTTGTTGGTGGGGCCTGGCTTCAGTATGACGAGGTGTTTAGAATGCAGGCCGCGGTGAACCCTGGGCTCCCATGGGACCAAATTAACCAACAGCTTTGGCTGCAGCTCATGGCGCCGGCCAAACCTAATCTAGGCGATCGATCCGACAGTGGTCATATCGTTCAGAAGTCGACCCATCCTCCTGCAGCCCGCGCCCCCGCGGGGCAGCCGGTTCAACCTCGGCTGCTTTGCTGGGAGTTTACCTCCCAAGGGACGTGCGCCAGGAAGGCCTGTCACTATAAACACGAATGTCCGTTGTGTGGGGGCCCTCACGCCTTTACGGCATGTAACCGGTCCAAGCCGAAAAGTGGCTCCAAGCGGCCAGGAGGCCCTGGTCAGCAGCCTGGTAAAGGGTCCCAGCCCCATCAGGGTGAAGGTTCTTAAGCGGTTGCTTCACGGCTATCCGCGTTCCGAAGACCAAAAATTTTTATTAGAGGGGTTCGAGTTAGGGTTTAGGATCCCTTACCAGGGACCGCGGGCCCTGTTCTTGTGCTCCAATCTGAAGTCTGTTAAAGGGTTGGAACATATTGTTAGGGACAAGATTAAAAAAGAATGTGCGGAAGGACGAGTTTTGGGTCCTTTTCCGGAACCCCCGGTACCCAATTTACGTGTCTCGCCTTTGGGGGTAGTGCCCAAAAAGGTGAAGGGGGAGTACCGCTTAATTCACCACCTATCATATCCACGGGGTAAGTCTGTTAATGATGCCATCCCCTTCGAATTGTGTTCCGTGAGATACACATCTTTTGACAAGGCTGTGGGAATTGTGCGGCGTTGCGGTCCAGGCGCTGAGCTGGCCAAAGCCGACATTAAGTCGGCATTCCGGTTGTTGCCGGTGCATCCGGCCGATTTTGAACTGTTGGGTTTTTCCTTCGAGGGTTTCTTTTATATGGACCGGGCTCTTCCCATGGGATGTTCTGTTTCTTGCGCTGCATTTGAGCGCTTCAGTACATTTTTAGAGTGGGCCTTGCAGCGTCAGACGGGTATGCGCGATACTGCGCATTACCTTGATGACTTTCTTTTCGTAGGCCCGGCGGGCACTGGGCAATGCGCCCAGTTGCTCAGAGCTTTTGAGAGCCTAGCGGAGGAGCTGGGGGTCCCGTTGGCTGCAGAGAAGACTGAGGGCCCCTCTACGGTTTTGACATTTTTAGGGATTGAGCTGGACACCGTGCAGCAGCTCTCACGGCTACCTTTGAATAAGTTACAGTTGTTATGGCAGAAGATCGCCGATGTTAAAAGCAAGCGGAAGGTCACACTCGTTGAGCTCCAGCAGTTAGTTGGCCACCTGAATTTTGCCTGCAAGGTGGTGGCTCTGGGCAGGGCATTTCTGTGACAATTTTGTGAAGGCATGACTGCTTTGCGCTTGCCGCACCATTTCACCCGTGTTACCAAGGGTATGCGCGAGGACTTAGAGGTTTGGGAGACCGTTTTGGAGCGCTTCAATGGTGCGTCCTTCTGGCGGGATGTTATGTTGCTGGAGGCGGAGCTGCAGATTGTTTCGGACGCCGCTGGCACCATTGGCTTCGGGGTGTATTTCCGTGGCCATTGGTATGCAGAACCTTGGCCGGCAGAGTGGAGGAACTCCGATTTAATCCGCAACTTGGCGTTTTTGGAGTTCTTTCCCATCGTAGTTGCTGTTTTTCTTTGGGGGCAAGCCCTTTCTAACCACTCGGTTCAGTTCTGGTGTGACAACTTGGCGGTTGTCCACGTTGTTAATAACCTAACGTCTAAGTCCCCCCCTGTTATGCGTTTGGTTAGGGCATTCACATTACGTTGCCTCCAGCTGAATGTTTTGTTTGTCGCCCGGCACGTGCCTGGTATCAGCAATGGAGTGGCAGACGCTTTGTCTCGCCAACAGATGGCACGTTTCCGGCGACTGGCCCCAGAAGCCGACCCTTGTCTAGTGCGCATGCCGGCGGAACTTTGGCGAATTGGAGGAGCGAAGTAAGCCGGGCCATTCAACTGGCAATCGCACCCAGCACAAGGCGGACGTATCTCCGGGCGGCTAGCCAGTTTTCCAACTTCCGGGCGGGCGCGGGTTTAGAAGAGAACTGGCCTCTCCCGGTTGAGCACCTGTTGCAATTCTGTGTGCGACAGAGGGAGCGCGGCCTTTCTGTAAAATCCATTAAAGGGCAACTTGCGGGGTTGGCGTTCATCAGCAAGGCCCGGGGGCATACTGATTCAGCGAAGGACTTCAGGATTGTCAAGGCACTGGAAGGGTGGTCCCGGGAAGGCGGGAGACATGTGGACACCAGGCGCCCCATTTCCCCTGTTATCCTCGGGGGACTTTACGCTACTTGGGCCTTGGTCTGCGCCTCAAGTTATGAGCAGGAGTTGTTCCATGCCGCCGCACTTACGGCGTTTTTTGGTGCGCTACGTGTATCTGAGTTAGTGGCAACCTCACGTAGTGATGTTTCAGGTAGGGCCCTCCAAGTTGGGGACGTTAAGTTCTTGGATGGCCAGGCAGTTATCCATGTTCGCCGGTCAAAAACGGACCAGCGACAGAGGGGGTGCTCCATAACCTTGGGCCCCTGTACGGAAGCTGAACTTTGTCCTGTGCGTGCGCTTACGCGATACGTTGCAGTACGTGGTTCGGCTCAGGGCCATTTCTTTTGCCATGAGGACTCCTCTCCTCTGTCTAAGTACCAGTTTTGGGCCATCACTTGCAGGGCCTTAGAAACACTGGGTCTGGGAGGTGCTAAGTTTGGCACCCATTCCTTCCGCATTGGTGCGGCATCCACCGCGGCGGCAATGGGATATGGGAGTGATGCCATTCGCTGGGTTGGCCGTTGGAGGTCCGGGGCTTTTCGGACATATATTCAGCCCCTTACAGAATAATGGGCTCGTGTGCCCCCGTTGTGTTGTTACTGTTTTATGTATTCTAAGTTCTTTGTTTTTCCTCCATAGGTGCTGTGGCTGGCCTGAGAAGGAGGAGGATCCTCATTTGCGGCCACAGTATTGTCTTTTGGGCGGCCCACCATGCCCGTCGGACGCCAGTGGGATCCTAGTTGGGCCTTAGTGATCGGGCCGTGATTGAGTGGCAGGGCCGACAGGGCATGAGGTGGGCGGGGCTCCTTTCCCTGTTGTTCAGGGAACGGAGGGGCCCTGTGCCTGACATTGTGGTGATTCACCTGGGGGAGAATGATTTGGGCCTAATGAAGGGAAAGGCCCTATCAATTCAGGCCCGGGATGACATCATCAAGATCAAGAGGAGATGGCCGGGCGTCCTTGTCCTTTGGTTAGCCATGTTGCCGCGCCGCGTTTGGCAGGCGGCCTGGGAGCCGGCAGGCTTGGAGCGGGCCAGGAGAAACGCCAACAGGGCATTGTGTTTGGCCCTGGAAGCTGGTTTAGGTATTTACGTTCCCCATCCGGCCATCAAAGCCAGTTGTGCAGAGTTGTACAGGCCGGACGGGGTACATCTTTCGATAAAGGGCAATGAGGCCTTTTTGGCCGACTTGCGGCAGGGATTGGAACATGTTCTTGTTTAGTGGGGGACAGAGGCCTAAGCTGAGGCTTGGCTCTGTCTATGGCGGTTTGTTATGTTGGGAACATGTTCTTCTGGGGTTTCGGTGAGCTCCCTTGGCAATGCACCGTTTGGGTGTACGGTCTCCCTGGGGTGACCTAAGCTGCACGGCTCAAGGTTGGCTTCAGGGAGCCTTGTGATCCCGCCGCTAGGGAGTCGTCCACATCCCAGGCTGCACGGCTGGGATGGGGTGGAGCTCGGCGAACAGGATCTCGTGCCTGGCTGGCCGGGCCTGAGCCATTGGGTTGGCTCAGGCTCGGGGCCTTGGGGCTCGCCCAGTTCTCAGGTTGAGGAGGTGGTCAGAGGTATGACCCCTGGCTCAACCTGACCCCAATTTTTCCCTTTGCCGTTAAGTTCAATAAAGTGGCCCTTTATCCAACATGGTCGTATGTCTCATTATTCCGAATGGGGGGGCAATTAAGTGCATGGCTTTAAAGCTGCCCAAGAAAGGCTGCTGGGCATGGATGCAACAGGTATGTTAGATGTTGACCTGCTGCCACTGCCTCGCCTGATTCCTTGAACTCTTACCTTGGACTGAATAAGATTGCCTTGATCCTCTGACCCTGAACGGAATGACATTGGCCTTGCTTAATCTCTAACTCTCTGACTTCAGACTGGACAATATTGATTGATCTCTGGACCCCTGACCCTGAACAGAACAACAGGAGCCTTTGGGACCCACCTCTAACCCCACTTCCTCTGACAGACAGACCAGGATGCAACAGCCAGGTATTCAGAGTGTCAGCCAATACACAAACACTAAATTTTTGCAGTCATGACCTATCTACAAAATCAGGAATTTAGCAAGATGATGGTGGGCTGAGTTCAGCTTGGTGGTTCACAAGTTGTGCAGACCTTCTATCACAATCTGAGCACCATGTGGTCTGAGGTAGAGGACTGCTATTACACAAAACACCTTCATGGAGCTAGTTCAGTTTTTTGGGTTCTGGCCTATGACTGTAATCCATTTTTTTTCCCCACAGGGCATTTCTGTGAGGAATAAAAGCACACCAAAAAGTACAAAGCCCAATGAACACCCCGAGAAAAAGTTTTATGTGGCTTTTAATGAGATGAGACATTTGTTTGTGGTTTTAGTACCTGCTGTTGGTAGTGGAACAGATTTTCAGCTGGCACATGAAGAAGGATAATAAACTTCACAGATGCTCATTAACCCTTCACTTTAAGATGTAGTCATAAAACCAGTACTTGGAACTTTGAATGTGATTGCTTCCTAAAAAACACAAACACCCAGGTTTAGCAAGAAAGCTTTGTGTGAAGAAGCAGTCTGCTATGTGCATTGCCACTGCAGATATAGAATGGGATGTCCCTCTCTATTTGCATTATGATGCTTACCTAATCCTTAATGAATGGGCAAATGAGGTGCAGATCTCTCTGGGGCTACAGAAGGGTAACTGCCCCTGTCTTGTTCTGGATGGGAGCTCTTTTCCAGGCTACTGTCGGGGGGGGGGGGGTTAAAAAGGAAAAAGACACCTAAATATGAAAGACCAGGGATTTTTTTAATAGGAAAAGCCCAACAGAAACTCATTTGCATATTAGGTCACACCACCTGATGGCAAGCCAGCCAGAACTGCGTTCCTGTGTGTTCCTGCTCAAAAAAAGCCCTGTGAAAGACTACAGGTTTGGGGTTGTTACAGTGTTTTTCATAACATCTTTTGGTAACCATTCTGGAAAAGCAACAACCCAAAACAATGAATTTCATGCACATTTTCTGCAGAGAAATTATGGAATGCACACTGAAATTGTTGCCTAGACAGCTGGATCGAAGAATATTTTTTCATTATACTCATTCCTTCATATGGATCAAACTGATCCCTGCTTCAAATGGCTTCATAACAAGGAAGACTACTTCACCACTTCTCCGGAGTGTTGAAAAAGAACTTAGCTGCAGGAATGGCTGTCCTATTGGTTTTGTAATTATTTGTGAACAGAGTTTTTAATGTTCATGGAGCTTTACTTTGCCGTACTCCAGTGGTTCCAAAACTCTGAATTTGTTGTTGTTGTTTTTCTTTTTTACTAACATGACCCTCTCTCTCTCTCTTTAAATAAGATCAATCTGTTACCTTTTAGACACCAAAATGTTTTAACAGACCATTGTGGCATATTTAAATTGATCAACATTGATTGGTTTTAATCAACAGTTGTTGCTCTTTCCTCTTACAAAGGAACACATCTTCATCTCCTCCACACCCATATAAATAATGAAATGAAAAAAGTAGGGAGCTCTCAGAGTTCAAATAGACAGTGGAGGGATGTGAAAACCAATAGCAAAAAACCAGAAAACATAGAACCCAAATGATGGAATTATGATAGATGATGCTTCTACGCAAACTTTGCTTGATTAGAGAATCTATACATCTCTCCAGAATACTCCTCAAGGCAGCCCTCAAGTAATAACAATGTCACAGAATCTTAAATTATCCATATAAAAACAAAACAAGCCATTACAACAATTTCTGACTATCAAACAAGTTTGTTAGTTTTCAGTGTACTGCAATACAAAACAAACCATTCATATTCTAAGGGGTTGAAACAAATCAACAAACAGGAGAATTCTTTTTGCAACCCTAAGCATCTTCTTTAAACAAATACCCAAACATTGACCTTTCCAACAGTTCTAAGCAGGGGGTCGTTTTGTAGGAAAATAGGTGGTGGAGCTCATCCAGGGATTGTTATGCAGCTGCAATACTATTCAATGGACAAGGAGGTGGAACTCTCAGAAGGAGAAGGTGGAGCTCTCAGAAAGGTTCAGGAGCTGTGCTCCTGTGAGCTCCCACTGAATCTGAGGCCTGGTTCTAAGTCATAAATAATGGAGGTTCTAGCAGGGGAGCACAGCTATCATATACCTTGACTGAAGAATGGTACACTCCTTTTATCTGGAATGGTCATTCTGTTCTACCAAGTGTGCAGCTTTACAGGGCTTTTTGGGTAGAAAAAGCCCAACAGGAACTCATTTGCATATTAGGCCACACCCCCTGATGTCACTATTGTTTCACACAAGGCTTTTTTGTAGAAAAAGCCCAGCAGCAACTCATTTGTGTATTAGGCCACACCCCCAATCCCAAGCTAGCCAGAACTGAGTTCCTGTGCATTTCTGCTCAAAAAAGCCCTGCAGTTTTGGGAGGGACACACATAGAGCTGTGAGGGAGGTATGGGGTACCCGCCTACCCAGCCAGATCAGTTGAATCAACCCTAGTGATCAATGGGGTGACAGATGTCACAGTCAGATCACCCTCACACCCAAGTCATAAATAAAGGTAGTTTCTCAACACCTGAATGAAACTACTGTTACTCTTGATGAAACCAAACTGACTTACAGCATCAAATGGAAGAATTTGCAGAGGGCATGAGCTAGCTGCAGTCTTTCCTGACACTGTGATACATGCCCTGCTAACATCTAGATTGGACTACTGCAATGTACTGCATACGGGGCTGCCCTTGAAGAATATCTGGAAGCTACAATTGATACAGAATGCTGCAGCCAGAATACTAACTGGTCATAGGGACTATATCACTCCAGGCTTGTTCCACCTACATCAGCTCCTGATTTCCTTCCCAGCCCAATCCAAGGTGCTGGTATTAACCTTTAAAATCCTATACTTCTTGGGACCAGCATACATTCTCCCATATGAGCCCACCCGATCACTTTGGTCACCTTTTGGAGCTCCTAAAGTGGGGCCCCAAAAGATGACCAAAGTGATCAGGTGGGCTCATATGGGAGAATATATGCTGTTGTCTGAGGCTAAATGCAACCCAAGAACGGCCTTCTCAGCAGATGCCTCAAAACTATGGAATTCACTCCCCAGGGAGATTAGTCATCTCTATCCTTGTCTTCCTGCAGAGGGTGATGACTTTTCTGTTTTGTTTGGCATTCCCTCAATTACCCTCTTTCCTGTTTTAATTGTTGCTTTTAATTATTATTTTAGGTCATCTTTTAGGTGGATTGTTATTTTACTGTGTATTTAACTGACTTAGATCATCATTATCATTATTATTTATTAAATAATAATTTATTAAATAATAAATAAATAAGGATATGCCTTATGTTGTACATCACCCTGAGTCTTGTTTTTACAGGGGCAGGTGATTTAAAATAAATGTTTTCTATGTGTGTGTATATTTTTAAAATTGGTTTTAATGGTTCTGCCTGTTCACCAGCTTGGAGATCCTAAATTGGGTGGGAAAGTGGCATAAAAAGTATTAAATAAATACTTAAATAATGAGCACATTCTCTTCCAAATGGTGTCCTCTCCAGAGAGAAGCAGCCATCACACAAAATGAAATGGAACTGCAAATATTTAAACTGTCTCATCATACCATAATCCCTTAATCAAATTATTTTAATTTGAACTTTAATATATATTTTACTTTTATTTACAAAATTTGTATCTCACCTTTCTGCCCTTACAAGTATCAATCCTGGCTACTACTCCTACTGAAATGACAACTTGTAAAATGATATCTGGAGATGAGTCTTTTACCAGCTTGGCTAGTACCTAAAGTTGAAATTTCTTGGCATTTGGCTTTGGGAAGGTAGCCTAGAACCGTGAACAGATGGGCATCTGAAGTGTTGTGGCTGGCCAAAGTTCATAATGAAAAATATAGAAACCTTCTGCCATCCAGAAGAGGAAAGAGATTTAAACACCTGCTTCAAATTATCCAGATATTATAAACATTTTCACAGAACATCCTGTGTTCTGTGAACCCAAAAGAACAGCAGCCAGTTCTATGAAATTGGATCGGCAAAAGTCCAGTAAGCCACGCAAAGGAGAAAATTATATTCTTCACCACTGGCAAAAGTCTGTTAAGACAGAATGAGCCTGAAGCTAAAGAAATCCTTTCAGATGCCAAAGTATGTACATAAATTAGAACTGTACCTTCCTTAAAGCGTTTGCAGTACTTTCATTGGAGATGCTGTCTATCCTGCAAAGATGGTGAAATAGAACTGAAAGGTTACAATTAAAAGAAAGATTTAGAAGCACTGGGCAAAATATGTTCCTTTTTTGCAGTTATCCCTAAAAATGATGGATCACCAAGTTTATTTTTATAACTGGTATAAAAGCCAATGTGGAGTGGAGCCTTGAACTTTGGGTCAGGCACAGAGCTCACAGGGGGCCTTGGAACTAACCACTGCTGTTCAGCCAAGCCTATCTTACAAGACAACGTGAAGATAAAATAGGGAGAAACCCATGGATGTCACACTCAGCTTCTTGGAGGAAGTTGCTTATTCATCTAAAATATTTAGATAGCACACTTCCATGTTTATACTTGGTACAGTTTACAGCAGAATATATACAATTCATACAATAACAGCTAAGAGGAGGGGTGACAAGAATTTCACATGAAACATATTACACTGTCAAACTTACTGCTTTGACTGTGACAACCAGATGTGTGCCAATCATCAGGTCTGTTCATTCAGCATTAAACAACTGAAACAGCTGCCAGATAGGTTTGCATTTCTCCACCCCCAAACTGTGCATGCTCAAAAATGCTAACAATCCAAAGAGACTGGTAGTCATGAGTACTTAGATGAACACTGAACAGTAGGATTTCTTTTTTAAAAACACAATATTTATTTATAACCAACTTACATGATTTGTGACAATGTTAACTGTCTATTTAAACATTGCCTGTCAAGTAGAACAATGGAGGTGACATGGATGGGGGGTGGGAGTAGAACTAAATTGGGCTGTGTAAAAATGTGCATGTGCAAAAAGCTTATTGCATTGTTAGGAATTCTGTGAGGCAACCTGCCAGACAGGTCAACAAAGCAATAAATGTCCCACTGAAAAATCAACTCTCTGATTATGACTGGCGAATAAGACCTCAGCAAGACAAAAAGAAGATGAAGATATTGGATTTATATCCCACCCTCCACTCCGAAGAGTCTCAGAGCGGCTCACGATCTCCTTTACCTTCCTCCACCACAACAGACACCCTGTGAGGTGGGTGGGGCTGGAGAGGTCTCTCACAGCAGCTGCCCTTTCAAGGACAACCTCTGCCAGAGCTATGGCTGACCCAAGGCCATTCCAGAAGGTGCAAGTGGAGGAGTGGGGAATCAAACCCGGTTCTCCCAGATAAGAGTCCACACACTTAACCACTACACCAAGCCACAAGTGGGCATTCGAGCACCCCTGAGTAAAATAATTAAAATACCAAATAAATACCAGCACATGTCTCGCAAAGTTCAACAGCAACTAAAACACTATTCAAAATAGAAAAAAATAGCAGTTAATACAGTCTTTTAAAATGGCAAGTGGGACAATTTGAAACAGCAGTTAAAATAGCAACAAAAAGAAATACAGATTAAAAAATAGTTGACAATTTAAAATATAATCTGATGTGGAGCAACATAAAACATTAATAAACTAAAATAAAAATGTCTCACCTAGTGTTAAAAGATACCAAATTCAGCAGGGGTGGAGGAATCATAGTAATAGTATCACAACCAAAAAGGCCCTGTCCCTCATGGCTATGTGCCTGATATTCTAAGGATGGCCAAGACTTGGGAATCTCCTGGAATTTAAACTCATCTCCAGATTACAGAGATCAATTCCCTTGGATACAATGGATGCTTTGGTGCATGAATTCTATGGTATTATATCCCATTGAGGTCCCTATCCCCAGGCTCCACCCACAAACTTCCCACACTGGAGCTGGCAAGCAACCCTAGATCTCCCTCCCCCTGCCTGTGGCCAGGGGAAACATGGCAGCCCTACTGATTTCTAAAGGTGAAACAGGTAGCCTGTGAAACTCCTTAAGGTATATTATGACGTCTGGCCTAAATTTTATTGTGATTCATTTAATTTTATTTTGTACTGAATGTTTTATTGAGTTTTTTTTCCTATTGTTAAGTCTAGTTGTTAGTTGCAATGACATTTTGTTGCTAATGCAATAAAGATTGATTGATTGAGGTATATTATGAAGTCTGTCATCTAGGACTGACGATCTATGACTAAAGTGTTCTAGCCTAATCAGTTTCCACACTATCTTCAAAGGCAGTGAAGAAAAGAGCTCATTATAACAGCCAAACTGGAAGAGACATGGGCATAAGTCACTGTGGCCTGTTCTTGCTTCTCAAGGAGAATAACAGGCAAACCAGCCCAAAACTGGTTGAAGGTGTGACATATCAGAGATGAAAGCTGAGCATTAATCCATTGACCCAGATCCAGCCACACCCCCAACTGCAATTATGCTCTGGATGGAGTACAGCTCCATCTAGAACAGACTGTCAGTCTGTTCCTCCAGCAACTAATGGTTCCTGAGCCTGAAAGATATTAATTCAATAACATTGTAATTAACACTTCATATTCATTTAATACCTTTTGCAGATTCAGACATTTCATGTATCTTCCCAATCCTTAAAATAGCCATTGTTAACATTTCCTCTAGCCACAGTTAAAAATGAATGGAGGAAAGGTACATTTGAATGGGGCCAAATAGTATTGAAGGCTGATAGATAGATGATAGATGATAGATAGATAGATAGATAGATAGATAGATAGATAGATAGATAGATAGATAGATAGATAGATAGATAGATAGATGATAGATAGATAGATAGATAGATAGATAGATAGATAGATAGATAGATAGATAGATAGATAGATAGATAGATGGATGATAGATAGATAGATAGATAGATAGATAGATAGATAGATAGATAGATAGATAGATAGATAGATAGATAGATAGATAGATAGATTCTGGCATGAGTTATTTATGACATTTCAGAAAAAATAAATTTCTATTAATGACAAAATTAGACAGACAGACAGACAGACAGACAGACAGACAGACAGACAGACAGATAGATAGATAGATAGATAGATAGATAGATAGATAGATAGATAGATTAGATAGATTAGATAGATTAGATAGATAGATAGTAAGTAAAGCCAGGAGATCCAAAGATTGTCTGGCATCCAGAAGTTCTTGTTCTTTTAGCGTTATGCATTTATTATCAAACATGAACACCCTCTTCCTTATGAAAGCAAGGTGATTTGCCCTATCATTACAAAATACAGATACTGAAAATGGGAGCGTGAGACTGAGGTAATAATCGCTTGCCTTAAACTTCCAAATTTGAACTGGGGCCCTCCCAGGTGAGCACTCACCCTCTTAGCCTTTGCATAACACTCAGGTATTTAAATGACTGCCATTTCTTCCAAATCCGGTTTCTGACAGAATCCAAGTTCCTGTCAGCCTGCAATGAAGCTATCGATGCTCTCTCCTGATTCCTTCAGGAAAACATCTGCCTCCTTCAAATGAAGTGCTGACAAATTACTGAGAAGGGAGGGAGGCTCTACAGCATCCAGTAATTAACCTGAAAGGATCATTTGCCCATGGCAACCTGCCAGGACAAGCAAAGATGTTGTGCCAGGTACCTATTTGCATACTGCAGGCCTAAGAATCTTTTGAAAAATGCAGCAGGAAGACATTTTGCTCTCACATCTTATTTAGAGATATACAAATGTTCTCTGTTCCATTTCATTTTACATTTTGTTTATTTTTTTTTAATCAATAGCTTCTGTTCTTTTCTTGTTCTTCAGTTGCCTTCATAGATTTCCATATAATTCAAATGCTTTGAGAACCAGCATGGTGCAGTCAGACTATAATCTGGGAGACCAAGGACTGAATCCCCACAATGCCATGGAAGCTTGCCGGATAACCTTGAGCCAGTCACATGCACTTTCAGCTTCATCTACCTTACAGAGCTGTTATGAGGATAAAATGGAGGAAAGGTGTTGAGATATTCATTTTAAATCAGAGGTGAGGTGAATGCATAAAAAAGTCAAGGCTTCTGCATATCAAAAGAAATAAAGTTTACTAGTATAAAACATCATGGGAAGGTACTTGGGATAAAAGAAAATAACACAATGCATTCTTCATTACCTAACACATCTTTACAGCTACATGGCTACTTCTAAGAACGGTGGTCCTTGGCTTTCTTCTTCCCACAGAGCACAGGGACCAGATATTGACCTGCTAAGCTTGCATACAAGATCAAAGCAAATTTCCAGAGGAGATTTGGGCAATTACAGGCCAGTCAGTCTGACTTCGATGAGCCCCATGGCGGAGTGCTAAAGCTGCAGTACTGCAGTTCTAAGCTCTGCTCACGACCTGAGTTTGATCCCTGGTGAAAGTTGGGTTTTCAGGTAGCCGGCTCAAGGTTGACTCAGCTTTCCATCCTTCTGAGGTGGGTAAAATGAGTACCCAGCTTGCTGGGGGGAAAGTGTAGATGACTGGGGAAGGCAATGGCAAACCACCCTGTAAAAAGTCTGCCGTGAAAACGTTATGAAAGCAACATCACCCCAGAATCGGAAACGACTGGTGCTTGCACGGGGGACCTTTCCTTTCCAGTCTGACTACTGGGAACATTAGTGGAAACCATTATTAAAGAGAGAATTAGTAGGCACATTGATGAACAAAAGTTATTGAGAAAGACTCAGCTGGATTCTGTAAGGAAGATCTTGTCTCACTAAACTGTTAATTTTTTTTTTCAGGGGGTGAACAAACATGTGGACAAAGGGGACCCAATACATGTTTACCTTGATTTCCAGAAAGTTTTTGATAAAGTTCCTCATCAAAGGCTCCTAAGTAAGCTCAAGAAACATGGGGCAAAAGGACAAGTCCTCTTGTGGATCAAAAACTAGCTAATTAATAGGAAACAGAAGGCGTTTTCGCACTTACCTTAAGCCGGAGCGACATCCCTCTTCACCGCGCAGCGTCTGCAGTTTTCGCACTAATTGCTGTGGAGCACCTAGAAGAGCCGCAAAGTCCCGCGGCTTTTGCGGCGCAAATATAAACCACCAAAAACCGGTTTACATTTGCGCCGCAAAAGCCGTGGGACTTTGCGGCTCTTCCAGGTGCTCCGCAGCAATTAGTGCGAAAACCGTGCAGACGCTGCGCAGTGAAGAGGGACATCGCTCCGGCTTAAGGTAAGTGCAAAAACGCCCAGAGAGTGAATATAAATGGGCAATTTTCAGATCCGAGGGTGGTAAGCGGTGGAGTACTGCAGGGCTCAGTACTGGGTCCGATGCTTTTTAACTTGTTCATTAATGATTTGGAGTTGGGGTAAGCAGTGAAGTGACTAAGTTTGCAGATAACAATACGTTGTTCAGGGTAATGAGAACCAGAGAGAACTGTGGGGCACTCCAAAGGGATCAGTCGAGGCTGGGTGAGTGAGCGTCAACATGGCAAATGAGATTCAACATGACCAAGTGCAAAGTAATGCACATTGAGGCCAAAAATCCTAACTATAAATACAAGCTGATGGGGTGTGAGCTGGTGGAGACTGACCAAGAGAGAGATCTTGGGGTCATGGTAGATATTTCACTGAAAATGTTGAGACAGTGTGTGACTGCAATAAAAAAGGCCAACACCATGCTGGGAATTATTAGGAAGTGAATTGAAAACAAATCAGCCAGTATCATAATGCCCCTGTATAAATAGATAGTGTGGCTTCATTTGGAATACTGTCTACAATTCTGGTCACCTAAAAAAAAGATATAACATTGGAAAAAGTGCAGAAAAGGGTAACTAGAATTATTAAAGGGTTGGAACATTTTCCCTATGAAGAAAGGTTAAAATGCTTGGGGCTTTTTAACTTGGAGAAATGTCTACTGAGGGGTGACCAGTGTTCTCTCTAAGCTGAGTTAATCAGCTCACACATTTTTGTCTTAGCTCAGGAAGGATGACCCCAGAGCACAATAATTTACACAGTAGCTCACAACTTTAATGCCAGTAGCTCACAAAGTAGAATTTTTGCTCACAAGACTATGCAGCTTAGAGGGAACATTGGGGGTGACATGATAGAGGTTTACAAGATTATGCATGGGATAGAGAAGGCAGAGAAAGAAGTACTTTTCTCCCTTTCTCACAATACGAGAACTCATGGACATTCAATGAAACTCCTGAGCAGTCAGGTTAGAACAGATAAAAGGAAGTATTTCTTCACCCAAAGGATGATTAACACATGGAATTCACTGTCACAGGAGGTGCAGCGGCTGCAAGCATAGACAGCTTCAAGAGGGGATTGGATAAACATATGGAGAAGAGGTCCATCAGTACCTATGAGCCACAGCGTATTGTTGGGATGTGATGCACACATTATGTCAGCAAATCTGGAAAATGCAACAGTGGCCACAGGATTGGAAAAGGTCAGTTTATATTCCAATCCCAGAGAAGGGTAATGCCAAGGAATGTTCAAACTATTGCACCATTGCACTCATTTCACATGCCAGCAAGGTCATGTTAAAGATCCTACAAGCTAGGCTTCAGCAGTATGTAGATCGGAAACGACCAGAAGTTCAAGCTGGGTTTCGGAGAGGTAGGGGAACTAGAGATCAAACTGCCAACATTCGATGGATTTTGGAGAAAGCACAGGAGTATCAGAAAAACGTCTATTTCTTTGCACTTGACTACGCTAAAGCCTTTGATAGTGTGGATCACAACAAATTGTGGCAAGTCCTTAAAGAGATGGGAGTACCAGACCACCTCACATGTCTCCTGAGAAACCTGTATAAGGGTCAAGAAGCAACTGTCAGAACGGGATATGGAACAACTGATTGCTTTAGAATAGGAAAAGGAGTTTGACAAGGATGTATATTGTCACCCTGCTTATTTAATTTACATGCAGAGTACATCATGCAGAATGCTGACCTGGATGAAGCAGAAGCTGGAATTAAGATTGCCAGGAAAAACATCAACAACCTCAGATATGCAGATACCACCACTCTAATAGCAGAAAGTGAGGAGGACCTAAAGAACCTCTTGTTGAGGGTGAAAGAGGAGAGCACAAAAGTAGGCTTGAAACTCAACATCAAAAAAACTAAGATCATGGCATCCGGCCCATCACACCTTGGCAAATAGAAGGGGAAGACATGGAAGTAGTGACAGACTTCACATTTCTAGGATCCAAGATCACTGCAGATGGTGACTGTAGCCATGAAATTAAAAGTTGTTTGCTCCTTGGGAGGACAGCTATGGCGAACCTGGGCAGTATAATTGAAAGTAGAGACATCACCCTGTCAACAAAAGTTCATATAGTCAAAGCGATGGTATTCTCAGTAGTAATGTATGGCTGTGAGAGCTGGGCCATAAAGAAGGCCAAGTGCAGAAGAATAGATGCTTTTGAGCTGTGGTGCTGGAGAAAAATCTTGAGAGTCCCTTGGACTGCAAGAAGATCAAATCAGTCAGTCCTAAGGGAAATCAACCCAGAATGTTCCCTGGAAGGTCAGATGCTGAAGCTGAAGCTCAGATACTTTGGCCACCAAATGAGAAGGGAACACTCCCTGGAAAAGATCCTGATGCTGGGAAAGACAGAAGGCAAAAGAAGAAGGGGATGGCAAAAGATGAGATGGCTGGACAGCATTACTGATATAACAAACATGAAATTAGAAGACTTCGGAGGATGGTGGAAGACAGGAGGGCCTGTCGTGACTTTGTCCATGGGGTCGCAAAGAGTTGGACTCAACTGTGCAACTGAACAACGACATCGTTGGAACTCTCGGTCTGGGGCAGTGATGCTCTACCACTGAGCCATAGTCCCTCCCCCCAATGGACATCCATCAGGTTTTTAGGGCTGTTTCATGAAACTGAGAAATCAGGCTACTGCAAAAGGAATAGAAAGAGGAGGAAAAAACCAAACAAGGAAAATTCACCAAAAGGCTGAAGTGAAGCTGAGAACAGCTTCTTTAAAAGTAGTTGACTGATAACATTTTCCTTAACGGAGAGTAGTTTTGCTCACTTGAATGCCCGTATACGTTATTATAGCAAAGTGTGGCAAAACATATCAGAGAGGAAATAACAAAAGGCTTCTCACAGTCACAAGGGCTGTGGGGGTTGTTGCCTCTTATTTTTTAAGTTTCAAAAACACAAGACAGTTTTGAAACTGAAGAAATGAAATATTAGATATGTACAATGTGTAAAGTACAATGTACACTGTGGTCACACAAGAAACCATGGGGGGGGGGGAGACTCTTGCTGCACTGATCTTGATGGAAAGTGCCATCAAGGCACACCTGACTTATGCTTACCCCACAAGGTTTCCAAGGCAAGAGACATTCAGAGGGGGTTTGCCTTTGCCTGCCTCCACATAACTACCCGGGTATTCCTTGGAAGTCTCCCATGCATTTACTAGCTGGGGCCAATCCTGCTTAGCTTCTGAGATCTGAGGAGATCAGGCTAGCCTGGGGCTATCCAAGTCAGGGCCTTTCCATACTAGTGATGAAAAAATTTAAAAATGCATTGTGTTTTGTTGGCTTGCTCTGTTTGTTCTAGATACAATTGGATTGCACTGCTTGTTTTGTGCATTACACTGCATTGATTGCACTGTCCTCTGACTCTATAATCCACCTTGAGTCTCAATGAGAAAGGTAGACTAAAAATGAAGCAAAGGAGTAAATGATATATAAAAGAGACACACAGCCTGGAACATTATGTACTCCGTTTATGTCCACACACCCAGCAGGGCTTTCAATACACTGTTGGTCCAAATGATCCCTTCTCAGCATCTGATATACCACTACTGTAGCATACCAGTAAATCAATATATTTATATGTGTGAGGGTCGGTGCTAGGGTTTTTGGTGCCCTAGGCAAGCTGCCCACTAGCAGAACTACCCCCCCCCCAAAAAAATTAAAAAAAACAGAATTGTAGGAGAAATGAAGAAACTTGAAATTATTTACATTTTTAATTCAGTTTTTTTTTTTAAAAAAAATGTGAGATTAAGCAATAAACATTGTGAGAATACTATTTGATCCTTTTAGCTGGAGGTGCCAGGGACAAGACCTTCACATGACCATTTCTACTTGATCCTTTTAGTTGGAGGTGCCAGTGACAAGACCTTTTGCATGTGAGAAGTATGCTCTACCATTGAGCTATGGCTCCCACCCCATGGCTCTGTTAAAGAAGAGTAGGAAGGATGAGTGGCAGCATAAAACTTCAACAGGAGCCAATTTTTAGAAACTGTAATTCACACTTCTTCAGCTTTTACAATTGGTTACTTATCCCTGCCGGGCTCCAAGGAGCACACTGCGCAGGCGCCATCTGTTTTTGCATTTCCCAGGTCTGTAACAGATCTGGGGAACACAAAACCAGCCAGGCAGCATCTGCGCTCCATGGAGCCTGCTTTCCATTGGGGAAGGCAGACTCCAAGGAGCACACATGTTGTGTGTGGGAAGAGGAGGCACTTGGTGGCACCCCCTAAGCCAGGTGGCACCCCAGACAGCTGCCTACTTAGCCTACTCCCATGAACCAATCATGTGTGTGAATCCCAGGCAGTGGGCAAGAGACTTGACAGATTTTTGGATGTTATCATATAGAAAGATACCTCTATTAGGAAAAATTCTGCACATATTTCCTGTCTGTGATACTGAATGCAAACAACTTTGCAAAAGTGCCCCCCCCCCCTCTTTTTTGCACAACCAAGATCAATGCACAGATTACAGGCAGGCTTCATTTGCTGCAGCCTTGCAGAAATGGAGACATACCATTGTCTGAGATCATTTCGTGAACTGCCAAGGGGGATTGGATTTTTAAAAAACCTCCAATATTGTCATGACTGATTCACTCTTCTGTTGTTTTTAATGACTATTGTACTTCATCACTGTAATGACCTTTAGTAAAACAATAAATAGTGAACAATGAATAGATTTATGGTTGAGTTTATAAATCAATAATTATCCATCTAAGGGGAAACCCAACATAAATTAATTGCCCTCTCAGTCAGCCTCTCACTAGGACCACTGCCATAAAACATGCCCAACTAGGGCTACCTCCAGGTTGGAGCTGGATTTCTCCCAGAATTAACAACTGATCTCCAGCCTCCAGGGATCAATTTCCTTGCATTTGTGGAGGATGACATGTATGGCATCATGTGCCTGTTGAACTCTTCCTTCCCCCTCCCCCCCACATTCACCAACTTCACTTTGAGAAAGGGAGCTTTACTCGTGAAGGCTTATACCCTGGAAATCTTGTTTGTCTTTAATATGCTACTAAGCTCACACCTTACAGACCCACATGGCCATCCATCTGAAACTATCTTCCTGGAAGGCAGGGCTTTTTTGGTAGCAGGAACTCCTTCACATATTAGGCCACACACCCCTAATGCAGCCAATCCTCCAAGTGCTTACAGTAGGCCCTGTAAGAAGAGCCCCGTAAGCTCTTGGAGGATTGGCTCCATCAGGAGTGTGTGGCCTTTTATGCAAAGGAGTTCCTACTACAAAAAAAAAGCCCTGCTCGAAGGTATTATGGTGAAACCGGTATGAGCACAATCGGTATGACCTTCATTGTACTGACCATACAGAATATCATCTTGTTGATTGCCTCTTATTTGGAGCCAAGATCCAACCCTTACCCTTTTGTTTTGGTTCAAGACGAAAGCACCTCTGTGTTCAGTTTGTATAAAGCAATATGAAAGGATTCCATGCAAAAATGTTAGGAAAAGGGAGAGTTGCCCAGTTTCATGCTTTGTAGTTGCTTGTGTGTCCCTCCCTCTTGGGTGTGTTCCCCTTGGGTTATTGCAAGGTGTCATCGGTGGCTGTTAATCCAGCACAAAATACGTCATCCTTCACTACCTGTTAGCCCTTAGGCAACATTTTTGCTTCGTGCCCAAAGCCCTTCACATACAATATCACATTAATCCCTGCAAGGAACAGAAAGATAGGCCAGGATAATTTATCTATAGCATTGTGTAGTGGTTTAATTGTTGGAATTGGGTCTGGGAAACCCAGATCCAGATCCCTGCTTTGCCACTGAATACTGTTGGGCGACCTTGGGCCTCTCTCTTTCTCTCTCTATCTCTCAACCTAACTGACCTCACAGGGTATCCCCCTCCTTTTATGTATTATAAGGTTTGCCTGGATCTTATAAACAGCTTATTTGGTTAATCAATATTTTTTAATAAAGAAGCACAGGACTCACAGCACAATAAAGGAACCTCTGCTGCCTGAATCACTGCACGCTTCCTCAGAAAGAAGCCGTTCTTTGCTCAACAGAATTAACTTCCAATTAATTAAGTACAGGATTAAAGTCAGAAGCAAACCTCAAGTCCAAAGAAAGGTCAGCAAGATCCGCTACTCTGACTGAAGGAGTGTCAGCTGAATACTTGCGAGGGTCAACTAGATGGGTAATATTATCAGACTTGCATAAACAAACTGTATGTTTTTTTAAATCTAAAGGCACTGAGCAACCTGTATTTCAGGCTGTCCAGTGGTGAGTGCAAATGTATGCTTTCGATCAAAGCTGCAAGTGTGAATTAGTGATAGGATCTGAAGATGCACAGAGAAAGTCAGGTCATCAACAGCTGTTGAAAGCACTGGAACTCCCAATGCTTTTAAAAACGGCCCAGAGTGAGGCTACAATATAATATTTCATCAATTAAAATAATGCCTGCATCTTTAACAACTTTTTAAAAAAGAGTTTCTAAGAGATAATCTTTCAAAATTATTATTTGGAAGAAATATGCATTTCTGTTCTTGTCTTTTGTGCCTGATGTAATGAAAGGTTTCATTGTTTTAACTGTGATGAATTTTTCAATCTCTAATTTACAATTCTGAGGCTGGAACTTCAGGTTTAATTAAATAAGAGGTTGTCACCAAAAAATTGCAATCATCGTTATATCTAATTCTGAACATGGCCTCAAACTATAGACCAAAACATCTGAACAGTGGGACCTGATAAAGAAAAGAGAAATGTTTCTACAAATGTAGAGAAGCTCCAGGTGCGCAGGGAAAAAAATCTTAAATAAAAATAAAGGAGGACTTTAAACAAAAAAGTTTAAAAATGCTGAGAGCATACAATAATCTTGGGCAGCCATTTTGGATCGTCTAGGTCAAGGGTGTCAAACTAATTTGTTATGAGGGCCAGATCTGACATAAATGAGACCTTGTCGGGCCGAGCCATGTCGGGTTGGGCAGGGCCGTGTGTGTACCTATTTATGATTAGGTAGCAGAGATATAAATTTTATAAAGGACACATACAAACATAATTAAATTTTTTTAAAAAAACTTAAAGCATGCTTAAAATATTAGCACTCATTGGTCTTAAATGTACTTTCTTTGTATCTCTCACATGGAATCCAGGAAACTCGGTAAATGAAGTCTGGCTCTTTCCTTCCTTCTATAGAGGACCAGGAGCAGGAGGAGCTTCAGCCAACAGAAGAAAGAGAGGCTTGGTTCAGTAGCTCTGCTGTGCAATTGAGAGAGTCTGGAAAAACAAGCTCTGCCTTCCCCTCTTCCTCCCCAAGGGAGGAGCCTCAGTCAATGGAGAAAATAAGAGTTTTTGCTCTGTAGCTACTGTGTAATTGAGCAAGCCTTGCAAGGCGAGCTGTGATGCAAAAGGAAGCAAGAGATAGGGAGAAAGGAAGCAGACTACAGCCAGTTGTTCGAGGGCCTGATAAGATCTCTCAGGGGGGCTGATTTGGTCCCCAGACCGCATATTTTACACCCCTGATCTAGGTGATCACAAACAACATTACTGGTGTTGTCTGAAGTTGCATAGATAATTGAAAATGGGTACTGCATTTGGGGAATATATTTTTTTTATTTTGTATGTGTGCATGCACGTGTGTGTGTAGGAGAGCCGGCTTGGTGTAGTGGTTAAGTGTGCGGACTCTTATCTGGGAGAACCAGGTTTGATTCCCCACTCCTCCACTTGCACCTGCTAGCATGGCCTTCGGTCAGCCGTAGCTCTGGCAGAGGTTGTCCTTGAAAGGGCAGCTGCTATGAGAGCCCTCTCCAGCCCCACCCACCTCACAGGGTGCCTGTTGTGGGGGAGGAAGGTAAAGGAGATCTTGAGCCGCTCTGAGACTCTTCGGAGTGGAGGGCGGGATATAAATCCAATATAGGGTTGCCAAGTCCAATTAAAGAAAAATCTGGGGACTTTGGGGGCGGAGCCAGGAGACTTTGGGGGTGGAGCCAGGAGACACTGGGGGTGGAGCCAGGAACAAGGGTGTGACAAGCATAATTGAACTCCAAGGGAGTTCTGGCCATCACATTTAAAGGGACAGCTCACCTTTTTAAATGCCTTTCTTCCATAGGAAATAATTAAGGATAGGGGCACCATCTTTTGGGGCTCATAGAATTGGACCCTCTGGTCCAATCGTTTTGAAACTTGGGGGGTATTTTGGGGAGAGGCACTAGATGCTATACTAAAAATCTGGTGCCTCTACCTCAAAAAATAGCCCCCCCAGAGCCCCCAATACCCACGGATCAATTCCCTATTATTCCCTATGGGAATCATTCTCCATAGGGAATAATAGAGTGCCCAGTAGACATTTCCCCCCCCCACGCTTTCTAAAGGGGGGGAGGGCCTCCATACGAGGGAATCCCCCTCCCTGCCCCCTCCCTCTCTCACACACACACACACACACACACACACAAATACTTACTTGGTCTTCTTCCGGAGAACTGTGCCTGCTGTGAAAACGAAAGCAAAGAAGGGAGGGGCCGTTCTCCGAAGCCCTTCCTGTTTCCTCCTTCCTGCCCAGCCTTAAAGGGACAGGGATTTTACAAACTGCTCAGGAGCTCTATAGGTATGTTCTCCCCCCCTCCACCCCCCCCACCCCCCCGGTTCTCAATTTTTGAAGACCGGGAGATTAAGCTGGGAACCCAGAAGTCTCCCGCTAAAGCGGGGGGATTGGGACCCCTAATCCAATATCATCTTCATCTTCTTCTTCTGCATGCCTGGAAGTCATGGCAACTTCTGGCAACCCCTCATGGGGCATGAAGGGTGTTCAGAGAAGCGACTTGATACAGCCTGCCTCTACCTCCTACTCCTGCTAATCCAAGGGGGTCTGTTGGCCCTGTTTGAGATCTGATGAGATCAAGCCTGCCTGGGCGATCCAGGTCAAAGCTGAAAATGGGCACTCCATTTCATTGGGAAACCTGAGGTGAGCTGGTGATTGGGAGAAGGAGTGAGTAACCAGGAAAAGCAAGAAGGAAAATGGGTGGGAAGTGAAACTAGAGGGAAGAAGGAAAGAAAAATTGAGTAAAATGGGGAGAAGGAGTTTAGAGAGGGGACTGGAAAAGAGAAAGGTCTAGACCAGCATAAGAACATAAGAGAAGCTATGTTGGATCAGGCCAATGGCCCATCCAGTCCAACACTCTATGTCACACAGTGTAGCCGCCACCACCTCCTGTGGCAGTGAATTCCACATGTTAATCACCCTTTGGGTGAAGTACTTCTTTTTATCCGTTTTAACCTGACTGCTCAGCAATTTCATTGAATGCCCACGAGTTCTTGTATTGTGAGAAAGGGAAAAAAGGACTTCTTTCTCTACTTTTTCCATCCCATGCATTATCTTGTAAACCTCTATCATGTCACCCCGCAGTCGACATTTCTCCAAGCTAAAGAGCCCCAAGCGTTTTAACCTTTCTTCATAGGGAAAGTGTACCAAACCTGTAATCATTCTAGTTGCCCTTTTCTGCACTTTTTCCAGTGCTATAATATACTTTTTGAGGTGTGGTAACCAGAATTGTACACAGTATTCCAAATGAGACCACACCATCGATTTATACATGGGCATTATGATACTGGCTGATTTGTTTTCAATTCCCTTCCTAATAATTCCCAGCATGGCGTTGGCCTTTTTTATTGCAATCGCTCATTTTCAGTGAGTTATCTACCACAACCCCAAGATCTCTCTCTTGGGCAGTTTCTGCCAGTTCACAACCCATCAACTTGTATTTGTAGCTGGGATTCTTGGCCCCAATGTGCATTACTTTGCACTTGGCCACACTTAACCTCATCTGCCACATTGACACTCACACACCCAGCCTCAACAGATTCCTTTGGAGTGCCTCACAATCCTCTCTGGTTCTCACCACCCTGAACAATTTAGTGTCATCTGCAAACTTGGCCACTTCACTGCTTACTCCCAACTCCAGATCATTAATGAACAAGTTAAAGAGCATGGGACCCAGTACTGAGCCCTGCGGCACTCCACTGCTTACCGTCCTCCAATGTGAAGACTGCCCATTTATACTCACTCTCTGCTTCCTATTAATTAGCCAGTTTTTGATCCACAAGAGGACCTGTCCATGACTCTTGAGCTTACTAAGGAGCCTTTGATGAGGAACTTTATAAGAAGCTTTCTGGAAGTCAAGATAAACAACATCTATTTGGTCCCCTTTGTCCACATGTTTGTTCACCCCCTCAAAGAACTGTAACAGGTTAGTGAGGCAAGATCTTCCCTTACAGAACCCATGCTGAGTATTCCTCAATAACTTGTGTTCATCAATGTGCCTACTCATTCTGTCCTTGATAATGGTTTCTACCAACTTTCCCGGTATTGAAGTCAGACTGACTGGCCTGTAATTTCCCGGATCTCCTCTGGAACCCTTTTTAAGATGGGGGTGACATTTGCTATTTTCCAGTCCTCAGGAATGGAGACAGATTTCAATGAAAGATTACATATTTTTGTCAGAAGATCCACAAGTTTAACTTTGAGTTCTTTCAGAACTCTTGGATGTATGCCATCCGGACCTGGTGACTTATTAGTTTTTAATTCATCAATCAGTTGTAAGACCTCCTCCCTTGTCAGGGTGGCCATAATGTCTGAAGGTCAGCCAGGGACACCTTTTTTGGGGGGAAGGCAGGGGTGCGCGTGCCGCCGCCGGAAACAGGAAGTGACATCACTTCCTGTGACATCATTTCCCCCACGCCACCTGCCGGAAACAAGAAGTGACGTCACTTCCGGTGATGTCACTTCCAGTGATGGCGTGCCGCCGCCGGAAACAGAAAGTGACATCACTTCCTGTGACATCATTTCCCCCACGCCACCTGCCGGAAACAGGAAGTGACGTCACTTCCGGTGATGTCACTTCCGGTGACGGCGTGCCGCCGCCAGAAACAGGAAGTGACATCACTTCCTGCGACATCATTCCCCCCACGCCACCTGCCGGAAACAGGAAGTGGCGTCACTTCCGGTGATGACACTTCCGGTGACGGCGTGCCGCCGCCGGAAACAAGAAGTGACATCATTTCCTGTGACATCATTTCCCCCACGCCACCTGCCGGAAACAGGAAGTGACGTCACTTCCGGTAACGGGGCGCCGCCGCCAGAAACAGGAATTGACATCACTTCCTGTGACAACATTTCCCCCACGCCACCTGCCGGAAACAGGAAGTGACGTCACTTCCGGTGACGTCACTTCCGGTGACGGCGTGCCGCCGCCGGAAACAGGAAGTGACATCACTTCCTGTGACATCATCTCCCCTCGCCACCTGCCGGAAACAGGAAGTGACGTCACTTCCGGTAATGGGGCGCCGCCGCCAGAAACAGGAAGTGACATCACTTCCTGTGACAACATCTTCACCACGCCACCTGCCGGAAACAGGAAGTGACGTCACTTCCGCTGATGTCACTTCCGGTGACGGCGTGCCGCCGCCGGAAACAGGAAGTGACATCACTTCCTGTGACATCATTCCCCCCCCCACGCCACCTGCCGGAAACAGGAAGTGACGTCACTTCCGGTGACGGCGTGCCGCCGCCGGAAACAGGAAGTGACATCACTTCCGGTGACATCATTTCCCCCACGCCACCTGCCGGAAACAGGAAGTGACATCACTTCCTGTGACATCATTTCCCCCACACCACCTGCCGGAAACAAAGTGACATCACTTCCTGTGACATCATTTCCCCCAAATGACATCATTTCCCCCAAATGCCACTGCCGGAAACAGGAAGTGACTTCACAGCACTTCCTGTGACGTCCCCAAAAATCCCCCAAATATCACCGCCGGAAACACCAAGATTATTTATAGAGAGGGAAAGGGGGAAGTAAAGTTAAATGAAACTCTTTTTTTACTTTTTTCAAAGTGAGAAGACTAGAGAGAACGGGTTCCATGCTGAGAAGCCAGTCAGATTCCAGTGAGATTCCAGTGAGACTGTGCTGCATAATGCAGCCTATTTATTTTGTCCTGTTTGCTCTGTTGGCTCTATCTGCACCACCTTCATCACTTTCGGGGTGTGGATCCCCCAGTGGGGTGGTCTCCCGACTCCCTCCGCCAGCTGTTTCTGATAGCCCTGCGCCCCCTCTTTCATTTGATATGTGTCCCGTGCGGGTGCCACCCTCCCGCCGGGAGATGCCGCAAAATGAGCCCCCTTGAGGCTTATTGCGGCAGGGCTCGGGGGAAGCGAGCTAGACTGCTGTTCTTTTGAGGGGTTATAGAGTGTTTCGAGCCCGTCCCTGTGGCATCGGTCCCATCGTTGTGGGACCCAGGGGGCCGGCGCAGCGGCATGCCGAAGCAGCCTGTCACTAATAACACAGGTCGAGATGCAGGACAGGAACCCGGAAGTGACCGACAGGCTGCTTCAACGTGCCGCTGCGCCGGCCCCCTGGGCCCCACAACGATGGGACTGATGCCACAGGGACGGGCTCAAAACACTCTATAACCCCTCAAAAGAACAGCAGTCTAGCTCGCTTCCCCCGAGCCCTGCCGCCATAAGCCTCAAGGGGGCTCATTTTGCGGCATCTCCCGGCGGGAGGGTGGCACCCGCACGGGACACATGTCAAATGAAAGAGGGGGCGCAGGGCTATCAGAAACAGCTGGCGGAGGGAGTCGGGAGACCACCCACTGGGGGATCCACACCCCGAAAGTGATGAAGGTGGCGCAGATAGAGCCAACAGAGCAAACAGGACAAAATAAATAGGCTGCATTATGCAGCACAGTTGAGAAAGTGCCTTATCCCATATACTGATGAAGTAAATACAGGATCTGAGAACAAAATTGCACCAGAAGACATAAACACAAAGCTCCCTTACACTGAATCAGTGCTTGGGTCCACCAAAGTCAGTATTGTCTAGTCCAGTCACAAACACAAAGCTCCCTTACACTGAATCAGTGCTTGGGTCCACCAAAGTCAGTATTGTCTAGTCCAGTCACAAACACAAAGCTCCCTTACACTGAATCAGTGCTTGGGTCCACCAAAGTCAGTATTGTCTACTCCAGGGGCGGCCAGAGGGAGGGAGGGAGGGAGGAAGGAGGGAGGGAAGGAAGGAAGGGAGGAGGGAGGGAGGGAGGGAAGGAAGGAAGGAAGGAAGAAAGAAAGGAAGGAGGGAGGGAAGAAGGGAGGGAGGGAAGGAAGGGAGGAGGGAGGGAAGGAAGGAAGGAAGGAAGGAAGGAAGGAAGGAAGGAAGGAAGGAAGGAAGGAAGGAAGGAAGGAAGGAAGGAAGGAAGGAAGGAAGGAAGGAGGAGGGAGGGAAGGAAGGAAGGAGGGAAGGAAGGAAGGAAGGGAAGGAACAAAGGAAGGAAGGAAGGAAGGAAGGAAGGAAGGAGGGAGGGAAGGAAGGAAGGAAGGAAGGGAGGGAAGGAAGAAAGGAAGGAAGGAGGGAGGAAGGAAGGAAGGAAGGAGGGAGGGAGGAGGGAGGAGGGAAGGAAGGGAGGAGGGAGGGAGGGAAGGAAGGAAGGAGGGAGGGAAGGAAGGAAGGAGGGAGGAAGGAAGAAAGGAAGGAAGGAGGTAGGAAGGAGGGAGGGAGGGAGGGAAGGAAGGGAGGAGGGAGGAAGGAAGGGAGGAGGGAGGGAAGGAAGGAGGGAGGGAGGGAGGAAGGAAGGAAGGAAGGAAGGAAGGAAGGAAGGAAGGAAGGAAGGAAAGGAAGGAAGGAAGGAAGGAAGGAAGGAAGGAAGGAAGGAAGGCCGCCCCCTCCCGCCAGCCGCCCCCCCCCCGCTTTCGGCCCCCTCCCTGCTTACCTTCATCCAGGGCGGGTGGCGGCCTCTCCTCCGGGCGGCTGGTGCTGCTGGCGGGGCTGGCGGCGGCTGCGGAGGCCGCGGAGAGGCCTCCGCTGGTCGGCGCTGGTCTCTGGAGGGCCTCTGGTCTCTGGAGGGACCAGCGCCGGCCTCTCTGCGGCCTCCGCTGCTCGCTGGAGGCCCTCCAGAGTCTCTGGAGGGCCTCCAGGGACCAGCGGAGGCCGCGGAGAGGCCTCCGCTAGTCGGCGCTGGTCTCTGGAGGGCCTCCAGGGACCAGCGCCGGCCTCTCCGCGGCCTCTCCGCGGCCTCCGCTGCTCGCTGGAGGCCCTGCAGAGCCCTCCAGAGCGCAGGGACGCTCCCTCCCTCACTCGCCGCCTTCCCCGCCGGCACCCGCGGCCCACCGCCTCCGGGGCTGGCTAAACCGGGACCTCTAATGGTCCCGATATAGCCAGCCCGGGAGGCGGGAATAGGGGGCCAGAACCGGGACAGTCCCGGGTGCCCGGGACGGTCTGGCCACCCTACTTGTCACCTCAATTTGACTCAGGTCTTTCAGCACCCCTTCCAAAATTACTGGTTCTAAAGCGGACAAACACTTCTCATCTTCCACAGTGAAGACAGAGGCAAAAAATGCATTCAGCTTCTCAGCCATTTCCCTATCCTCCTTCATTAATCCTTTGACCCCTTGGTCATCCAAGGGCCCCACTGCCTCCCTGGCTGATTTCCTGCTTCTAATATATTTGAAGAATGTTTATTGTTGGTCTTTATGTTTTTTTTTTTTTTGCAATATGCTCAACATAGTCTTTTTTTGCCTGCCTGATCACAATCTTGCATTTGATTTGCCATAGCCTGTGTTCCCTTTTATTAATATAACTTGGACTAGCTTTCTACCACTTAAAGGAGTCCTTAACTTTTACAGCTTCCATTACTTTGTTTGTTAACCATGCAAGAAGTGATATCATTATACCAATGACATGCAAGAGAAGTGAAGAAAGGGGGAAAATGGTACAAACAGGTTTTTTGTAGCAGGAACTCCTTTACATATTAGGTCACACACCCCCGATGTAGCCAGTCCTCCTGGAGGTCACAGTAGGCTCTGTACTAAGAGCCCTGTAAGCTCTTGGAGGATTGGCTGCATTAGGGGTGTGTGGCCTAATATGCAAAGGAGTTCCTGCTACAAAAAAAAGCCCTGGGTACAAAAGCACTTTCACAAAACCTGGAGAAACAGTGAACAGAAAGTGAACTGAGCATATAAAATTCCAAATGAAAAAGAAAACCTGATGGACATGCACAGTAAAAGCAAGGCAAAACACCCATGCATGGTCAGTGATGGTTAGGAGTATTCTCTTTATTACTACCGTAATCTCAAGATAACTGGGAGATAAAGAAGATGTCACCTCACTAGCACAGAGAGAGAAGCAATGACGCTTTATCTCTCTGGCAGAGAAGGAAGAAGCAATGATGATAAATTGTTCTAGTCATTATCAATAGGGCTGGGAGAATTTAACTCAGGTTCCCTTAATGTTTGGAGCCACACATTTAATGCAAAATGTAGCCATAACACTACTAAGACAGGAGTGACAGCAAACAATATTTAGCTACAGATGTAGAGTTAACCAGATTCAAAGGAGGCTACGGAGGAAGCAGAGTTTTGATAGTTTATCATAAGCAGATGAGTTAGAAATGAAATTCCTTCTTCTATTTTTATTTATTTATTTATTTATTGCACTTATATCTCACCCTCCCCAGACGGGCTAAACAATTGGGCATGCTAAGCATGGATACACTGTATTTTGCAACTGTAAATTGAGGAAGATCAATATCATGCATACCACGCTCAGTAACTCAGCCTCCCACTGAGCATCTCCTCCACAAGTACACACTTTGAATCTCTTTGTTTGTATTATTTGTTTGCTGACATTCTCCTAATGTTACCTTTCTAATGTTTAATACTGCTTCTTGTTCAGTCTTCAGTAAGAGTGAACAACTGCTGTCCTTCCCTTCCCTGTGGTTTAAAAAACCCTGAACATCATCATTGTGTGATCTCTCCATAATCTTTTGCAGGACAGACACAGCCAGCTTCTTTAGAGTTTCATTATATCTTGTTGAATATCTACTTAGTTTGAGAGCCAAAGTAGATGAGACAAAGATCTGACAGTCTTTAAAAAAATAAATGATTTTGCAGATGTGGTACAGCAATGCAGATCATGAACACTCAAGAAGGGACCTTTAACCCTTCAAGAATCACTTAGTTTTGTGAATCAAAACTGACCTTTCTATTCCGTGGTTAGTAGTTTGAAAGGGAAACCTGTCTTTTTTTTCATTTGAAAAGTTAAGAACAGCATTTTGATTAGGGAAAAAGTCTTAAATAATTCCATCCCATGGAACCTCAGTCTAAACTGATGCTGTGAATGTGGAATTTTCCATTTACACACATCTTCTTTGGCCCTGAAATGAAAATCTGTGGAATTTCTTTTCCATCTTTCAAAGTCAAGCTGAGAAACAAGACTGCCCTGTTTAGGTTCTGGTTCCTAAATGCACTTAACAGTAGCAACATTTTTTACCTAGAGAGGTTTCAAGATTTTACTTTTTACCAAATCCTGCTGTTTTCATATCCATTCTCTCTTTGAAAAATAAAATGCAAATAGCAAGCAGCTCGTCTTCTTTATGGTGAAAGAGCAAAGTGAAGGAAAACAAATTAGATCCTAAATTTAAAACTGCAGGATATTGCCAAGGTGAATAAAAGATCTATAGATTCAGGGGGGTGGCCATGTTGGTCTACAGCAGCTAAACAAAGTTTGAGTTCAGTGGCATCTTTAAGGCCAACAAAGTTTTATTCTAGGTATATGCTTTTGTGTGCATGTACACTTCTTTGGATACAGTGTGCATGCACTGGACTTAAAAGTTCTATAATGACCATTGGACTTAAGAGATCTACAATGACCATACAGCAAATAATACTTCCTTGTTCAGCCCGCCCCTCCCCCCCCAAAAAAAGTCCAAATCTTGTGCTATTTGTGGGGCATGACTAGACAAAAATAAATATTTGAAAACATGTAGATGTCAGCTCTGGGACTATCTTAAATTCAAGCAGAACTCCAGGTTTCAAAGAAGGCTAACTTTATTGATAGACAGGAACCAGTAGCAGAATAATTTTGTGTCAAATCTGATGCACCTGAGGAGTGACCAGATCTTTTTACCCTTCTTAGGGCCATTATTGAGTCTGCCAATGTACCAGTAAAAAAGCCTGTGCAATACAAATTAGTTCACGCCAAACTTTCTCCCCTCCCAGACAATGAGCAGTTCAAGCTAGCTCTGGAAGGTGATAAGGCAGCTCCAATCTCCAATCTCCTTCACAGAGCAGAAAAGGATACCTATGAACATTACACAGAAATGCAAAGCAGCTACAATCCACACTCCCCTCCAATTCCCAGGACAAAGATGAAAAATATAGTAACCCAGCATTCATGAGCAAATAGGGTTGCCAAATCCAATTCAAGAAATATCTGGGGACTTTGGGGGTGGAGCCAGGAGATATTAGGGGTGGAGCCAAGATCAAGACTGTGACAAGCATAATTGAACTCCAAAGGGAGTTCTGGCTATCACATTTAAAGGGACAGCACACCTTTTCAATTCCTTCCTTCCATAGGAAATAATGAAGGATAGGGGCACCTTCTTTTGGGGCTCATAGAAATGGATCCCCTGGTCCAATCTTTTTGAAACTTGGGAGATATTTTGGGGAGAGGCACTAGATGCTATATTGAAAATTTGGTGCCTCTACCCCAAAAAACAGCACCCCCAGAGCCCCAGATACATGCGGATCAATTCTCCATGATTTTCTATGGGAATAAATCTCCATAGGGAATAATAGAGTTCCCAGCAGACATTTCCCTCCCCTCCCCCCGCTTTCTGATGACCCTGAAGCGGGGGGAGGGTCTCCAAACCAGGGGGTCCCCTGCCCCCACCTGGGGATTGGCAACCCTATGAGCAAAAAGGTTTCACTGCTGTCATAGTGGACTAAAATAGTTACAAGAGGGTGGATCACACAAGCATTAATTTATTTATTTTTTAAGGTAGAAGACCACTGATATTTGGTGGCAATCCCCACTGCACTAGAAAAAAAAGTAGTTCATTTCCAATAGCAACTATTGGTGAAGAATTAGCTTTGCAAGAAAAAAAATACCATCAATATCAAAAGAGGGGCAGTTACCATTTGTAGCATGAAAATCAACCCAAGGCAAATAGTCTGTAATATCAAGTTTCTTAATGACGTCTAGTTCAGCAGTTAAATGATGTCACTTCCCTTCTGAAGTCCTTTCATTTATTCATTATATTTTAATACTACTTTTCAACCAAAATGCAATCCACCTAGAGCAATCCACAGAAACAAACCTAGAGCAATCCACAGAAACAAACAAACAAAAATGATATTGAAATTCAATATAAATGTTTTCGGGGAGGGGATTCAGCTGGAACTGGATCCAGACATAATAGAAGGATGCCTGACCAGCCCTTTGCAATGCTTCTCTGTGACATGCTAGTTTTCAATGGTGAGAGATTTTTGTCTGTGAAGAAGCTGTGAAGGTTCTTGTGTGGGTCTGACACATGTCTAATACCTCAGCATCCTAAATAGGACCAGCGTGCGTAGAAGTGGGAAACAGATGAGCAGAGGCACCAGAAGAGTGTGAATTCAAGGGACAGCAGTAGAACTACTATGTTGATGACCATGGGCAATTTCCCACACAGCTTACCGAGGAGTGAAGTCCCTCCTCACCACGCAGCATCTGCTCGGATTTCCCACCAACTGCTCCGCGGATTCAGGAAGTGCCAGACCTTTTGGGTCTCAAATGGAAATCGCTAAAACCATAGTTTACGTTAGCAACGCAAAAGATGCGGCACTTCCTGAATCCGCGGAGCAGTTGGTGGGAAATCCGAGCAGACACTGCGTGGTGAGGAGGGACTTCGCTCCTCCGTAAACTGTGTAGGAAATCGCCCCATGTAAAGTAATTATCCCTCTTTCCACACTTTCTGTCCTATGCTAATATATCACTGACAAAAGGCTCTAGGTTCAATTCCAAGCATCTCCAACTAAAAGGAAAAGGCACTCGGTGGTACAAAAGGCCTTTCTCTACCTGAGATTCTAAAGAGCTGCAGTCAATCAGAGTAAACAATGCTGACTTTGATAGTCTGGTCTGACACAGAAATCCTCTATGCATAAATTGTACACAGCACATAGAGGGGGAGTGGGCAAAGGCCTTGTGTCTTGCCCACACACAGGGCTTTTTTTGTAGCAGCAACTCCTTTGCATATTAGGCCACACATCCCTGATGGAGCCAATCCTCCAAGAACTTACAGGGTTCTTAGTCAAGGGCCTACTGTAAGCTCCAGGAGGATTGGCTACATCAGGGGTGGCCTAATATGCAAAGGAGTTCCTGCTACACAAAAAGCCCTGCCCACACATATGTATGATGGTCAACTCATCATCATGATATCTATGTGAAAAGGAAGTGTACTGGTGTACACTCCATCCCTACGATTGGGAACGCTGGTTTTCAAACATTCCTGATACATAGGGAGGTAGACTATGTACATATACTTCATTCACATGCACATGCCATACTTATGAGCCAGCAATCATGAGTAGATGTAATATGACCAGTGCACTTATTCCCAAACACATATGAGTCATGGGTGGAGGGTTAGTAATAAGCAGCTTCATGTGTTCCCCAGTGGCAATTGTGGGAAGATGCTCGGTCTTTTTTAGAAAAATTCCCAGTGGCATACTTTCTCCAGAAGACCTTCATGCTATTCTGTACAATTTCTCTACCCTTGTCCTCTATTGCATTTGATCACTTTCAGTGATCATGGCTGGGCCTTTGAAATAATGAAGAGCAGACACTAGAATGCACAATCATTTGTGGCAGCAGAATCATAATGCTTGTCCTGTATTGATAATGCTGCATAATATAAAGGTATAAGGGGTGGGGGGGGGAGAAATAATTATAATATATGCTCTTCACTAAAATCTGAACTGGAATACCTCACCAAGGTAACTTCTAGTCTTTCTTCAAGGTCATGTATACAGTAGATTTTTAGTCTCTTCCTCACCTTTCTATTGTTTGCAGCTTTTAGTATAAATGTACACAAAATGTACACAGAGAAATTTGTCTTTCTCCCCCAAAATACTAGAACTTGAGGGCATCCAATGTAGTTGATGGGCAGTAGGTTCAGGTTGGATATAAGGAAATACTGCTTTAAACAGAGTGATTACAATGTGGAATTTGCTGTCATAGGATGTAGTGATGGCCACAGAAATAAAAGGCTTGAAAAGGGAATTAGATAGACTAATGGATGATAAGTTTATCAATGGCTACTAGCCATGGTGACTGAAAGGAACCTCCACATTCAGAGGCACCGACGATACAAGCTCTGTGTCACAAAAGCTTTTGTTGGAACAAATTTAAGGTTCCATTGGACTCCTGTTTTAATACAAGAAAAGGAGGGCCATCATATTAAAACCTATAGGAATATTATTTATGCAAAGCCATATTTCATGAAGTAACTATGCTTTTTTCCAAAACTGTCAAAGGGGGCTGTGGCATTTAAAACAAACAGCAGCCACAATAGTAGTATCGTTAAAGCAAAATCAAAGTCAACTGCAGTGAGAAAGGGCAGCAAAAAAAAAAAAGTCTGCATCCACAATTAGTTCAAATCATATCAACATATACTAAAAATCTCAGGGTGTTTTCGCACTGACCTTAATCGGCAGCGACGCCCCTCTTCAGCGCGCAGGATCTGCCCGGATTTCGCACCAATTGCCGCGGAGCACCCGGAAGAGCCGGAAAGTCCCGCGGCTTTTGCGGCGCAAATGGAAACTACCAAAAAACAGTTTCCATTTGCGCCGCAAAAGCCGCGGGACTTTCCGGCTCTTCCGGGTGCTCCGCGGCAATTGGTGCGAAATCCGGGCAGATCCTGTGCGCTGAAGAGGGGCGTCGCTGCCGATTAAGGTCAGTGCGAAAACGCCCACTGAGAAAAAAGTAGCATCATCTGCCCCGGAACCTCCACATTCAGAGACATTAATCCCCTGAATCTCAGTGTCATGAGCCAACATTGCGGAAGGCCTTGACCTCTGTGTCCTGTTGTTGGTCCTCCAGAGGAAGTTGTTGGCCATTTACTGGATAACTGGATGAACCACTGGCCTGATCCAGCAGGGCTCTTCTTATGTTCTTAGGAGATGAATGAAGAGGACAAATGGATATCTTTGGGGAATGTATTCCATAAAGTCAGAGAAAGCACTGAGAAGATCCTCCTTGCAGATGGCAATCTTGCATCTATCTGAGATGGTATCTTGAGCAGGGCCCCACTGACCAATCCCAAAAGTTCAAGGGGAAGAGAAATACATGCATCCTGCAACAAAATCTTCATACTTGTTGTTAGGCATTTTAGAGAGCAACTGAAACCACTGCAAGGTATTTAGGAACACTGTACATTTTCCCCTTATTTATCTCTTCATGTAACAATAAATCATATGGATTGAGCACGCAATTTAGTTCTCTGGCCTGCTACAATAGTCAGCTTTATGGAATGACATCCCAAGGCAGAATGCACTCAAAAGACCACACTCTGCACTCATAATTACAAAGACCACTCAGCTATGGCACAAGGGAAGATAGATTATAGAAGAGCTACTCTTAGGTTAAGATTAATGAGCAGACACATTGAAAAGGAGCCCTGTCAAAGGCATTTGTGAAAACTGTACATTCCCTTCACCCTGTACATTTCACTTCCAAAAACGCCAAAGACTTTCCTTGGTTTGACCCTTGATGATTTTGGAAGCTCAGAATGGCACAAAATTTACCACCATCCGCCATCCCTGCTAGAGTTGCAGCTACGGTGAGAAATCAAGATGGATGATGGGAGAGTGAAATCAGTTCATTTGAGAAGGACAGATTTTACTTCTCCAGTGATCGATGGAAGCTATTTTTATTATGTTAGTCATGATCATCCTTTATTATCATGCAAGCACTGCTGAGAGAAAACAGCAATCATATTTCCTAGGCCCTTCTTCCCCTTTGAACTGCTTCAGTACAACATTTTGTACAGATCCACTCTGGCTCTTTTTAAAAAAAAATAGAGGGTATTTTTTGTTTTTTTGACTAAGTACATGCATTAATAACGCTGACATTAATAATGAAAACTACCACGGGTCAAGCAACACAAAACAATCGGCAAGCTACCTTCAGATTGCAACAGCTTAAGCTGTTATTATAACTTGACCAGTATATGATATCGTTTTCCCCCTCATGTCAGGAAGTACTGGTTAACCCATCAAGAGCTATTGACCAAGGAATACATAACTATATTTTGATTCCAATGCCAGAAAAAGTTGGGAAACTGGGTTTCTGCTTGCTCTGTGGAGGGGGAAAAAGCTGGTGGGATATGTAGTTTTCTTTCATCTCACTCCAAGGCAAAGAATAGATAGGCCTACAACTGAGTCACAGGGCAATGGCCTCTTGACAACTTGGCATGTCTATTTAAAACGGTACCCTCAACAACCATCCAATTTTAGAGTAATTTGCATTATTTACACAGGTTGAGGAATTCCACTGGTTTTGTTGTGGTATTGGGATATATCACAAAACTATTTTTAGCACATAACAAACATAGCATTGATCTTCCTCCCACTCTGAATGTATGCAGAGATAAGAGATTACATTTAAAACATTTGTTAGGGTACATCCAGGCTCTAATTTCAGGGTTCAGGAAGCATATCGTTTGAAGCTTGCAGCCCAGATGTGAAGTTTTGGCTCATATGGGTTTTCCATATTGATATCCTTGGATGACAGGATAAAGTACAGACTGTGCATTGTCTGGCTTCACATAAAAATCAGCTATACCAGAGAAAAGGCACCTGTTCTTCCCAGAAGGTATCTTGCATCTTTGATGGTTTTGTACAGTAGGATGGGGCTTATCTTTCCAGAGGGAAAGGAGGGAGAAGCAGGAAATAAACTCAAAGTGCTTATGTTACCAGAAAGTGACTTAGACGTGGGGGAGATACTCTGATTTTGGAGCAAAAGTCTATGATTTGAAGCTAATTCTACTGTAGAGTTTTGCCCCAAAACCAGAGCATCGCCCTTGATGTCACTGATTTCCTGTTTATGTAGGCACATCACATTTATTTCCTGCTTCTTGCCTGTGCGTGTGTGTGTGGGGGAGGTAATTTCCACCACAGAGAGGAACATCGCACAACCATTTCCCCCACTTTCTGATAGTGGGGGGGGGGAAACGGGGGGGACAGACATCAAATCAGTGCATATCCCACTCCCAACTGGGGTTTGGCGCCAAAGAAGACTCTGTGGAGGAAGGCCATGGCAAACTATCTCTGCCTCTCATGTGCCTTGAAAGGCCTTTTCTGAAGTTACCATAAGTTGGCTGTGACTTGGCAGCACTTTACACATACACATATTGTCAAGCATGAGGGTTCAATGACGAGTCGAAGTTGATACAAAGACTACGTTTATTGATAGACCGATACTTTCTGTGTAACAGGTTCTTGAGAGTAATGCTGCCAATACATTGATACAATACTTTTAAGGCTTACTTCAAAAGGATTCCAAGGGATGGGGGCGCGGGGTAGCACTCACACATAAACCATCATAAATGTCTATGTTCCCATAGTGTTATCAGGACTTCATCCTTGCTTTCCCCAGATGCCTCGTACTCCCTTACAGGAATGTATGGGAAGGTGCTGATTACTTAGTTTCAATTCTCACTACTTCTATTTTTAAGCCGTAAAGCAAGACGGGGGAAGGGAAAGAATAACAAAGCTAACAAAGTTTGATCCTCCATGATACTTCACAGACCAGGTTTAGGCAGGACCGTATAACAATCAATTATCAATGGAATTTCACCATGCTTGACACATATTGGGTTCCAGAAGGTAGAGCAATCCCACAAGCATGAGATGTTTGTTTCTATGAAGTCAGATACACTACAAAATCCAAAGGTCTTTTCTGCTTTTCCTAGCCATGTTTCTTTTGTCACCATTTTGAATTCAAGCACAGACTTTCCTCCATCTTCTACCCTATCCTGTCAACTGGAAATGCCAAGGATTGAATGTTTGACCTTCTGCATGCTAAGCAGATCTCTTCCACTGAGCCACAGCTCCTCCTCTAAGTTTCAACAATGATGGAGAGAAGCCCCAGTCCTCTCCTGCTGAGACCTCTCAGATTTGATCCCCAGTCTCCTCTTAGTGGTTTTGAAGGAAACCCCCTTGAAAGCCTAAGTGAGGTGGGGATCCCAAGGACAGTCCAAAAAGCACACTTGGTCTGCCATAACTGAAGTAAATTCTATCACAGCATTTACATTCTCCCAGCTCCAAGGCATGCTGAATACATTCATATCCCTTGCTCAAAAGGATACTTCGTCAAGGCAATATGAATCACTTTCAGCTGGACAACCATTTAATCTTGGTAATCTAACCCAGCCATTGATAAAGGCAGCCTAACATCTGATACACCCAAAATGAGTCATCAGGAGAACATTTAAGCCCATCATTCACACCCAGTTCTTCGTCAATATCAGAACTTTTTTGTAGCAGGAACTCCTTTGCATATTAGGTCACACACCCCATAGCCAGTCCTCCTGGAGCTTACAATAGGCCCTGAACTAAGAGCTCTGTAAGCTCTTGGAGGATTGGCTACATCAGGGGTGTGTAGCCTAATATGCAAAGGAGTTCATGCTACAAAAAAGCTCTGGTCAATATGCTAAAATGGTTCAACAATTGCCCCACCATGGAATGTCAAGTATTTCCCTACTAACCTTCCTGCCAGATTTTGACAGCAGTTACCTTTAAACTGCCCAGTCAAAGTCAAACATTGTATCTTGGACCAATTCTGACCCTGGGAAAGTGGAGTCTTATGACCAGCTGTGAAACCATTCCACATAAGAAGGCCATCCCAAATTGGTGGAGAGTGTGCCAAGTTTTCCCACTGCCTGGGTCCCCCTAAAACTGCTCTGCAGGCCTCTCTTCTCTCCTTGACACTCTGCTGCCTAGGACTTCTGCTGCACAGACTCTTCACAATCCTCCACTTCTTATCCCCTTGGATCAAGTAGTACTGCCCATTAAAATGTCCTCCCTTCCCTCTCTTTGTCTCTTCGCTCTTCCTTACCTTATCCTCCTAGTATATGTGTGAGTGTGTATTGGGAGGGAGAGGTTGGTTTATTTGTGGTCTTAAAGCTCCTAGTGATGTGTGTTTGCTTGTTAACAAATAAATTTGTCATTGTATCGGTTGGTCTCTGTCCCTTATCTTTTGGGAATATTGCTCTGGAATAAAACCTCGGTATACAGAGATAAAAGATCGTGTGTTTATCCTTTTGGAGACCCCTTTAACAACTAATTACCCTTCTTTGGGTCCAGTTAAGGTAATAATATTCAAACCTTAAGTTCAAGATAAACACACTAGAAAATAAACAAGAAAGTCATGAAGGCAGAATGCAGATGGAAGCGATCCAGTTTACTATACAGCTTGGTGTATGTGTGGCCACCTGTTCATTGAGGGTAGCTGGGGATTGTGTGTAGTACAATGAGCTGCTAGCTTCCAGGGAATAAATGTGTACTGCTGAGGTTAAGGGTGTTGACTTGGAATTGCTGAGTGAAGCAGGGTCTACAAGAGGCATCCCACATCTATGATGGCAGCTCTTCTACTGTTAGGAGAAATATAGTCTTGAGATAGCACAGTGCCAGAAAAGAGCAAAAAAAATTATCCGTTCAAAGTGACCTGTTCCTCAGGTGCAGAAATATGTAGCTGGAGATTTAACCTTATACCAGACTAGAAACACAAGTAGAGATTAGGGGTCTCCATTAGAGTTCCCAGATTAGAGTTCAGAAAGTCCTATATGTTTGAGAGTGGAGCTTGGAGGGGGGAGGATTTTGGGGAAGGGAGGGACCTCATTGTGATATAATGCCATAGAATTTGCCCTTCAGATCTGCTGTTTTATCCAGAGAGACTGTTCTCTCTTGTCTAGAGATCAGTTATAATTCTGGGAACTGATCTATGTACTCTGGATATCATTTTTAATTCCAAGTGATCTCCAGGCACCACTGGGAGCTTGGCAACCCTAGTCTCATTGGCTCTTGATGGTGGTGGTGGTAGAGGAGGAGGAGGAGGAGGAGTCCTAGCCTATACAGAAAACTAAATGTCAGAAAGATTTTGACTGTTTCTCTGGCATCTAGTTTTCTAAGTGCAAAGAGGATTGGATGTGGTTGTAGGACTTTAGCCCATGGTCAAGTGTTGAGTCATGTTGGTCGTTCCACTGGTACACACAAGTTTACCACCTCACTGAAAACTAGGCCTAGGTCTCTAATTATGATGTAACAAATAAGTGTATGGAACCAGAAATGCTCCCCTTTAAAATACCAATGAATACCTCCGGCTGTTTCCAACATTTTTGCAGCAATGCTGACATTTTCATTGGCCTGATTATATTTTTGTTTGGTGGAAGGAAGATCTGAAAGATTTATTTAACCAGTGAAGTGACACACACAGGAAAACTTCTATACTTATCGGCAGGGTGGGATGCCAGTGACCCTGAAGTCTGTTGCAGCACTAAGAATGATAAAAAAGAGCACAGCTATGTGGGAGAAAGGGGTAGGGAGATAATGTGCAAATTACTCCTGAAAATCTTCTGAAAGGATATGTTTTACAAAAAGACAATATGTGGCCATCTGAGTGGTCTAAGGTTGCCAGCCTTCAGGTGGGGCATGGAGATCTCCTGATTTTACAACTGATCTCCAGCTGGAAGATCAGCTCCCCTGGAGAAAATGGCTGCTTTGAAAGGTGGGTTCTATGGCATTTTACCATGCTGAGGCCCCTCCCCTCCCCAAACCCCACCGTCTCCCAGATCCACTCCCAAAGTTTCCAGGCATTTTCCAACACAGAGCTGCCAGTGCCAACCCTAGAGCAGCCTCATGAGGCTGGGGGTGGGGGAGGGGCATGAGGGAGCTTCTTACAGTGAAAGAGAAGATGGCCAGGTAACATACAAACACAACCTCAGGGGGAAAGAAGGAGGCTAGTGGACAGCAAAGAAGCCTCAGGAGGAAGATGAGGGCAGCACTGGCCAGCTGAGAGTGCATGTTGAGTCAGTCAAGTGCAGTTGGCCCATGAAGCAGCCACCAGGGATCTTGGGAGAGGCTGAGGTAGCAAAGTTTCTTGGTAGAAGGCTCTGGAGGTTGACAAAGTGGCATCTCCAACCCCAATGAGTCAAGTGCAGTTGGCCCGTGAAGCAGCCACCAGGGACCTTGGGAGAGGCTGAGGTAGCAGAGTTTCTTGGTAGGAGGCTCTGGAGGTTGACAAAGTGGCATCTCCAACCCCAATGAGTCAGCAGACTGGCAGAGGAGCAGCCCAGGTGGAACTGATGACAGGCAAAAGATGGAGAAGGGCCTCTAGATCGTGGCCCAGAGGAGACAGAACAGAGGGTGCTGTTTTTTGAGATAGAGGGACAAAATTTTCAGCATAACATCTGATGCCTCTTCTCAAAACATCCCCCACATTTCTAAAAAAAAAAATGGACAGGGGGTCTAATTCTAAGAGCCACAAAAGAAAGTGCCCCTATGCTTCAATATTTCCAAATGGAGGGAAGGCATGTAAAAAGTGCATGGTCCCTTTAAATGTGATGGCCAGAACTCCCTTTGAAGTTCAATCATGCTTGTCCCACTCTTGCTCCTGGCTTCACCCCTAAAGTCTCCTGGCTCCACCCCCAAAGTCCCCAGATATGTCTTGAGTTAGACCTGTCAACATTGGGTAGCATTGGGCTGGAGAAGGCCCAGAGGAGTGAGGGGAAGACTTGAGCTGAGCAGCATGGAGAACAGGAATGACACCTGAGTGGCATCACCTCATAAGTCAAGGAGGAAGCCCAGGAGACCTGGTTACAGTTAAGTAACCATATGCCATGACCTTGGGCCCTTCACATGTGTGGGTCTGAGAGGCATTTCCACAGCCTACCGACATCCATTCTCAAAGTAATCTTTTAATGTAATGTATGTATAGATGAAATATATGAAGAAGCCAAAGATCCTTGCATATGTAAACATTACCCAGTCTCCAGGAAGGCCTATCCTGGCATATGAAAGAACCATATTCTTACAGTTCCTGCTCACGTAGCTTCTTGGGATGTCTGTAAATGCATCAGCATGCACACACACTGCAATAATAAATCATCTGTACATGGTGTAATTGAACAAAGATGACCATTGGCACTGGCCAAAGAGGTCAAATGAGATTTTTCCAGACCAATCAACTAAACCCATCTACTTTGTAGACAATTATCTAAAACATTCTTATGGACTGGAATGAGACTGCAATCTGTTTTGCACTAGACTTTTAATCCTGGTTTAGCCCGGTCCCCAAGCTGATATTCTATACTAAAATCATAGAATCATAAGTCATAGAGTTGGTTTCTCTGATTCTATTATTCTAGTGTAGAATGTCAGTTCAGGGACAGAGTTAAACCAGGATTAAAGGTCTAGTGCAAAACTGGTCTGCATTTTAAGAGATGGGTAGAGGCTGAGGCTCAGTGACCGAGGATTTGTTTGGTATGCAGAAGGTGCATGGTGTCTTCGGTTTAAAGAACCCAATAAGAAGATATTAGGAAATATCTTTCTCAGCCTGATGCTCTGATGAGATGCTACCAATTCAAGAAAGTCAATACTGAGTCAAATGGACCAATAGTCTAAAGGCAGTTTCATGTATACATATTTACTTTTCTTCCTTATTCTTTTCAGTTTCTGCCCAGTTATTCCAGCAATAAATAGCCATGTTTTCTCCCTCAGTGAAAATTGAATTTCCACTTCCCTCATGTTAACTACACTGTCTTTTAGCATTCCATGGCTTATCCTTTCACTATACAAGTTAGAATTTTTGAGAACATTCTGTCTCAGCCAATGTCTATGGAGGCTCACAAAGACAGGCCGATGATAGATTTTTGCACTTTGCATGTATAAAATGAAACTTACATTTTGTTCTTATTGATAGGTTTTTAAGGATGCTTACTTTGTATTCAGCTGTAGGGATGTCTTTCATTATATGGCAGCCAAATTATACATATGAATACATTATAAATGCAGTAATTTAGCCTCTTTGGAAAATCCTCTTGTTATCATTGCTGAAATGTTGAGTATCTTCATATAATGTAATCACAAAATGCCCTTAAAATATAAACAAACCTAATTTCTTTCCAACCAATTTAATATGTTTAGCATGATCTGTTCTTTTGAAAAAGAAGCATATTCATCTTGGCAATTGCCTAGCAAACTAATTATAGCTAGCATAGTCATCCAAAATACCACCTCTCTAATAGTCCCAGGAACAAAACATTCCATGCGTATGTAACTTATTTCAGGATCTATAATTTTTGATGACTATCTATCTGCCTCCTCCCTGTAACCTCTAAATATACTGTAATCACACAGCAGTATCTTCCCTGGAACTTGGCTTTGGATTAGCCTCAAGGTACTCCTAAATAGAATGACACCATTCAAAACTGGACAACTGATTTATGGACAGAATAGAATACAGTGGTGGTCTCAGGAGAATGGCTGTATTTCTCCTCTTGCTTTTTCAGTGAATCTCTTCCAGATGAACTCAGGGACAGACCCAGGCACTGAACAGTAAATGGGGAAGGAAGTCAATGAAAGCAGCTGAATTCATAACTGAGTCACATCTAAACAACAGAGTGAAACCAACAAGTGTTTGACTATATGTGTCATCTGGATGCACATCAGAGAGATGGGACTGGTTCAGGCTACCTCTTGAGGGATTAATCAAAGACTATGTACACAGTATCCCTGACCTAGATATCCCATGCTATCCTGATCTTGTCAGATGTCAGAAACTAAGCAGGGTTGGCCCTGACTAGTTGGATGGGAGACCAAGTTCATAGGACACAAGGAGGACACTGCATGTTTCAGTGTTTCCACACACAAAACCTCTATGCACATATGACACTGCCAGGTCTGTCATAGATTGGTCTCAAACCCTTCTTCCTGACTTTATGCAGTTTTTGATATGGGGAATATCCAGTCAGGCTAGTCCCCATGTGCCCATGCTACCCACTCTCATCAGATCTCAGACACTGAGCATGGTCAGCCCTGCCTAGTTTTTGGATGAGAGACCACCAATAAATACCAGGGTTGTGGCATGGACGCAGGCAATGGCAAATTACCTCTGAACACCTCTTGCCTTGAAAACTCCACAGGATTGGCAGAAGGGCACTTTCTACCGCACAGCGATGTACAGTGAACAAGTGAAAGCCAGCATAGAGCAGTGATTAGAGTGTTAGTTTAAAAATGCTCTAAGTCCCACTTGGCTGTTAAGCTCACAATGTAACCTTGGGCCAATCACTCTCTATAAACTTAAAGAACTCGCAAGTTTGCTGTAAGGATAAAAGGGAGAAGGTAGGGTTGTCAGGTCCCCTCACCCATCTGGGAGGGGGATTTGGGGGGCAATCCAGGGATGAGTGGGGACATTGTGTGATGTCCCCAACTTGATGACATCATCCATAAATGATGCCATCATATAGGGGATACTCTGGTTTTTGGGCAAACTCTATGGTTAAATTGGGCTATTGTTAGGATCTGTTGTTGTTAGGATCTGCAAAAACATTTTGAAAAATTATTGTAAACTTCAAGGGCTTTGTCTCCTATGCAGTGAAGCAATACTGCAGTTGTGTAATCCTCAGACTCTTTTTCAGCTTTAGAGACTTCAAGGTACAGTTTCAACTTTGTCCCCATCTCCTCCAGTTCTCCCCTAAATTTCCCACATAGGATAAGTCTGATGGAGGCTTAAAGTGCTCCATTGCTTTAGAAGAAATGCGCTCCAGAACCTCCTAATCAATGCTGAAGACTCAAAGCAGATTGAGGCCCACTTCTGACACCATAACATGTCCTCCTTTTGGCTGTGGGTTCCCAGATTGGAGTACTCTCTCAGGCACCCATTCTCAGGTCCATTCAGCAGAGACAAGCTGGCTCAAAACATCAGCCATTTATTTGCAAGGAGACAATTTTAACAACTTCAGCAGCATACTAAACTGGAAACTGAACACAAGAGCTCCACCCAATAGGACCAAACTAAATCACACAGATATTAAGGGAGGAGCATGCTGTACCATTACATATATACACATATACAATAAATATACCACAATAACAAACTCCTGGAGTTAAGCTTCCCTTTGAGTACATTATTTCCACTCATTAAATTTCTGCAAGCAAATCTACTTTTTTTACATTCTTAGTGGGCTGTCTACCCTCCCTAACATTCAGAGCCACTCCACCTCCAAGCCTTCCCTCCCTATCCTTCTGATATAATTTATATCCAGGAATCACTGTATCCCGCTAACTATCCTCATCCAACCAAGTTTCTGAAATGACCACAATGTCTATGTTCTCTAGTTCCACTCCTCTGACACTACATGCATCCTCCTGGACTGGAGAGCTAGTTTTCCTGTCTCATTACCAATGTCTGCTATTATAATTTGGCATCTGAAATCATTGCACTCTCCAAGATATAAGGACCAATCCAAGTGTTCTAATTCCTAATCAGGGCCTTTTTGAAAGAAAATAAATACAGATAGGAACAGAGTAATCTAATCCTTAAAAAAAACAACTTTTCAGAATAAACCAAAATAATTTTCTCAATATGCATTGTGCTTGTCAGAAGAATCCATCCATCTACCTACCCTTCCTCCAAAAACGTGTGCTTGCAGGCAAACGCTGATACATGGAGGTGCTACCCTCATGGGACTCCAACTTTGTTCTCTATTACCGTTTTCGCACACAGCTTACCTCGCAGTCACAATCCTGTTCCCTCCGCAGCGTCTGTCGGATTTCCCACCATCTGCGCCGGAGTTGCAGGAAGTGCCGCGGCTTTTGCGTAGCAAACGTAAATGTAAACACATGTGTGCAAAAACAGTCTCTCTCCCCCCCCAAAAAAAGGAGAAACAGCCCCAGAGAAGGAAGCAGAAGGTGTGTGTGTGTATGAGAGAGAGGGGGGGGAAAGACTTGTCTTTGTATCTCTTCCGCATGAAGAACGAAGCAGCTATGGAGCTCTATGTGAGAGTGTGAGAAAGAGGCAGGGAGGGAGGCAAGAGGTAGGAAGCAAGAAGCAAAGAGCCACTGAGACAACTCTGGGGCGGAGGGAGAGAAAGCTATCATGTGGCTGCAGCAGCAGCCCTGGAAAAAGAAGCAGGAGAAGGAAGTTGCTCAGGGGCCAGATTGTATGATTGTATGTGCAGGCTGTATGTTTGACACTCCTGCTCTAGACCTTGTTAGGCAGTACATATGGTTTGCCACCTTCTCACTGGCCAGTCCTAATCCGCTTCCCTCTAGAATGGTAACAGGTGAGCCATCCCAAACCAGAGACATTTCCTCTCATGTCTGCTTTTCCCCAAGATTTAGTCTGCCCAGGACCGTTTATGGAATCATCCTTTGCTGAATATTATTGAGGCAACCGGGTGAAAATCTCTCGAGTATGGTTTAAGTCTCGGAAATCCTGCAATTTCTGTAATTGGCTTAGGCTATGGATGAGCTACCTTCTGACTCTGATCCTCTGATCCTTGGACACTTTGCAATATTATATATGAAAAAGAAGGACTTTTCTCATTGTCATGAAATACAAAGTTGTGCAATGAAGTCATTCTGGGTGATAAAGTTTTAAACAAAAAGGTACTAAGCATTTTCTCTTTTTTGCAGGTTACTGTCAAAGCTGAGCCATTTAGACTGAAGTCACATCACATATTTTTGAATTTCTTGCCCTATTGATTGTGCTACTGGGCTTCATTATCATTATCTATCTTTTAGTCAGATTTAAGCACCCTCCTATGGTGAATGATCTTCTCTCAACTCAATACATGTCAGGGAAAAACTTACTGTAAAACAAAAATTCTGTTGGATCTGGAGCCATCAATTGATCTTGAGGTGACCATGTATTTTTTTACTAGTTTTTTTAAAAAGAAATAATTACTTTTCCTAATTCAGGCATTCCAATTTAAATAAAGGAGCATAAGAATTTAAGAGAAGCCATGTTGGATCAGGCCAATGGCTCATCCAGTCCAACACGCTGTGTCGCACAGTGGCTAAAAAAAAACCCCAAGCCATCAGGAGGTCCTTTCAAACATGAACATGACTACATAAAATGAACAGTAACAAACGTACCAGAAAGTTTTTGTTAGTAGGTTCAAATAATCCATGGATTAATTTTCATGAATTTATCTCACAAATTTTTCAAAGGTCAGTCTTACTCTGCCAAAATGGGGGGATTACAAATACTGTGCCAGTACTAATTAGTTACAGCTGATCATACTCATTCACATAAAAGTATTAAAGGGAAATATTACAATGATAAAAAAACAGGAATAATCCAAAGACTGATTTAGTCCATTTGTAGAATTCTACTTAGCATGGCACAGTTAGGGTATTAGAGCCCTTTGGCTATTTTATAAATTGAAACTGCAACAATAATAACAAGCTACATTTCACTTTAGATATGAGGACACATACCACTTGTTTCCCCCTCTTTCTTTACCCTAACATAAGATTAGCATGAGCAACATTGTAGCTACCAAAAAAAAAAAAGCCCACAGCAGAATAAGGTTCATAGAATCATAGAGTTAGAACGGACCTCCAGGGTCATCTAGTCCAACCCGCTGCATAATGCAGAAAATTCACAAATATCTACACACACACACACACCAGTGATCCTGTTGCATCCCAGAAGATGGCAAAAAACCACCCAATTCCAGAATCCTTGGCCAAACTCCAACCCCCCCCCCCCCTACACAAACACTAGTGACCCTGTGTTCCATCTCAGAAAATGGCAAAAAAAAAAACCCAAAGCCTCCAAGGTCCCTGGCCAAACTGGCCCAGAGAAAAATGGTTTCCTAACCCCAAAGTGGTGATCAGCATTTCTCTAGGCAAGTAAGAAAGGGCCATGAGAACTAAGCACCACTGCAACTCTTCCTGCCCTCTCTTTTATGATCTGCCTAAGTTCACAGAATCAGCATCGCTTAAAAACATCCAAAGAAGGAGAGCCTACCACCTCCCAAGGAAGCCTGTTCCACTGAGGAACTGCTCTGTCAGGAAGTTCTTCCTAATGCTTAGCAGAAAACTCTTTTAATTTGATTTCAGTTTGTTGGTTCTGGGGCAGCAGAAAATAACTCTGTACCATCCTCTGTATGACAACCCTTTGAGTACAATTTTCAAGCATCTGCCATTCTGATGAGGGCTGAAGAGACATCACAACTGGCCTATACATTTTTATTGTACCCTTTTATTCTCACAGCAAACCTGTGAAGTAGTTTGAGCTGAGAAACAGGTTAGGCCCAGGATTGAGTGAGGATTTGAACCCAGATCTCTCCAATCCCACAATTACTGCTGCAGCATATCACCCTTTGGGGAATGAACAAAAATTATAAAAAGATCCCCTCAAAATATAATGCCTTGTTTGAAAATCAGCAAATAGGGAAGTAAAAGTGGTTATGGACTGTTACCACTTCCAGCTTTAGGTGGGGAAAATCACACAATTGAATCCACCATATAAAAAGAAGATCGGCCCCTTCCCAGCCTGGCCAGCTTCTCTGGGGGCCGCTGTTGCCCTCCCAGAAGGAGGTAAGGCTGGCCCCCATCATCTCCGGCATCCAGGGATGTCTTGCTGGGCGTGGCGTCGGGGCTATAAAGGCGTCAGGGCTATAAAGGCCCGCTTTGCTCCACGCACCTGCTTTTCGACTCTCGGCCCGCCCGCCCACCCTGTGGCAGTACAGGTTATCACCGGTCGCCTTATTAGGGGCCAGGTAGGAATTTTTTCATTTTCATAGAATTGGCCCGTGTGAATTAGTTTTTCACCTACCTTGTACTGCCTGATAGTGTTAGGATGTTGGAGAAGAGTTATTAGTTTGGTCGCTGGGCAGGATGAGGTATGGGCTACAGTGTTTGTTCAGGGGAGCACCTATGACCCTGCACCAGCAGGTGCAGGTGGTCTGTATGAACTGCATATGGGCTGTACAGCTCAATGCAGGGAGTGCAGATCATGGCAAAGCCTCACCGAGGCAGATCTTTCCAGAGGGATTGATGCTGGCCTAGGTGGAGGTGGTGTTTGGGCTTGGCCGCTCAGCACCAGCCAGAATATTGGGCTCGTGCTGGGGGCAGGGTGGCTCGCCCTCTAAGGGCAAGGCGGGGTCCTGCGGTTGACCCCAGGGCTTGTCCTGTTAGGCCTATATCCCTTGCCGTTCTAGTTGTTAAGTTATCTTTAATAAAGTGGCCCGGTTTATCCAACATACTGTGTCAGCCTCTTCATTCCAACTGGGGGGGGGGGGGCAGCGTTAGGTTACTATGAGAAGAATACTATCCAAGCATTCTTCACTATGTCGGTTTTCTATGTACAGGAAATGTTTTTTCCTGGACAAGCATTCTTCCATGAAATCTCTACCCACCTGCAATCCTATGTGGTGCACTCCAGGACAATTGTACTATCTCATTTGTTGTTTGGTTGAAATAGGACAAAACAAGACTTCTAATTGAGGGTGTAGCAAGTGTTTGGTATTATCTTTTTGACATATGCAGTTCCCTCACATGATGAAGTTTCAAGGTTTATGGTGACGGTGCACATTCTTCCTTTGCTTATGGTTTGAAAGGAAATACTGTATATGTACTGAAAGTACTGATGCTGTTGGGTTATGCAAATTAACTATTAAATGCTAGAGAAGTCAACGTTATGTTACTGGCTTGATGGATAGAAATGTGTTTAGGGTTGACAGGCAATCTGAACATTACTATTAAATCTCATTTCCTCCCAGAGAGTTTTTTGCTCTTGGAGAATGAGGCGATCTTTAATATCCTGATCAAACAACAGAAATTGGCTGCCATCTTCTGACACTCCAGCGATAATGTACGGTAATTTCGTTAAAGTAATTGTCCTGGTTCTATTGTAGAGAAACCCGTTTGCCATTTTTTCCAATGGAAAAAAAATGAGACATTATTTAAGAGATGGGATATGACTAGTAATGGCCTCAGAAAATTACAGTACAGAATCATTTAGCACCTGCTAAACTATCTGAAGTTTTCATACTGCAAAGTCCTGCCGAAGGTTCAGTCTGCCATGCAGAACGGACGGTGACATTGAAAATTCGAGACAGCAAAGGTGAATTGATTCATTCTGCACCATCTTTTCATTTCATTACATTTGTACAGTGAAGTTGTTCATTATATTCCACCATACATTGGCATGTTATGCTATTTTGGCTCTTGTTAGAAATATATGAAAGCCCTAAAAATAACTGGAGTTTTCATTGGGGTGGAGAGAGATGTTTATGCCCATGAAGGGGCAAGCATCTCATGCCAGGTCCTGGTTTCTGTTCTGTAATTCTGCATCTTGGTTCACTTCTTAATTAACCTTGGAAACAGGAACCGAGAATTTCCTGTGATTCCCATCCTTTATGGGTTTTTCTGGATGACTCTCTGAGGTCAGGGCAGAACAACTCATTACACATGAGAGAGGGATGCTGCCAGTCATGGCGTTGTGTTGAATTTTCTTTTCCCTGTAACCTGAAGCAGCATTTATTCAGGATGTGACAGCAACATGTCACATCTGCACCAGCCAGTGATGTGGACTAAAAATATACAACACCTTCCTTACATACTTCTGAAATCCAATGAAGTCCCATTGGTGTCAGCAAGCTTGGCAGGGTGTGACACTGTTTAGGACAGCCCTGCAATTTTTCAGGCTTACACTGGAGTAATACTGCACAGGAATTAACTGGGTTGCTACACATTATGGATGCCAGCTACAGTTTGCATGTCAATGATGCACTTGAAGAAAAGCAGATTTCTGCTCATTTCCCCCTATATTTAGGGAATCAATGATTACTAGAATTTCCATCCTAATATATCCCATGCACCTTCTTTGTAAGTCTGCTGGTAGCAAAGGTGATACTCATAGCATTCTAAGCCCACTTTGAGTGCTTGTAGAGTTGCCAACATCCAGGTAGAGCCTGGAGATTTCCTAGCAATACAACTGATTCCCCTGGAGAAAATATTTCTTTATATAGTGGACTGTATGGCATTACACACCTCACCCCCCAGGCTCCATCCCCTCCAAATCTCTAGGAATTTCCCAAGTCAGAGTTGGCAACCCTAAGCCTTTGGCCTGAATCCAGCAATACACAAGCCAAAACATAAATAGACTTAGTACAGTTCTGTTTGTTCAAATTCTTCTGTAACAACTAGAGCTTTTCCTGGGCATATTATAGAGTCCAGAAATTAGTTGCACAGAGTCTTGTGGATGTGTAAATGCAAGTGGTGATACAGTAGGGTTGACTTAAGGCAAACAGCTACTGTGTTCTTTTCTTGCCTTTTGTGCTGGATCTAACTCCTAGATTAAAACACTGTGCATAGTTTCAAGCATCACAACTCAAGAAGGATATTGATGAGTGAGGATGGATTCTAACAAGAGCTTCAAAACAAGATAAAAGACCTGGGAGACAAACGACACGTAGATAGGCTAAAGGAAGGAACTGTGAAAACTTAGCCTAGAGAAAAGATGCTGAAAGTTTTAAAATATTCAAAAGGATCTCAGAAGAAAGGAAAGGCATGACTATTCATCCTTTATCCTGAGGACAAAGCAAGAAGTGATGGCACTAAACTACAGGGAAGTAGTTTACATTAAGCACTTAGAAGAATTTCCTGATTATAACGCAGTTCAGCAAAGAATTACCTGAAATGGCTTTGGAAACCCCTGGAAGAGTCTCAAGAAATATGTGGACAGACACCTATTGAGGATACTTTAGGCCAAAATGTCATGAGAAATGCCTAATTGAGAGCCAGTTTGGCGTAGTAGCTAAGTGCGCGGACTCTTATCTGGGAGAACCAGGTTTGAATCCCCACTCCTCCATTTGGAGCTGCTGGAACGTCCTTGGGTTAGCCATACCTCTCACAGAGTTGTCCTTGAAAGAGCAGCTGCCATGAGAGCTCTCGCAGCCCCACCTACCTCACAGGGTGTTTGTTGTGGGGCAGGAAGGTAAAGGAGGTTGTGAGCCACTCTGAGATTCTGACCAATTCCTCACTAAGCTTATTCTGGCATCAGAGCTCTTTTTCCCCTGACACTTCCATCTGATTTCACACAAGTTGCTGCAAGGCTGCGACTTGTCCCACC